>NW_027362762.1:443507346-443837346 GCF_046119375.1 Phyllobates terribilis | reverse complement strand
ATACAGGGCAGCCTAACCAGAGCGGATCTTGTAACTGCAGCTATGTAATACAGGGCAGCCTAACCAGAGCGGATCTTGTAACTGCAGCTATGTAATACAGGGCAGCCTAACCAGAGCGGATCTTGTAACTGCAGCTATGTAATACAGGGCAGCCTAACCAGAGCGGATCTTGTAACTGCAGCTATGTAATACAGGGCAGCCTAACCAGAGCGGATCTTGTAACTGCAGCTATGTAATACAGGGCAGCCTAACCAGAGCGGATCTTGTAACTGCAGCTATGTAATACAGGGCAGCCTAACCAGAGCGGATCTTGTAACTGCAGCTATGTAATACAGGGCAGCCTAACCAGAGCAGATCTTGTAACTGCAGCTATGTAATACAGGGCAGCCTAACCAGAGCAGATCTTGTAACTGTAGCTATGTAATACAGGGCAGCCTAACCAGAGCAGATCTTGTAACTGCAGCTATGTAATACAGGGCAGCCTAACCAGAGCAGATCTTGTAACTGTAGCTATGTAATACAGGGCAGCCTAACCAGAGCAGATCTTGTAACTGTAGCTATGTAATACAGGGCAGCCTAACCAGACGAGATCTTGTAACTGCAGCTATGTAATACAGGGCAGCCTAACCAGACGAGATCTTGTAACTGCAGCTATGTAATACAGGGCAGCCTAACCAGAGGAGATCTTGTAACTGCAGCTATGTAATACAGGGCAGCCTAACCAGAGCAGATCTTGTAACTGCAGCTATGTAATACAGGGCAGCCTAACCAGAGCAGATCTTGTAACTGTAGCTATGTAATACAGGGCAGCCTAACCAGAGCAGATCTTGTAACTGTAGCTATGTAATACAGGGCAGCCTAACCAGACAAGATCTTGTAACTGCAGCTATGTAATACAGGGCAGCCTAACCAGAGCAGATCTTGTAACTGCAGCTATGTAATACAGGGCAGCCTAACCAGAGCAGATCTTGTAACTGCAGCTATGTAATACAGGGCAGCCTAACCAGAGCAGATCTTGTAACTGTAGCTATGTAATACAGGGCAGCCTAACCAGAGCAGATCTTGTAACTGTAGCTATGTAATACAGGGCAGCCTAACCAGAGCAGATCTTGTAACTGCAGCTATGTAATACAGGGCAGCCTAACCAGAGCAGATCTTGTAACTGCAGCTATGTAATACAGGGCAGCCTAACCAGAGCGGATCTTGTAACTGCAGCTATGTAATACAGGGCAGCCTAACCAGAGCGGATCTTGTAACTGTAGCTATGTAATACAGGGCAGCCTAACCAGAGCGGATCTTGTAACTGCAGCTATGTAATACAGGGCAGCCTAACCAGAGCGGATCTTGTAACTGCAGCTATGTAATACAGGGCAGCCTAACCAGAGCGGATCTTGTAACTGCAGCTATGTAATACAGGGCAGCCTAACCAGAGCGGATCTTGTAACTGCAGCTATGTAATACAGGGCAGCCTAACCAGAGCGGATCTTGTAACTGCAGCTATGTAATACAGGGCAGCCTAACCAGAGCGGATCTTGTAACTGCAGCTATGTAATACAGGGCAGCCTAACCAGAGCGGATCTTGTAACTGCAGCTATGTAATACAGGGCAGCCTAACCAGAGCGGATCTTGTAACTGCAGCTATGTAATACAGGGCAGCCTAACCAGAGCGGATCTTGTAACTGCAGCTATGTAATACAGGGCAGCCTAACCAGAGCAGATCTTGTAACTGCAGCTATGTAATACAGGGCAGCCTAACCAGAGCAGATCTTGTAACTGTAGCTATGTAATACAGGGCAGCCTAACCAGAGCAGATCTTGTAACTGCAGCTATGTAATACAGGGCAGCCTAACCAGAGCAGATCTTGTAACTGTAGCTATGTAATACAGGGCAGCCTAACCAGAGCAGATCTTGTAACTGTAGCTATGTAATACAGGGCAGCCTAACCAGAGCAGATCTTGTAACTGTAGCTATGTAATACAGGGCAGCCTAACCAGAGCGGATCTTGTAACTGTAGCTATGTAATACAGGGCAGTCTAACCAGAGCGGATCTTGTAACTGTAGCTAAGTAATACAGGGCAGTCTAACCAGAGCAGATCTTGTAACTGTAGCTATGTAATACAGGGCAGTCTAACCAGGCCTTTTACGTGCAAGAAAGTTTATTGGCTTTATTACAAGTAGACTTATGCCTCCCCTATTATGGAGCTATTAATGCTTCATGGGGTTTTTGCTGTTCTCTGGATCAACATGTTGGATTATAGTTTGAACTTGATGGACTTAAGTCTACCTTGAACCTTAAAACTACAAAACTGTAAGAGCACGCTGTAAGCCTGGTTCATCAAAAAATCTCTCTGAACTGATCCTGGAATGAACCTAGAGTTTTGGGATTCCAGTCCTCAGTATATAGCCCTTTATTGTAGGCCTGATGGAAGTGAATGAAGCCAGCAAAATGTGTTAGTTTTATCATGAGGATTCCTTTAATGGATGTTGGTGTCCTGAGAGCAGGATGTGGTGCCTTCTGCTGTATTTTTGCTACATGCGAAGAATTTGAGCTTTTATAATATGACGTCTTTTCTGTGTGTTCAGGTTCCCCAGTGCCACAGTCGCAGTCACCTCAGTTTTTGCTAGGTGGAAGGCTACCAAGTGCCCCGACCCTCACAGACATCTATCAGAACAAGCAGAAGCTACGGAAGCAACACTCAGATCCTGTCTGCCCCTCATATGCTGGACATGGCTTTAGCCATTCTCCACAGCCAGCACGACCTGTCAGTCTTGGAGCATCTCCTACAAAACACATGGGATCCTCACCAAGGAGTTCAGAATGGCTGTATAAGAGCCCCTTACCCACCATTATAGGATCACCCACCAAGGTTTGTTATGGTGTAAAATGATGGATCACATTTTTTGCCTGCAATGTACAGTTGGATTTATCTTCTGCCAAATACATGCCCTAACCCAGTATGGAACTAGTATTTGTATTATATGTATTAGTCTTCTATTTTAACCTTTAATAATACTACATTTCCAGGCAAGCGCTCCATTCAAGATCCCGAAAACGCAAGCCTCATCCAACCTTCCTGCTTTGGTTTCTCGTCAGGGACCTGTGGATACTTTTGTACAGGTCAAAGACTTGTTGGAACCAAGGGATTGCTCTCATTTCCATTGCCCACTTGGGCACGAAAAGGCTGGCACTGCAGAACATGGCAAAGCCTCATTTGGAAGGTGAGAACATGTTACCTTGTGAATAATTACTTGTATGGTGTCTCGATCTTGTGGTGAAGAAGCTAAATGTGAAGAATTTGAACTATCTAAAAATGTCCAGCCTTGTTTAAAAGAAGCCTTCTGCCATCTAGTGGACATTTTGTTATAAAAAGTTTTATCTTTTTTTTCCATTAAAGCACATGGATATACAGATTTTTGCAACATTTTTTACATAAATACAAAATGTATTTTTATAGATCTATTGATATGTAGAGCTTTAAGAAAATATACTCCTATTATGACAGATTGGGCAGTTGATTAGCTTTCAGGATCGCCATCTTCTCTACACAGAGCACTTTCTCTTCAACACAGTGGATCAGACTCCAAGCTAGCTGCAAAAAGCTTTATTTTTCTCATACACCGCAAAGCAAGTGCATCACATGGCAAAAATAAGTCCTGGGCTGTCTAAGCACAAACTACACATTTCAGGGACCCTCACTAACACATGCGCTGATCCCATCCATGGTGTATACCAGTCCGTATATACTGACTCAGAGGCTAATTCCTGCAGTTCCTTCTCGTACGCTAGGTGCAACAGTGAGGGCTCATTCAGAGGTCTTTACAGATAGACTATAATCGGTACGAGTTCTATGAGGGTGTTCATATATCTTCTTTTTTTTTTTTTTTGGACAAGTGGTCTGCAGCAGAACACTGAGACATGTCTGATTTTGATCCAAGTTATGGATCAAACTCACCAATGCAAGTCTATGGGTCTGAGAAAAAAGCTGGACGGCACATTGATGACAAACGAGTGCTATCCAGTTATGTTTGATAGGAGAAGCTTGAGAACTTGAAAGGAAAAAACTGACACCCTGACCATATACTGATGAAAATCTGATCAAAAATACTGATAATTGAACAGTTTTTTGTATAACATGAAAATCACTGACCTCTGAATGAGGTCTTTAGAACCATTGGTGAGGGGACATGAATGTACGTACTATACTTTATTTTGCATGATATGATTTTGTTTGCCATAAAACAAGAGCAATAATATAGCTCCAATAGTACATAGGTCAGATGGTAGTATCGTAATCAGATAAACTCTGAAATCCGGGTTATATCTCTATCCCTAGCAACAGGAAATAAACACAAAGCCATTGAACACATACAGCATGCAATGAATAAGAATGAAGAACAAGACTCAATACCCGTGGAGTCTATAGAAAATAAAATGACAGTATGACTTATAATGTGGTAAAAATCTAAAGTAAGAAGATGACGTAAAACAAGACGAGATAAAAAAAAAAAACGATAAAGGAGAGAAGATGGGGAGGGAAGGTACAGATGACATCCGTGATATAATATAAGATAGCAGTCGTACCTTACAGCGTTCTATTAATGTCTAAAACGTCCATAAGATCCAACCAACCATCCCAAGTTCTCCAGTTGGCGACAAAATTTAGAATTGTTTTTTGTTACCATCTGATCAATTAAGGTTTGGTGCTTAATTAATGGGACCTATTCCTGAGTTGATGAGGCCTTGGTAGTGTTCCAGGAATGACTGTCTTAGCTGGCCTCAAAAAGTGTAAAAAAAAAAAGTGTTTTTTTTTAACTCACCCTGTTAAATATTATTAGACTTGACACATTGTGTGGGACCTACTTCAACTACTGACTTACAGAACATCGGAAATCCATGGGAAAAAAAGCGGGTATATCCACTTATAAAAAAAAATCCCAATCCTTTATTATATGTCCAGTAAAATGATTTCTCTGGATTCAAATACACATCTCTGATGCATTTCCGGCGTTGCGTAATGCCCTTAGTCATGGGTTACACTTGTAGTCATAAACTAACACTGGAAAAGCGTTAGAGATGTGTATTTGAATCCACAGAAATCATTTTACTGGACATATAATAAAGGATTTGGATTTTTTATAAATGGATGTACCAGCTTTTTTTGTCCCACAGTTCTCCTAAGCAGGCCATATTTAATTTTCCGTATCTAGCCTTTTGTAGGGTGTGCCATGCTTCTAATGTGAATCATACCACCAGTAAATCATGGCGGTCTCCTTTTCAGGTCTGTGAGTGCTGGGAAATTGTCAGATCAGACCAGCAGGACGATCCTAGGAGGACAGCATTACCAGGGCAGCACAGACAGTCTGAACTCTGAGCGTCCCATGGATACAGGTATGGGCTTTCTTTTACTAGTCATTTATAGGTGCCATTTTTTTGGTTTTGAATTAACAGTATCGAGCACATGAAAACTACTGTAGGTCTTCAGTTTTTTGCAGTGCATATAGTCTATATTATATTGCTATTTCTATTATGTCTTACTTTCCAGTCCCTTCTGGTGCTACAGGAAGTGTCCTCACAGTGCCTGCCATGGCTAATAGAGCAGTGATGTTTACGGTGGGATCTCCTCCCAGCAGCGCCACCCCACCTACGTGTACTCACATGATGATGAGGGCTCGAGCCACATCAGGTAGGACCTGCATCATTTCTTTTTCTGATATCCTAATAACGAGGGTAAGTAATAGCTCAGTTTGTTAATATGTTGCTGAGCCTATGGCCTAATAATATTTGAAATGGGACAAACCACCTTATAATGGGGCCCTATTTCCCATTGTAGTATGATCAGGAGGAGTTGACAGCCATGCTTGTCCACTTCCTCTCCATTCAAGGCCTTTCATGCTGGTGAAAACAGCCAAACTCTGTACTCTGCTTTCTCCATTGTCCCAATAGACTATTTTAGCATCAGCAGCATGCATAGTAACATACAACTCCATTCAGACTCATTGTAGTGATCTGTGGAGGTCCCAGAAGTGGAGCCCCCAGAGATCATACATTATGAGGACAGGTGATTGTGTGAGATCCCCTTTAAACTGACATTCTTTTATGAAGAAGTCCTGCTGTACCTTTTGTCCATTACAAAATATGCTAGTTGTGAGAAACCTAGCTCATTTCTAAGACAACCACTGGTACATGGTCAGCACAGTGATTAGGACATATGATGTTCAACATCCAAATTTTCAGACGTCATTTTTTTTATATTTGTGCTACCCATTATTTTTTGGGCAGATCATAGGCCCCTAACAATTAGTATTTCTGTTAACATGTCTTATTTTCTTTTTTGGACTGATTGTAAAAAAAAATCCAAAACATGTCCTAATTTGATCTGTGTGTTTAAGTGAGTGGTTCTGTGAAATAAAAAAAAAAAAAAAATGGGTAGGACACAATGAATATCATACTTGTGCTATCTATACTTTAATGCTTAATGAGTAGCCATAACGAAGAAAATTTTGGATTTTTATTTTTTTTTTAAATTGATGCAAAAAGGATTGTAAAAACTGGCACACGAACCAAAATGTATCATGCACACTGAAAAAAAACACGAACTGTCTTCGACATTTGAGACATTTTAAAAACAGCCTAATGTACGGTATATTAATTTGGACTGTCTATATTTTAGTAATTTTTAATGTTGTGTTTTTTTCTCACATACAGTTGGTTCAAACAGCTCTGGTGGCTCGCTGTGCTCCACTAGTGGCCGAGTGTATATGGGATCCCCCTCGGGAATTCACATGGGTTCCTCTCCTCCTGGAGCAGATGCAGCACCAGCCCTGAAATACATGTCTTATGGCACATCACCACCTAGTCTTGAAGATTTCATAACATTTGAGGCTCCTGAACTGCCTGAAGAAACACTCATGGAGGTATTAACGATGCTGCTGCGAGAATAATGGGTGAAGTTACATGCAAAGATGGCTAGAAGTTTTTCAGATTAGCAAACTGCATGTAATGTTTAAGGCCAAGGCTTAATCTTGTTATGACTAGTGTGAATGCAAAAAAGTGGACATTTCCCTAGATTACTGCATTTCACTTTTAAAACATTGTGGCATCAATTTTATTTTATTTTTTTCCCTGGGTGATAGATGGTAGATAATGATGGAATATTACTCTTGTTACACATTTCATTGGAAAAATAGAAATTTTGATCATTCTACAATTATACTAGACATGTACAGCTGATTTACCAGTTGGCTTCTATTAAATAAGTAAATGAGGTGGTTGGGAACAGAGTTGTAAGATTAATTAAAGGGCTGTTCTTATCATCATCAATTTTCAGGAGCACACTGTTACCGAGCCTCCTGTTTGCTAGTTGATGGGGCTCTCCTGAAAATTGACAGTTCTGATCAATGTCATCTTTGGGCTGCTGATCCAAGCTGTGCGCTTTCCAATGCCGCTAGCAGCGGCAACGTTGCCTCTGCAGCACTTGAGGAGCACAATGGCACTGAAATTTGTTGGATCCAGTGATCTAGCCAGTGTCACACAATCACTTCAACCTGAAAAGAGCTTGTAAGCACTGCTCTCCTTCCCTATTGTTTGTAACTTGTTGCCTAGGATAATGGCCACTGCTGTAGCTTATCAGCAGTGGCCGGGAATCTAGGCAATGAACCGTAAATAATAGAATTAAAATTCCTTGTCCTCTAGAACAGAGTTTTTGATAACACATAAATTGCAAAGTTGCTGGTTTTTACAAGCACTTTGCAATTTTAATCGTTTATGATGTTAAAAAAAAACCTTTAACATTAGTTTCTATGTATCTCTGTTTCTGTTATCAGAGGGAACACACAGAAACTCTACGACACCTCAATCTGATGCTTGCCTTTACTGAATGTGTCATGGAGTTGACTGCAAGCCGCAGTGGAAATACGGATTTCTGCGCCTCAGCCGTGTCCCTTTACCAGATACAGGAAAGTGTGGTGGTAGATCAGATAAGTCAGCTGAGCAAAGAATGGGGGTAAGTGAATATGAAAATTGATGCATTATACCAGCCTGGAGGAGTCTTATAACATCTCAGGGTGTGGTTGATTTTTGCTCTCAGTGTCTTAATTTGTGCCAGTGAGTTGGTTATGTGACAAAAGCTCTACGTGTCTGATTTTTGACCCTTCATAGCCCTCTAACATGATCTGTTTACCCTGATGAGGAATTAATGAGGACAGTAATTGACCTAGCCCTATTGTTTTCTCAGACAAGTGGAACAGCTGGTACTGTACATGAAATCTGCTCAGTTCCTGGCGTCCTCGCTACAGCTTGCCAAATCACAGATCAAATCAACAAAGTTGACCCCTTCAAGTGCTGTAAAACAAGGTAAATTATGTTCTTACACACCAGATTTATCCACAAGCTCCTTCATAAGCGCCAGTGACCCTGAACCTTTTTTTTTATTATTGTTACAGTGGTGAAAACCATGAATGACCGATATAAGTTCTGCATCTGCATGTGCAAGAAACTGACTGAGCAGCTGAATCGCTTTTTCTCAGACAAACAGACATTTGTGGACGAGATAAACAGCGTCACAGCGGAAAAATTAATCTACAATTGCGCTGTGGAAATGGTAAGAGGACTATTACATCTGTACACAAATTCTGTAAATTTATCGTATTAGCTGATATTTTTATCATCTTTGTAAAGCAAGAAGGCAAATTATATTCCAAAGAAACACTAATATCTGGGGTTAGTTCAGACATGGCTGAATTTTTCCATCACCGTTTCATGGCCATTTGACAGCCAAACCTGCGTGTGAATCTTCTGCAGATTTACCTTGGCTTTCATGTTCTATACCTTTGAACATCTGCAGGATGCTAATTTCTCTGCATCTAAACTTTACACAAATGGTTTTCAAGTATTGTAATTTCTGATATTTAATCAAATATCAGCAGCAAATTTGCATTGTGTGACTTGTTATAGTTTTTTGGACGATTGAGTAATAGCCCGGATAAAAATGAGGATTAAAATGACAACACACGTCAGGCTTACTATGCAAATGTTGGCTTTGCCACTAATTGTTACCATATGCAATTTACATTTCTTATCTGTGCGGTATCATTGCTCATGCATTTCAATTTTGTGTGATTTCGTAATTTTTAAGAGTAAAGAAAAAGAGACTGTTCTCAGTATTTTTAAGTATCTGTGTGTTTGGCTGTCAGTTCATCCATTCACAGTCCTAGTGTTGTGAGTGCAGTACTTCCATAAGCAACCAGCCAACCAGTTTTAAAAAAGAAAAAAAAGTAAAATGAAAGCAGCACTCCAATAGAAATGAGTGAAATAGGTAGACTTTATTCACACAGATGCACGCAACGTTTCAGCTTCTCATTTGAAGCCTTTCTCAATCATAACACATGGTATACCCAGTGGTCAGATTTATGTGCCAGTGCAATTGGAGCTTAAGTGATTAGAGATAAATATAATAGTGCAATCCACAATATTTGTATATACAGTGCTCAGCATAAATGAGTACATATCAACAAATTTGTCAGAAAACCTCCAGCTTCCTCTTGGAATCAACATCATGGGATACCAGATGCTCCCACAAATGCAGACCATTGATTGCAAACAAGATTTGTTATTTCGCAGATCCAAAAAAGTAATGTTTCCTACAAATTCTTTCAAGACCATGTTGCAGAAATGAGTACACCCCAATGAAAGTCTTAGGAGCAAAGCTAAAGTTTAGACTGCAAAATTCTAATTAACAAAAATTCAACCAGAGGTCAGTCTAATTTCATTAAACAGGTGTCTAGCAGACAGATGAATATAGAAGGGCGTTACTTAAAGAAAATACCTTCCCATTTCATTCTGTCAGCAATGGCACCACATGGAAGAGAAATGTTTCAAAACCTGAGAAAGAGAAAATAATTTCTTCACACAAGAAAGGTGAAGGCTACAAAAAATCATCAAAGCTTTACTTAGTCAGAATACTGTAACAAAAGTGATACAAAAATTTTACAAAGATGGAACTGCAACCGTCTCCCAGACGTCCAGGTCGACCACAGAAGTTAACACCAAAACAGGAGCGTCTTCTGATGAGAAGGGTTGAAGAATATCGACGTGCAAGTTAGCTGCAGTTAGCTAAAGAAGTAGAAAGCCAAACTGGGGTATTTCCTGTGACACAATACGGCGTACATGTGTCGTCCACAAAGGAAGCCTCTCCTAAAGGCCATGCAACTAAAATGCCTGTCTACAATTTGTCATGGCACATTCTAAACAATATAAGACTACTTGGACTCTATACTTTGAAATGATGAGACCAAGATATATGTTTTTGGAGCGGATGGCTTCAAAACTGTATGGCGTTGCAAAGGAGAAGAATACAAAGAAAAATATATGGTGCCTGCAGTGATACATGGTGGGGGCAGTGTCCTTATCTGGGGCTGCATGAGTGTTGCTGGTGTTGGGGAGCTACATTTCATTGGAAATGTCAAGAATTCACTGATGCACTGCTCTATATTGAAAGAGGAGATGCTCCCATCACTCAGTGTCCTTGGTAGATGTGCAGTCTTTTAACATGACAATTATCGAAAAAGGCCAATGTTGCATGCATTTCTGAAGAACAGGGTGAAAGTGATTCAGTGGCCAAGTATGTCTCCTGCTCTGAACCCAATCGAAACACCTAGGAGGAGTTCTGAAGAGTTGAGCATTACTCTACATCCAGGACCCAGGGACTAAAAGCGGTTGTTGAAGAATGGAAAAAGATAGATGTTGCAATATGGAGGTCATACAGAATACTAGATGTAGTTGTTTTTGATGTGGAGTATATTAATTTTTGCATCAACTAATTTGAGTAAAACTGAAGATTTTGTATTGAAAGTTATATTATTAACCTTACTTTCATGTTACGGCCTAAAAAATGTTCTATGAAAGTCTTGTCAAAATTTTGGAAATTCTTCTTGTGTTTAGTGAGATATTGATTAAAATCTTAGTTTTCAAAGGACGAAAGGGAGTGTGCGCAGTTATGCAGAGCACTATATATATATATATATATATATATATATATATATATATATATATATATATATATATATACATAAGTCAAATCGATTCAAACATGATTATATCATGTGCATACAGTGATAAAAATACATTAATACATAAGCGCATAGATAAGTTAATGCATAATATATAACCCTAGTTTGTGTAATGCAATCACATGAACACATGTGAAAGTAAACATACACATAAAGGCCCCGATTCATTATTTGTGGGGGGTTTTTAAGTCCCTTTTCTTTTTTGTCTTGTAGTATTAGTTGCTGTCTTGAACTGTTTTTTTTTTTAGAGTTTTGGCATCATATGTTGCGTGAAAATGCACCAAAATACATTAGGGAAAACTGGAGTAAGCTGCCAAGTTTTGCAAGTTTTTAAAAAGGTTCAAATTGATGCATTGGGCAAAAACATCTGGCATCGCTAAACTCCACCCTCAAAAGTAGACAAAAACAGACGCAAAGGCAACGATGAATCGGGGCGCTAGAATGCTCACTAAGTAATTGTGACGCGCCCCCTGGGCCAGTGCTGTAGGGGATACCCGGAGCCGGATCTCGATGGGGGTAGTAGTCCTTGTGGCGGTGACCCGGTCCGTGCCCAGG
This sequence comes from Phyllobates terribilis, assembly GCF_046119375.1. NCBI lineage: Eukaryota > Metazoa > Chordata > Amphibia > Anura > Dendrobatidae > Phyllobates > Phyllobates terribilis. The sequence goes on along the minus strand of NW_027362762.1, from coordinate 443,825,724 downwards.
GTGTCAAACTAAGTGGCAGTCTAAGGCAGCAGATGTTAACTTGATTGTCGACTACGCCACCCGTTGAGTGCGGCTTTGAAGCCGCCGCTGCAGAGCAGTCCACTGAGGCCGGTGGTATATGTGCAGCAGTGATGGTATAACCCCCAACGGGAGGGGTATGGCCTCAGGGCAGCAGGTGTAGATGATGGGGGTTGTGATGATGCAGAAAGAAGATTCAGAGTCAGGAGATGCAGTTCAGGGTTTTTACTTACTGGTGTTCTCTTGGTCACTCCGGCCTTGAGTGACCACCCGAGCCGTGCTGCGTCCACCAGGTCCTGGACTCGGCCAACCCCCAGGCAATTCCGGAGCGTGGTCCTGAGCTCCTTTCTGACTCTCCCTTCCTCTGGCCGTTCCCACCAGGGATCCACTTTTGGCCGGCTCCCTCGGGTCTCTTGGTGGTCAAGCCTCCTCTGGGCTCCCTGACCCTATGCTCGGTGTGCCTTTCTAGTGGATTTGGTGAGGGTCGTGGCAGATCCTGACCACGACCTCCGGTTCCTGGCTAAGGTTGGTTTTGGCCTCTGCCAGCTTGGGATCCGGTACCCTTGTCCGCCAACCCTTCACCCTTTTGTCTTTATTCTGGGATCTTGGGGTTCCCTTCTTGTCTCCTCTCTGGGTCCTTCTTTTCTCCTCTCTCCCTCTGCAGGCTCTGCTCTGGAGCTGGGCCCAGCCGGAGCCACAGCTCCCTGTCAGCCCTTCTGGCTGAGCTCCTCTGCTCTGCTCCTCAGGCTAAACTCTGACTGAACCCTGTTCTAAGATGGTGCCCACCTTATATACTCCCTCTATGTGTGAGCTCAGGTGACCAGCACCCAATGAGCTCCTATCTTTACCCAGACTACTCCCCCTATCTGCCCCTACACTACTGGGATGTTCCACCCCCCTCCCACTCCAGCCAGGGACAGACGCTGTCGTACCTGCACATAAACTGGTGGGAGTACCGTCGTTCTGTCCCCCGGAAATGGGATGTATGTAGTGCATGCAGCCTACTAGCTCAGTTCCACACTCCATCCTTACCCGGGAGTGGAATACCACACCTCTGGCTTGAGGTGTAATACCCCTGTAGCAGCCGAATCCTCAGGGTGCTACAATTGCATCATATGGATCCACTGAGAATTCATAACCAAAATGCATGCCACAGAATCAGGGTAAACGGCTATCCAAAGACCAAAGTCCAAACCCATCCGTAATGGTGATATGCTCATAGATCTACAAGTTCCCAAACATTTTGTTGCGTTTGGGCATACTGATCAGGTTTCTGATTTATAAACCATGTTCCAATGCCTAGACGAGGTAATGGCTGAACAGCTTTATTGAAAAAGAAGGAATTGGAATGGATTTTTAATCTCCGTGTAGTTTTCAAAATGGGTTTGGTCTTGGATCATTGAATATGTCTTTAGATAGCTGCTTGCCCCGTTCATGTAGTATGTATTTTGGTTATGGTTTCTGAGTGGCTTCATATGATACAATTACTTTGTGAGCATAATAATAATGTGTATGTTTACTTTTCACATGAGTTCACTTAATTGTATTACTCAACCTAGGGTTCTATATTATTCATCCACTTATCTAAGGATTATGCACGGTTTATTCTGTGCTTATATAATATTGTATTTTTAGCACTGTATTCACATATTCTAATCATGTCTAAATGGATGTGACTTGTGTATATACAGTACTCAGCATAAATGAGTACACCCTTTAAAAAGTAAGATTATTAATCAGTATCTCACAGAACACAAGAACAATTGGTTTCCATCAGAGTACTGCTTCCATGCTGTATTTTCTTTCTCCCATGTTATGTGGGACTTTAGAATATGCATGAGCTACTGAGTGTTTAGAAACAGTTTGGGTCATTTATAGTTTTTTTTTTTTTCTCCTATTTTTTACCAGGTTCAGTCAGCTGCACTAGACGAAATGTTCCAGCAGACAGAAGATATTGCCTATCGCTACCACAAAGCAGCACTTCTATTAGAAGGCTTAACAAAGATCCTACAGAGCCCTACAGACATTGAAAATGTCCATAAATGTAAGATACATGGAGCGGGAGGGGTGCATTGTTTATCATGTCCATAATCGTAAAACTGTGTACATAAGTAAATGCTATGAGAGAGAAAATTCATAGTTGCATTTAAAACCTTTAATATCAGGGTTGTGTGTGAGACCTGAGAAACAACTATATCAATGATATTAGTATATTTTATTCACCATAGAACATGTGATCTGCGTTTTATGTTCTCTTGTATTCTGTTTCCGAATCATTGCATTCTTACTTTCTTTACATTTTACACAGCGCCCCAACCTTTTTGCAGTTGGGGATGTGTATATGAATGGTAAACATAGTGTCAGGGTAAAAATGGCTAGATGAAACTAATCGAAAGGTTACAGCAACTATGCAAATCGCATACATGCAGGCACGTGACCAGTCACTCGCACAGGGCATACAGGGGACTCATGAGTGTATGCGTTGGACAAGCTGGAGTCACTTGTATGACTGCAGACATTTATTCTTAGACTGGACAACGCCTTTAATTTGTTAGGTGACGTGATAGGCCTGCTTAAAAAGACATTTAATATTGTGTACATTGGAAATCTACCTGATTGTCTGGGTTAGTGGCAACATAATTCTACAGATTATAGTGTACTTTTTCATTATGCAAAAAAAGTATCCTAAGCTATAAAGTGTTATTTACAAAGAAATAAGTTATCCTCTATCCATGGGCACAAGTGGTTGGATTACCACCGATCTCGAACAGGACTCGGCATCCGCACGTTGAATGGAACGGAGGTGCGCATGATTGACCTTTTTATTTCTTTTATTGTCAATGGGACTGCCAGAGAATGCCAAGCACAGCACTCAGCTATTTCTGAAAGTCCCATTGTCAATTAATGGAGCAGAAACCAAGCGCACCGCTGCTCCGTTCAAGATGGATTTTTTACTGATGTTCTAGAGCCCTGATTGCTGGGGGTTGCCTCAGGATGGTCCCACTGCGATCAGCAAATTAGCTGCTATCCTATGGATAGATGATGATGATTATTTGTTTTAAGCTACCCTTTAAGTTAATGTTTTTGTTTTTTTATTAAAAGACACAAAATAACAAATGAGACTTGACTGACAAACTTGAATTGTTCTGTTGCTGAGTTTAGCTTCTCACTTAGATTACTTTGACACCTTTAGTAATAAAGGGTGGCGTGAGGTTGAAAGTTTCATAAAAAGGGTGGTGCCTTATAAGTGTCTGACCATTCATTCACCTTTTTATTGTATCATCAAAGCTAGTGTATCCCTGTGATTGGAGAATTACAAGTGTTTTATAGTGTAGCTACACTGCTACTTGTGTTTTATGAGTTTTAATATCCTCTTCATTGTTTTTAAACTTTTTTTTTTTTAAACCCCTTTTCCCAGATAAAGCCAGTGTGGAAGGAAGACTGTCTGCGCTCTATGGAGCCGTCGCTCTTTATGAATAGTAATGGATTGCTGAAGACTAATACAAGGGACCACTGTAGTGTAGTTCACTGTATATATACTTGTACATCTAACACATGGAAAGAGGAACCAAAATCTCCATTGGTGGCTCTCCGAGTGAAAATAAATCAGGGGACTGCAGGAAGGCTGCCTTATTTTAAAGACACTCCTTGCATAACATGCCTTTCAATATACATGTAATATGGAGGGGAATTTTAAATTTTGGATATGTATTTTCGATCATGAACTAAGGTTGCTCCCGGAAGGTGGAGGCGATGAAACCAGTAGGGGAAACCTTCACAAGCAGCAGCCCAGTATTCCAGTAGTGAAGTGTTCAATGTTTACCTACTCACACAGGGTTTCTGGTACAACGTCTGAACCCAGAGGATCCATCCAACCGAAATAGAAGAAAAGCACTTTATTTTGAGTAGGAACAGAAGTAAAGGAAACAAAAAAAAAACGCAGCTCGGCCATGCAGAGTGTTGGTTCATTTACTCTCCTTTTTGATGTGGCTACCTGACGTTCTACTTTTAAACCAATTTATTTTGCACTAATTTCTTGAAACTGTAAATGTTCTTGTATGGAACTCTTATCAATATGAAAAGGCACAATGGATTTACTGAAAAAGTTATCATTTCATTGTATGTATCAAAAAGTTGAAATTTAATATGTAGCTTCCTAAAAACTTTACAAATTGTAAAAAAAAAAAACTTGTGACCCTTTTGTATCTATTTGTCTAATACTTGATTACTAATATGTTTGTTTTTAATAATGTTTTTATTTTATCGGTATTTGCTTTCTATACAGGTGTCGTGTGTTGCATATATATTGGTTTGTGCATGTGAAATGTGCTTACTCTAGTTCTCTAATCGGGTGTTCTCCTACCAGACGTAAATTTGTTCCATGGACAGTGTTAGAGAAGGAACAGTGCTGTAATATAGTCATGTGTGTGACTACTACTACTCTGTTAGGTATTAATAGACAGTAGCTCCTGCCGGACAATTATACCCTTAAGTTTGTAGTGTGGCCTGCAAATATTAGGGTGCAGCTCACATGTCTGAACAGTAGATGACGCAGTAAGAGCAGCTCACAGCTATGGCACCAAAGGTTAGTAGATAAAAACTGCTGTGTGACCTGTATGACTAAAGTTATGGTCACTGGAGGCCAGTACTTGGTGAAGTTTTTTTTCTTTTTGAAGAACAGCTGTGCCACTCACTTATTTCATGTGTAAACATGCCACTTTTACTTTCTGATGGGACACGTCACATCAGCCTTTTATGTTATTTCTAATAGTTTACTGAAATTGGGTTACACCTAAGTCCGAATTCTTTCACATGGACTTATTCTTTATATATGTATCCGTAGCTTTAGTGCTGTTCTAGGTCCTTGACACTTTTATTTTGACATGTGATGAAAGTTAGAAAGACAAATACTGTGTCGCCGTGTCTTAAGTTTGTTGTTTTAGATGTTTTTTTGCTAGTTTTTTTTCCATGTTCAGTTCTGAAAACACAACTGGCATAGCAGCCATTTTTTTTAAGTTATAAAAAGCATTTAGGGAGAAAATGTAATACCAGCGACTTTTATATGAATTTATGATTCTTGTTTCTACTTGGTCATTAAATTGAATAGAGGCATTTCACAGACCTACTATGCAGATGTTGAAAATGCATGCACGCTCCCATGTGGAACAGATGCACGGCATATAAGATGTAGGTCTCTGCTTGAGTAACACAATGTGTTCACGTGAAGTGACACGGCATATAATATTTTGAAATGTTTGCAAACTCTTCATTTTTTATGTTACTGGCCTAAAAGTTTAAGTATCTTGGAAAACTTTGCTGTTTTTTTGTTTGTTTTTTGCCATGAGTATTGGAATAACCCACCTCCCCCCATTAAAGCAGTCTAAGATATTGCATGTACCCATTATGGATGTTACTTAATGACAAGACTAATATCTGCTACTATACACTTGAGGACAGTATGTGGAAAAAAAAAACAAATAATCTAATGTTTCCAGCCAAACTTCCAACACCATTTGTTTCACAAAATTCTGATGCTTGAACATTTTTTACTACCGGATTTTGAGACGTCTGCTAAAATATATTGATGGTCATAAAGTAGTACTTACACCACCGCTGCAATATTAATATTTCAATGCACCATGTGTTTTATTTTACTTGACAGCCATTTTTATATTATTTATCAAAAATTCTGCCAATTACTTTGAAGTGTTTTTATTTATGTTCCTGCTTGTGAAATATACAGATGCCTATCTGTGCATTTCTAGGTCTTTAATACCGTGTTTCTACCTCTCGTTTGTAAACTGCATGCGTTATTCTTAAATCTAGATTACAACTCATAGAACCGTTGCAAAAATAGCCTTTTATTATGGCTTGTATAAATGTATATTATGAATAAATAAAACAAACAAGAAAAAGTTCCACCATTTTTTGTTTTTCTTTTGGACTCAAATTAAGTTGTTAGCTGATAAAATGAAATAAATATATTCTGGTTGATTTGTGATTGCTAGTATCAAAAACTAGAATTCCAGAGCCTTAAACCCTTTCCGACATGGTCAGTAATAGTACGCACCACGTCGGAAAGGCCGGTTCAGCGCGGACTCCGGCAGTGAGCCCGCACTGAACTGGGCACATGTCAGCTGATTCTTATAGCTGGCATGTACCCGCAACAGCTGCGGGTGGGATCGCGATCCACCTGCGGCTGTTAACCAGTTAAATGCCGATGTCAATCTTTGACTGCGGCATTTAATAGCGCTGGAAGCGCGTCACTTACCCTGCCCATCAGTGACCCCGTTCACGTGATCGCGGGTCACTGATGGGTGGGCATGGCATACTGGGGTCTGCAGCAGACCCCTGTAGTTGTCATGTAAAGAGTGCTATGAGCGCCACCTAGTGGTCGGCGCTCATAGCACATGAGCATTTCTACTGCATACAGGCGATCTGCACGTCGCCTGTATGCCATAGAAGCAATCAGAAAACTGCTGCTTCTAGTCTCCTACGCCAGAATTAAGTTTTTTTGGCCGCCGCAACATTGCAGTAAAATGCAATAACGGGCGATCAAAACATCGGATTTATCCCAAAATGGTATCAATAAAAACGTCAGCTCGGCGCGCAAAAAATAAGCCCTCACCCAGCCCCAGATCACGAAAAATGGAGACGCTATGTATGGGTCTCGGAAAATGGTGCAATTTTTTTTTTTTGCAAACTTTGGATTTTTTTCCACCACTTAAATAAAAAAGGACCTGTTTGGTGTCTACGAACTCATAATGACCTGGAGAATAATAATGGCAGGTCAGTTTTAGCATCCAGTGAACTTTGTAAAAAAAAAAAAAAAACACAACTGTGGAATTGCATTTTTTTTTGCAATTTCACCGCACTTGGATTTTTTTTCCCGTTTTTCCAGTACACGATATGGTAAAACCAGTGATGGTGTTTAAAAGTACAACTCGTCCCACAAAAAATAAGCCCTCACATGGCCATATTGAATAAAAAATAAAGTTTTGGCTCTTCGAAGAAGGGGAGCAAAAACGGAAATTGCTACCGGTCATGAAGGGCTTAAAGGGAATCTTGGCAGGTTTTTGCTATATAATCTGAGAACAGCATAACATAGGGCAAAAAAGCCTGATTCCAGTGATGTATCACTTACTGGACTAGTTGGTGTAGTTTTGATAGAATCCCTGTTTTGTCTGATGTAGATGTAGCAGAGCTAAGACTTCTGGGCTGTGTATAACATCGCCTGCACCCGTGTACTGTGAACTGTCAGCAACTTGCTAGTCAGGAGTGGGGTTATAAAGATTAGCCTGACTGCTCTGCACGTGAGATGTAGTCAGGCAGTGATAATCTCCTGCTGATTAAACAATAATTGAAACTACAATACACAGCCTAATAAGTGACATCCCTGTAATCAGGCTCTTTTGCCCTATATTAGGCTGCTCTCAGATTAAATGGCAATAACCTGGTGACTGATTCCCTTTTAAAGGGGTCTTACAGCCGAAGACATTCAAGGCATATCCACTTGAATTGAGATGGATATTGGGAGAACAGAGTAATGCTTACCCTCACAATCAAGGTGGCCACTTCATCTAGACCAGGGGTCTCAAACACGCGGCCCGCGGGCCGTATGCAGCCCCTGAGGCAGGCATCTGCGGCCCGCGATGCACCAGAAGTCTCACCCTAGCAGAGAGGAGGAGTGCGCCGCTCCGTAGTGGCTCACACACAGAGCCGACACTATCATCAGCTGAACCGAGCACATGTCAGCTGATTATTACAGCTTACATGTGCCCGCAGCAGGCGCGGGTGGAATCGCGATCCACCCGCGGCTGTTAACCTATAAATGCCGCTGTCAATCTCTGACAGCGGCATTTAACGCGCGCTTCCTGGAAGCGCGACCTAAGCCCCGCCCATCGGCAACCCCGTCACGTGATCGCGGGTCGCCGATGGGTGGTCATGACAACCCTGGGTCTGCAGCAGACACCAGTGGTTGTAATGATCCTGTCGCTATGAGCGCCACCTAGTGGTCGGCGCTCATAGCACAGGAGCATTTCTGCTGCATGCAGGGGATCTGCTGGTCCCCTGTATGTAGCAGAGGCGATCGGACAGTTGCTGCTTCTAGTCTCCTATGGAGACTACAGAAGCATGCAACAAGTGAAAAAAAAAAAGTTTTAAAAAATATGAAAAAAATATAAAAGTTTAAATCACCCCCCTTTCGCCCCATTCAAAATAAAATCATAAAAAAAAAACCCACATACACATATCTGGTATCGCCGCGTTCAGAATCACCCGATCTATCAATATAAAAAAAGAATAAATCGATCGGTAAATGGCGTAACGAGAAAAAAATTCTAAACGCCAGAATTACGTTTTTTGGTCGCCGTAAAATTGTAATAAAATGCAATAACGGGTGATCAAAGCATCGGATCTACCCCAAAATAGCATCAATAAAAACTTCAGCTCGGTGCGCAAAAAATAAGCGCTCACCCAGCCCCAGATCCCAAAAAATGGAGACGCTACGGGTCTTGGAAAATGGCACCATTTTTTTTTACCACTTAAATAAAAAAAAACCTATACATGTTTGGTGTTTATGAACTCGTAATGACCTGGAGAATAATAATGGCAGGTCAGTTTTAGCATTCAGTGAACGTGGTAAACAAAATAAAAAAAAAACCTCAGTGGTATTGCACTTTTTTTGCAATTTCACGGTGCTTGGAATTTTTTTCCCGTTTTCCTGTACACAACATGGTAAAACTAGTAATGCTCTGCCAGCACCATTATAGTCCATACTCTGCATATGCCTGCAGACTATGATGCATTTCTATGGGAGCAGAACAGTGTTGCTAACAGACATATTTTTCTATACACAGAGCACCTGTTTAAAATCATAAATGGCATAGTCATCAAAAAAGCGCAAGATTGCTGATGAAAAACGAATATTTCAGGAAAAGTGGGAAAACTTATATTTTGTTACAGAAGTAGGAGAGAGAGTCCAGTGTCTGATTTGTCTTCAGTTTGTCGCAGTGCTTAAGGACTACAATGTGCGTCGACATTACATGACGCAGCATGGAGAACAGTATGAAGCACTGTCTGGCAGACTGAGAGAGGAAAAGCTTCAGCAGCTGAAAGCATCTCTTCAAAACAGCGAAACTTCTCAAGTATTAACAGGTCAAGTGAAGCTTCTGTAAAAGCAAGTTTTGTACTCAGTAACATGATAGCAAAACATTCACGACCATTTACTGAGGGTCAGTTTATTAAAGACCGTTTAATAAAAGCAAGTGAAATTATTTGTCCGGAAAAAAAAAAACTGTTTGAAGGTATAAGCTTGTCAGCAAATACTGTTGCTAGTAGAATCACTGAATCTGCTAGTGACGTTCATCAGCAACTGATTGCAGCAGCAGAAAGTTTTGAAGCATTTTCCATAGCGCTTGACGAGAGCATCGGGGTAACAGATACTTCATACTGGGCTGTGTTCATTCGTGGGGTTGATGAAAACCTAAACATCACCGAAGAATTATTGGATTTATTACCAATGAAAGGCACAACGACCGGTCGGGACATTTTTAAAGAACTTGAAGGTTGTATTAACACTGCAGGACTGCCATGGGATAAACTGGTGTCTGTGGTAACGGATGGGGCACCAGCAATGTGTTCTGAAAACATTGGTGTTGTGGGGTTATTGAAAGCAAAACGAAACCAGCTTTCATTGTCAGGTCCTTTCAGTGCTATACACTGCATTCTGCATCAGGAAGCGCTGTGCGGAAAAAGTGTACAAATGAATGAAGTTATGGACTTTGTGATTAAGACTGTTAACTTTATACGGGCAAGAGGTCTTAACCATAGGCAGTTCACTTCATTCCTGTCTGATATGGACAGTGAATATGGAGACTTGCTGTATCATACCGAGGTCAGATGGTTGAGTCGGGGAAGAGTGTTGAAAAGATTTTTTGCTTTGAGACAGGAGATAGCGCTTTTTATGGCACTTAAAGATAAAGACGCTTTCCAACTTTCTGACCCAGCTTTTCTATCTGACTTAGCATTTCTAACAGATGTCACAGAACACCTCAACGCACTCAACGTGAAGCTCCAGGGCCCAAAGCAGATGATTACAATGATGTTTGATAGTATAAAAGCATTCAGATGTAGCTGTCTTTGTGGGCCCAACAGCTGCAGTCTGGCAATTTGGCTCATTTCTCAGCTATGCAGTCGCTGGTACGAGCTGAACCAGAACGCTTGAACTACTATTCCAATATAATTTCTCAGTTACTACAAGAGTTTGATCGACGTTTTCATGAGTTTCAGGATCTTGAAGCTGAATTTACACTCTTCGCCACTCCATTTGCGGTAGACATTGCTTGTGTTTCAGAAGATCTGCAGATGGAGATTGTGGACTTGCAATGCGACACAGTTCTTAAACAGAAGTATATGGACATTGGTGTTCCAGATTTCTATAGTTTTGTCGCACGAGAAAAATTTCCAAATCTTCTTAAAGCCGCTGCCAGGATCATGGCCATGTTTGGAAGTACATACGTATGCGAACAGTTTTTCTCTTCAATGAAGCTTAACAAATCAGCATTACGCTCAAGACTTACAGATGAACATCTTCGTGCAACATTGCGATTGGCCAATGCTCATGATTTCAAGCCCAATCTTGACATTCTCGTATCTGGCAAACGCTGCCAACTGAGCAGCCAGACTGAATTTTGCGACACTTGAACTGGAAAACTGGATTGTTAAAATAAGCATGTGGAGTAAGCCTGCAAATTTCTGTTAAGTTTAAACCTAGCAGTATTATAATACAGTAATGTAGAATTGTTATAGTAGTTCAAATAAATAATTGTTTAACAATAATTTTGTACTGTATTAAATTTGAAAGGAATGCGGCCCGTCAGCTGAAATTTTTTTTTATGTGCGGCCCATTTACTCTACCGAGTTTGAGACCCCTGATCTAGACAGTGAGTGGGGGAAAAAAAAGGTAACTTCTATGTCTAATGACTAGAAAGGAAAGCACTTCAGGCATGAATTGCTACTTCACCATTTCAATTTCAGCCTGGATGCATTGGCCACTTCACCTTCCAGTTGAGGGATCATGGGACCTTTACAATCCTGTTTATGGCATATCATGTAGAGCTATTTAATGTAAAGAATGAAAAAAAGAACCTTGGAGTTCTTACTTTGGGAAATGTTCCGGTTTCCCTGTCTGCAGAATCTTCTAAAGGTAAGTATGGTTTTGTGAGACATAACATTTAACCATTGCCTGTATTCTACAATGTTTTTGTAGAGTGTTCTAAAAATTCGAATGTAAAGGGACTTACAACGTCTCACTCCTCTTCTGTCCCTGCCACAGATCTCCATAATTCTCATGGCACACGTGTGATATCGTGTATCATAGCCATGTCCTCCAATAGCAATCGAAGATGTTTTTATATACAGAAGATGCCACAGTGACCTATTCGTATTGAAGGGTGCAGCTGTTATACACATTGTAAAAGTTCATTATTAGACAACTCCTGTTTAACTACGAAAGTGTCACAAATTAAAAAAAACAAACTGTACAATCCTGCCAGACAGGGGACATTCCAGCAATGTCGATGTGCGTCTGAGCAGTCATGTGACATTGTGACGTGACCACTGCAGTCAGTCAGTGGTCAATGATTGGCTGCAGCCTTCATTATTCCATCGAGTCGCACATCCTCTCTAATCAAATACTGACAGGCCGCAGCTTCTGATGGTTCACGTGCAGTTTGCAGGTTCAAGTAACAAATACAGTAAAAGTTGGGGGGGGAAAAGTTTTTAAAAATATTGACCGAATAACAAATTCCAATCACCGCCTTTCCCCCATTTACAATAAAGATATTAAAAAGATCTGGTGGGTGGAACCTAGCTGCTGTTTCCCATACACAGTACACCAAGAGATGGATTTCTGCTCTTCCTTCTTTGTAACAGACAGAAGCAGCAAGGAGGACAATACACAGCAACACTGAGCTGTGTGGCAGTCAATCCAACACCAAAGTGAAATAAATTTGCAAAAAGCTGCATCTGAATCAGTCTCTTACTGCCTGGTCTCTCATGGTGCTGGCGGTCTGTCTTACTTTGACCAATACGGATTTGAGCAGTTTTTTTTTTCCCCAGAGTGGATGAGGAATTCATGAGGAACAGGGAAATTCAAAAACCTGATATTAATAGGTAATTTTCTGACAAATTCCCTTTAATCTGATCTGTAACATTTTGATGTTTCTCAGTTGATTCACTGCAATGTTTGTGTGCTTTGTGACACTATTTTTCTGAACTTCTAAAAGTATACTCATTATATTCAACTGTTTTTGTTTCTCAGATCATAACTAACCCTTCAAGGCAGTGTGATATTCAAACAACAAAGGACAAGATGATTATTATGTTTTTATTCTTTGTACTTCCAATATGATCTTTTATAATCCTAGTCAGATGGTGGCCGGTGGCCTTTTGGGACTGTTGGTAACTCATTTTCAGAAAATATCTATATTTCGGAGAAATCTCTAATATAATGATCGAATTGCTTTTTTTTTTATATACTTTGAGTATCTTTTTAATTAAACGAGACGCCATCACTGGGCAGAGGCTGTGATGACTATTGCAGCCTCTGTCCCCACCCTGAAACTAAGCATCATTTGTTAAGTCTATTTCAGGGGCTGGGCTAGTCCCTGCTCTATTGCACATGTGCCGGTTGTCAATTCCGAAGTACAGTCATATGAAAAAGTTTGGGCACCCCTATTAATCTTAAGCTTAATGTTTTATAAAAATTGGTGTTTTTGCAACAGCTATTTCAGTTTGATATATGTAATAACTGTTGGACACAGTAATGTTTCTGCCTTGAAATTAGGTTTATTGTACTAACAGAAAATGTGCAATCTGCATTCAAACAAAATTTGACAGGTGCATAAGTATGGGCACCTCACCAGAAAAGTGACATTAATATTTAGTAGATCCTCCTTTTGCAAAAATAACAGCCTCTAGTCGCTTCCTGTAGCTTTTAATGAGTTCCTGGATCCTGGATGAAGGTATTTTTGACCATTCCTCTTTACAAAACAATTCCAGTTCAGTTAAGTTTGATGGTCGCCGAGCATGGACAGCCCTCTTCAAATGATCCCACAGATGTTCAATGATATTCAGGTCTGGGGACTGGGATGGCCATTTCAGAACATTGTAATTGTTCCTCTGCATGAATGCCTGAGTAGATTTGGAGCAGTGTTTTGGATCATTGTCTTGCTGAAAGATCCATCCCATGCGTAACTTCAACTTTATCACTGATTCTTGAACATTGTTGTCAAGAATCTGCTGATACTGAGTGGAATCCATTCGTCCCTCAATTTTAACAAGATTCCCAGTGCTGGCATTGGCCACACAGCCCCAAAGCATGATGGAACCTCCACCAAATTTTACTGTGGGTAGCAAGTGTTTTTCTTGGAATGCTCTGTTTTTTTGCCACCATGCATAACGCCTTTTTGTGTGACCAAACAACTCAATCTTGGTTTCATCAGTCCACAGGACCTTCTTCCAAAAAGAAATTGGCTTCTCCAAATGTGCTTTTGCATACCTCAGCCGACTCGGTTTGTGGCGTGCTTGCAGAAACGGCTTCTTTCGCATCACTCTCCCATACAGCTTCTCCTTGTGCAAAGTGCGTTGTATAGTTGACCGATGCACAGTGACACCATCTGCAGCAAGTTGATGCTGCAGCTCTCTGGAGGTGGTCTGAGGATTGTCCTTGATTGATCTCACCATTCTTCTTCTCTGCCTTTCTGATGTTTTTCTTGGCCTGCCACTTCTGGCCTTAACAAGAACAGTCCCTGTGTTCTTCCATATCCTTACTATGTTCCTCACAGTGGAAACTGACAGGTTAAATCTCTGAGACAGCTTTATGTATCCTTCCCCTGAACAACTATGTTGAATAATTTTTGTTTTCAGATCATTTGACAGTTGTTTTGAGGAGCCCCTGATGCCACTCTTCAGAGGAGATTCAAACAGGAGAACAACTTGCAAGTGGCCACTTTAAGTAGCTTTTCTCATGATTGCATACACCTGGCTATGAAGTTCAAATCTCAATGAGGTTACAAAACCAAAAAAAGTGCTTTAGTAAGTCAGTAAAAAGTAGGTAGGAGTATTTAAAACAAGAAAATGATAAGGGTGCCCATACTTATGCACCTGTCAAATTTTGTTTGAATGCAGATTGCACATTTTCTGTTAGTACAATAAACCTCATTTCAAGGCAGAAACATTACTGTGTCCAACAGTTATTACATATATCAAACTGAAATAGCTGTTGCAAAAACACCAATTTTTATAAAACATTAAGCTTAAGATTAATAGGGGTGCCCAAACTTTTTCAAATGACTGTATGCGCAGTACAAGCTCCCTTTTCACTGTCTGAAAGTCTTTTTCAATGCACAGTGACAGTGCGCTCCCTCGCCGGCTCTGAGATCTGACGAATTGGCAAAAGAGTGCACTGTCAATGCTCATTGTAAGGAGACAATGCAGCAAGCAAGAAGAGCAGAGACCAGCCTCGCCTGAAACAGATGTCACTTTTGGGTGCGGGGCTTGTCTCTGCTCTCATTGCTTGCGGATTTTCCACATCTAATGCAAGTCTATAGGAAAAATCTGCACAGAAAACTCAGCGTACCCGCAAGAGAAATTAACATGTTGCAGATTTGAAACACTCCGCAGATCAGTTTACACAGCATAAAAAAGCTCAGGGCAACGAGATTTCTATAAATCCCACCCCCTTAACTGAAACTATAGTACGCTGTCTCAAAAATTCATTGTGGGCACACAGCCTTAAAAAGCATCTACAATAGCTGGGCTGAGTAGGCAACTTGCTGCAGTTTTTATGGATTTGCTAAAAAAAATAATAATTCTGTGCCATCTTTACATTTCTTTGCAAAAACAATGAGACACTTTGAGCTACTGACAATATTAGTGAAGTAGTATAAGTGCTTCTGCAAATAATGGTAGTCTCTTTTGATCTTACAGTCTACTTTCCATTTAGATGGGTATGAAGATACAAAGAGGAGATACTACAAATAAGAAAGCAAGGAATTTATGGGGAAGGAGAAGAGACATGCGGAAAGTATAAGATTAAAAGTTGTCCTACAAAAGATATTTTTCACCTACCCTGTGAATGAAAATGTCAAATTGCTGGAGGCTCCACCACTGGGACCCTCGATCAATCACTGGAATGGAGGTCCAAGTCCCTCATTCCACCTAATGATCACAGTGAGAAGAGTTTAAATAGACTGTCAGCACAGAATGACTGTTCAAAAGAAGTACAGGTGTTTGCAACATCACAGTGTGACCAATCATTTAAATGCATCTTCCCACCTGCTTGTTTTCAATCTCTCTCTGCCCTTCTCTGACTCTATAAAGACAGAACTCTGCATCAAATAAGAGGGAGGGGGTGGAGATTGAGGGAAAACAAGCAGGTGCAAAGGTGTATTTAAATGACTGGCTACACTTTTGTGCACCCAGAGGCGGTTCTTAGTTTGAACAGTCATTCTGTACTTACAGTATCCCTTTCAAATTGAATGCCCTGCCTTTGTTCAATGTCTATAAGGATGACTGTTACCTACTACAAAGACTACTTTTCCATCAGATACAAGTGCTTCTCACTAAATTAGAATATCATCAAAAAGTTTATTTCAGTTCTTCAATACAAAAAGTGAAACTCATTATATAGAGTCATTACAAACAGAGTGATATATTTTAAGTGTTTATTTCTGTTAATGTTGATGATTATGGCTTACAGCCACTGAAAACACAAGTCATTATCTCAGTAAATTAGAATACTTTATAACAGCTTGAAAAATGTTTTTAAAATCCAAAATGTTGGCCTACTGAAATGTATGTTCAGTAAATGTACTCAATACTTGGTCGGGGCTCCTTTTGCATCAATTACTACATCAATGTGGTGTGGCATGGAGGCGATCAGCCTGTGGCACTGCTGAGGTGTTATGGAAGCACAGGTTGCTTTGGATAGTAGAATAATTAACAAAAAAACACCTGCAAAGGCTTCCTAAGCATTTAAAAAGGTCCCTTAGTCTGTTTCAGTATGCTCCACAATTATGGGGAAGACAGCTGACTTGACAGATGTCCAGAAGGCAGTCATTGACACACTCCACAAGGAGGGTAAGCCACAAAAGGTCATTGCTGAAGAAGCTGGCTGTTCACAGAGTGCTGTATCCAAGCATATTAATGGAAGGTTGAGTGGAGGGAAAAAATGTGGTAGGAAAAGGTGCACAAGCAACCATGATAACCGCAGCCTTGAAAGGATCATTAAGAAAAGGCCATTCAAAAATTTGGGGGAGATTCACAAGGAGTGGACTGCTGCTGGAGTCATTGCTTCAAGAGCCACCACACACCGACGTATCCAGGACATGAGCTACAAGTGTCGCATTCCTTGTGACAAGCCACCCATGACCAATAGAAAACGCCAGAAGCGTCTTAAATCGGCCAAGGAGAAAAATACCTGGACTGTTGCTCAGTGGTCCAAGGTGTTGTTTTCAGATGAAAGTAAATCTTACATTTCATTTGAAAATGAAGGTCACAGAGTCTGGAGGGAGAGTGGAAAGGCACACAATCCAAGCTGCTTGAGGTCTAGTGTGAAGTTTCCACAATCCGTGATGGTTTGGGGAGCCATGTCATCTGCTGGTGTAGGTCCACTGTGTTTTATCAAGACCAAAGTCAGCGCAGCCGTCTACCAGGAAATTTTAGAGCACTTCAGGCTTCCCTCTGCCGACAAGCTTATTGGAGATGGAAATTTCATTCTCCAACAGGACTTTGCATCGGTCCACACTGCCAAAAGTACCAGTACCTGGTTTGAAAACAACAGTATCATTGTGCTTGATTGGCCAGCAAACTCGCCTGACCTTAACCCCATAGAGAATCTATGGGATATTGTCAAGAGGAAGATGAGAGACACCATACCCAACAATGCAGACGAGCTGAAGGCTGCTATCAAAGCAACCTGGGCTTCCATAACACCTCAGCAGTGCCACAGGCTGATCGCCACCATGCCACGCCGCATTGATGCAAAAGGAGCCTCGACCAAGTACTGAGTGCATTTACTGAACATACATTTCAGTAGGCCAACATTTCTGATCTTAAAAACATTTTTCAAGCTGTTATAAAGTATTCTAATTTACTGAGAATAATGACTTTTGTGTTTTCATTGGCTGTAAGCCATAATCATCAATATTGATAGAAATAAACACTTGAAATAGATCACGCTGTTTGTAATGACTCATTATATAGAGTTTCACTTTTTGTATTGAAGAACTGAAATAAATTAACTTTTTGATATTCTAATTTAGTGACAAACACTTGTATATGGTCAGAGGGAGGGCGGGGGGGGGGGTATAATTGGATTATGGCATAAACTGTTATGTTAGGCAAATATTATCATTATTTATCCATAGGCAGGCCTTATCAAAACGGCCAGCTAATAAATTGGTGTTCCAGCGGTGTTTTGGCTCTACCCACTTGTCTGAACAATGTAACTAACTTCCATAGGAAAAAACATGGAACAGAGTATGCTGAAATCCAACTAGCCAATACCACTTACCTCATTCACAGGTTGTAAGATACTGAAAACATGTGCCACAGTGTGCTTCATCTCCAGCACTTCAATACAAAGCACATTCTACATTCCAAGGAAATCTTGTTTTTTCTTACAAGGGCTGTAAATACTTTTATGCCAAAAATGACAAAAGTATTCTTGGAGTGATACCTTTATTGGCTAACCAGAAAGAAAAATATATATATGCAAGCTTTCAGAGCACAGAGGCTCCTTCTTCAGGCAAGATTACAAATGAACTCATAAGACTTGAGTCTTATGAATTCATGTGTAATCTTGCCTGAAGAAGGAGCCTCTGTGCTCTGAAAGCTTGCATATATATCTTTAACAACAGTCCTTGTGGCACCTTCAGTGGGAGTGGGACGCCCCCAGCGGTGGCTCTAGACCCCTTCCGTGGTGAACCCGCCCTCCAGTACGGAGAAGTGGCTATATCCAGTTTCCTGAGGGATTTCTCAACCACCTGATACCTCTCTACCAGACTGATGAAGTCATCTGCGTTCTGGAGATCGCCCTGGGCAACCCAAGTCTGTACCAACTTGCGAAGGGAGTGCACGAATCTATCAATCACCACCCGCTCGACCATATGGGCTGGAGTGGAGGACTCTGGCTGCAACCACTTCTGAATGAGATGGAGTAGGTCAAACATCTGCGAGCGAGGGGGTTTGTCGCTGGCATACGCCCAGTGGTGGACTCGGGCTCTCACCGCCATATTCACTCCCAGGCGTGCTAAGATCTCTGTCTTTAGCTTGGCGTATTCCTTGGCATCCTGCAGTGCCAAGTCGTAATATGCCTTTTGGGGTTCACCCGACAAATATGGCACCAGAACCTCGGCCCACTGTTCTGGTGGAAGTCTCTACCGATCAGCCACCCTCTCAAAGACTGTCAGAAAGGCTTCTACATCATCCCCGGGGGTCATCTTCTGCATGGCCCGTCTTACGGCCTTCCTGACATGGGAGTCATCAGTCGGCCCTGGGGTGGGGCGGCTGCCCTGCCCTGGATGGTGTCCGCCAGAAACTGAATCTGCTGCGCCTTTTGCTGCAATTGGATCTGTTGCAGCAACAATTTGGTCGTCTCCTGGTGCTGCTGCATGCTCTGCAGGTGCTGCTGCTGGTACTGCGCCTGCTGTTGCTGCGTTTGTTGCAGCTGCTGTGCCTGCAACAGATGTTTAAGCAAGTCCTCCATGCTGTCGGATTTCTCTGGTTGGCTGGCGGCGTTTACCCAGGACATCCACCGGTCTCTGTGGCAGGTACATGTGTTCCTGGAATCTTGCCAGCACACTCACACCAACGGTGATAGGACACCTCGCTCGGCCACTTCCGGAGGTAGACTCAGGAACCCGGGTTTTCTTTGCAGGCTTTATTAAACCGCATAAAGCTCTGCATTCCAGCAAATAAACACAGCCTTACTTGGCAAAACAACAAAAACAAAAGATAAACTGTAACACAGTCAATATGTGTGTGTGCGGTTCACCCACACAGGTTATGTCCAGCCTTCAGCTCCCTCCTTAGCTATGGCTGTCCAGTTTGGAGTCCTTGCCTCTCCAAATACAACACAGAAAAAAAAAAACAGGGCTGAACATTTAAATGTTGCTCAGCCACACCCTGAGGTGGAGGTATGGGGAATGACGTTCCTCCCATCTCTAGATCATTCCCCTTAAACCATGCCCTTTAAGTGAGTTAACCCTCCAGCATATAACATGCTGGCAGAAAGTTTTTTTGGTTGGCTAGCAACCTGTGTGACACATACCTCCCCTCATAAATCATACCAGTGACTGTCACAGGTGACATCAAAAATGCCGTTTCTGAGGCAAAGCCAACAAATGCCAAAAAACTATGGGATGCAGTCAATGTATCCTGGGCTGGAATAATAGTTGACAGCTGCCATAAGTTGGTTGACTTTGCCTCAGAAACAGCATTTTTTATGTCACCCCACAAGTGTTCTATCGAATTAAGGTCCGGGGATTCGGCTGGCCACTCCAGGCGTATCCTCTTCATCGTAAGGCAACATGACTGTCACGCCAGGTGTGGGAAAGACATAGTGCAACACAGAGGAAAAAGGGAAAGGGGGAAGTGGAGACCTCCTAGTCTGGTCTAGCTTCACCTTGTCTCCCCTAACGTCCCTATATTGCCTCCTCAGCAATTAGCGAACGCGTGCCTCGCCGTGCTCTCCCTAGCGTATGGCTATGGCTAGGGATGGAAGGAGATGAGCACTAGTCAATCTCCACTAAACTCTAAAGACAACAAGGGTGGACAAAACAGGGAAAATGGCTTAGCTTTAGATGAACTCCAAATAAGCACACGGCCTCAATCTCCAGAAAGGATGAAGTACTGCTCCTGCTAAGCTTCACAAGTAGAAATAGATATAGCCAGCGACTCCCTCTCAGACACACCAGGTATATATACACCCAGGCAGAGAGCTAATTAGCAAGAGAGAGGTAGCCGCTGGGTCCTAAAGACAGCCTCTTATCTAATTTTATTTTAATATGTGCAAACTGGTCCATGATCCCTGGTATGTGGTAAATAGGTCTGGCACCATAGTAAGAGGAACATGCCCATATCATGATGCTAGCACCACCATGCTGTCAACTATCTGTCACCTCTGACACACCCGTGACAGTACCACCCCCCTTCTACGAGTGGCCTCCGGACACTCAGGACAGAGTTTCTCAGGAAAAGAGGTGTGGAGTGAGCAAACCAATCTGGGAGCGTTCACCTCTGACGCTGAAACCCACATCTTCTCCTCTGGCCCATAGCCTTTCCAGTGCACTAAATACTGTAGAGAACGACATTGGAGACGAGAATCTACAATCCTCGAAATCTGGAACTCCAGATTACCACCGCCCCCATTACTGGGGGCGGTGGTAGAGGTGAGGGCTCAAGAGGTTCCACATACCGTTTGAGTAAGGACCTGTGGAACACATTGTGAACCTTAAGGGCCTGAGGAAGTTCAAGACGAAACGCTGCTGGGTTAATGACGGCGGTTATTTTATAGGGACCAGTAAACCTAGGTCCCAGCTTTCAAGAAGGAACTTTCAATCTTATATTCCTGGTAGACAACCACACAAAGTCATTCACATTCAGGTCCGGAACTGGCAAACGTTTTCTGTCAGCCATACGTTTATACCTGTCTCCCATGGTCTTTAAATTACACAGAACACCCTGCCATACCGAGGAGAGCGACGAAGCAAACCGTTCCTCCTCAGGAACTCCTGAAGCTCCTCCCCCACTGAAGGTACCAAACTGTGGATGATAACCGTATGCACCATAGAACGGAGACCTGCCAGTGAATTTTTAACGATGATTATTGATGGTAAATTCTGCCAGCGGTAAGTAGGATGCCCAATCCTCCTGATTTTCAGAGAGGAAACACCTGCGGTGTGTCTCCAAGTTCTGATTGACACGCTCAGTCTGACCATTCGACTGAGGGTGGGAGGCAGAGGAATAGCACAGCTGCACCCCCAGTCGAGAACAGAATGCCTTCCAGAACTTGGAAACAAACTGGGTCCCCTCGCTCAGACACCACATCGGAGGGAACCCCGTGAAGCTTCAGAATCTCATTTATGAACACCTGAGCAAGTGTTTTGGCATTGGGAAGTGCAGGTAATGCGACAAAGTGAACCATTTTACTGAACCTACACTTAGGTCCATATATATTTGGACAGAGACAACATTTTTCTAATTTTGGTTCTAGACGTTACCACAATGAATTTTAAACAAAACAATTCAGATGCAGTTGAAGTTCAGAATTTCAGCTTTCATTTGAGGGTATCCACATTAAAATTGGATGAAGGGTTTAGGAGTTTCAGCTCCTTAACATGTGCCACACTGTTTTTAAAGGGACCAAAAGTAATTGGACAGATTAAATAATTGGAAATAAAATGTTAATTTCTAGAACTTGGTTGAAAACCCTTTGTTGGCAATGACTGCCTGAAGTCTTGAACTCATGGACATCACCAGACGCTGTGTTTCCTCCTTTTTGATGCTCTGCCAGGCCTTCACTGCGGTGGTTTTCAGTTGCTGTTTGTTTGTGGGCCTTTCTGTCTGAAGTTTAGTCTTTAACAAGTGAAATGCATGCTCAATTGGGTTGAGATCAGGTGACTGACTTGGCCATTCAAGAATATTCCACTTCTTTGCTTTAATAAACTCCTGGGTTGCTTTGGCTTTGTTTTTACATTTTCACAAACTCAGCATCAATCATGCTGACTCCAGCTTCACTGTCAACAAACACAGAAATGTTTTCGGTTTTGCTCTCTAGCACTACCTCTGCTGTCAGGACAAAGCGGGAACTGCAGTTTGGCCACAAATGCATCCCTTGTTTATTCAACTCCAGACTACCGAGAGTTAATAGAGTCTCCTTTTGTTTTTAGGAATTGAAGGACAGGTCTCAACAAAGTGTCCCTTTTTCCCATAAAAAAAACATACGCCCTTTTTCTTGCGAATCTCCGGGGAGATTTATGATGTAGAGACACCCCCTAACTACATGGGTTCCTCCACCTCCCCCAGTACTGGTTCACCCCCAGACCGTTCTCCTGGCAGAGGTACACAACCCCGGCAAGAAGGCCCCGCAGAAGGTGGTCGCACCCGTCTATCCCAAAGGCGCCTATCAAGACGTATGGCCAAAGACATGGCAGCCTCCAAGGACTGAGGAGTTTCATATACAGCCAAGGCATCTTTCAACCTTTCAGCAAGCCCCTCACAAAATTGACTTTTAAGGGCTGAGTCATTCCATTTGGTATGTGGTAAATAGGTCTGGCACCATAGTAAGAGGAACATGCCCATACCATGATGCTAGCACCACCATGCTTCACTGTCTTCAGAGTGTACTGTGGCTTGAATGCAGAGTTTGGGGGTCATCTGACGAACTGTCTGTGGCCCTTGGACTCAAAAAGAACAATTTTACTTTCATCAGTCCACAATATATTTCTCCATTTCTCTTTAGGCCGTTGAGGTGTTCTTTTGTAAATTGTATCCGCTTCAGTACATGTATTTTTTGTAACAGTGGGACTTTGCTAACAGATTAGCTTCACACAGGTGTCTTCTAACTGTCACAGTATTCACAGGTAACTTGAGACTGTCTTTGATCATCCTGGAGCTGATCATTCGCTGAGCCTTTGCCATTCTGTCTATTCTTTGATCCTTTCAAATGGTAGTCTTCAGTTTTCTTCCATGTCTCTCTGGTTTTGCTTTCCATTTTGAAGCATTGGAGATCATTCAACTGAACAGCTTATGATTGTCTGCACTTCTTCTTAAGTTTTACCCTCGCCAATCAACTTTTTAATCAAAGTACACTACTCTTCTGAACAATGTCTCAAACGACCCATATTTCTCAGGCTTTCAGGGCGTCCCCTGACGAAGCAAGGGAGAAACGTGCATAGGGGCGTGAGGACACGCAGTTTCGACTTACCTCTCTCTGTAAGTACATTTATCTACCCTGCAGGATATCATCCTATGCATGATGCTGTTTTATAATGTTGCAGTGTAGAACTCCTACTTGTATAGAGACACTTAGTGTTATCCCCAACTAGGGTTTGGATTCTTGCATAGATATGCATGATCATAAAGGATCCCTTGTAGCCGGTGTAATACTACTAGGATTAATCCAATCATTCTAACGTATTTTGCACAAGGCACTTTATAAAGTTCTAGGGATATTCTATTATAACTTGTTAAAAAAAATTGCATTTATTAGATCTGCATCTATTGGCACTTTACTTACGCTAAGGGAGGTTCAATTGGCCTGTGCCTCCTCTATGTAGCACTGTGTAATTTTAATTATGTTAAATTTTGTTTGATGCATTTAACAAAGACAATTTGTGATTTATATAATAACTCTGGCTTTTTTCTTTAGGTCTATTCTTTATGATATTGTGTTTATTAATGAAATAACTATTAGATACCGTATGAGTATAATGTAACTGACATACACCACCTGACTTTCCTCCCGTGGTAACCACACACAGACACTGCCTGACTTTCCTCCCGTGGTACCCACACACACACCGCCTGACTTTCCTCCTGAGGTAACCACATACTGACATACACCGCCTGACTCTCCTCCTGTAGTAACCACACACTGACATACACCACCTGACTCTCCTCCCGTGGTAACCACACATACTGACATACACCGCCTGACTTTCCTCCCGTGGTAACCACACACTGACATACACCGCCTCACTTTCCTCCCATGGTAACCACACACTGACATACACCACCTGACTCTCCTCCCGTGGTAACCACACACTGACATACACCACCTGACTCTCCTCCCGTGGTAACCACACACTGACATACACCGCCTGACTCTCCTCCCGTGGTAACCACACACTGACATACACCGCCTGACTCTCCTCCCGTAGTAACCACACACTCACATACAACGCCTGACTCTCCTCCTGTGGTAACCACACACACAGGCATACAACGCCTGACTCTCCTCCTGTGTTAACCACACACTGACATACACCGCCTGACTCTCCTCCTGTGGTAACCACACACTGACATACAAAGCCTGACTCTCCTCCTGTGGTAACCACACACTGACATACACCGCCTGACTCTCCTCCTGTGGTAACCACACACTGACATACACCGCCTGACTCTCCTCCTGTGGTAACCACACACTGACATACAAAGCCTGACTCTCCTCCTGTGGTAACCACACACTGACATACAAAACCTGACTTTCCTCCTGTGGTAACCACACTGACATACACCACCTGACTCTCCTCCTGTGGTAACCACACACAGGCATACACCGCCTGACTTTCCTCCTGTAGTAACTACACTGGCATACACCACCTGACTTTCCTCCTGTAGTAACCACATAGACATACACCGCCTGACTATCCTCCTGTAGTAACCATACAGACATACACCGCCTGACTATCCTCCTGTAGTAACCACACTGACTTACACCGCCTGACTTTCCTCCTGTAGTAACCACACAGACATACCGCCTGACTCTCCTCCTGTGGTAACCACACAGACATACACCGCCTGACTTTCCTCCTGTGGTAACCACACACAGGCATACACCGCCTGACTTTCCTCCTGTAGTAACCACACAGACATACACCGCCTGACTATCCTCCTGTGGTAACCACACAGACATACACCGCCTGACTTTCCTCCTGTGGTAACCACACACCGCCTGACTCTCCTCCTGTGGTAACCACACAGACATACACCGCCTGACTTTCCTCCTGTGGTAACCACACAGACATACACCGCCTGACTCTCCTCCTGTAGTAACCACACAGACATACACCGCCTGACTCTCCTCCTGTAGTAACCACACAGACATACACCGCCTGACTTTCCTCCTGTAGTAACCACACACACAGACACCGCCTGACTCTCCTCCTGTGGTAACCACAGACATACACCGCCTGACTATCCTCCTGTAGTAACCACACAGACATACACCGCCTGACTATCCTCCTGTAGTAACCACACACTGACATACACCGCCTGACTCTCCTCCTGTGGTAACCACAGACATACACCGCCTGACTCTCCTCCTGTGGTAACCACACACTGACATACACCGCCTGACTCTCCTCCTGTGGTAACCACACACTGACATACACCGCCTGACTCTCCTCCTGTGGTAACCACACACTGACATACACCGCCTGACTCTCCTCCTGTGGTAACCACACAGACATACACCGCCTGACTCTCCTCCTGTGGTAACCACACAGACATACACCGCCTGACTCTCCTCCTGTGGTAACCACACAGACATACACCGCCTGACTCTCCTCCTGTAGTAACCACACAGACATACACCGCCTGACTCTCCTCCTGTGGTAACCACACAGACATACACCGCCTGACTCTCCTCCTGTGGTAACCACACAGACATACACCGCCTGACTCTCCTCCTGTGGTAACCACACACCGCCTGACTCTCCTCCTGTGGTAACCACACAGACATACACCGCCTGACTTTCGTCCTGTGGTAACCACACACTGACATACACCGCCTGACTCTCCTCCTGTGGTAACCACACAGACATACACAGCCTGACTCTCCTCCTGTGGTAACCACACAGACATACACCGCCTGACTCTCCTCCTGTGGTAACCACACAGACATACACCGCCTGACTTTCCTCCTGTGGTAACCACACACTGACATACACCGCCTGACTTTCCTCCTCTAGTAACCACACAGACATACACCGCCTGACTCTCCTCCTGTAGTAACCACACAGACATACACCGCCTGACTTTCCTCCTGTAGTAACCACACAGACATACACCGCCTGACTCTCCTCCTGTGGTAACCACACAGACATACACCGCCTGACTCTCCTCCTGTGGTAACCACACACTGACATACACAGCCTGACTCTCCTCCTGTGGTAACCACAGACATACACCGCCTGACTATCCTCCTGTAGTAACCACACAGACATACACCGCCTGACTCTCCTCCTGTGGTAACCACACAGACATACACCGCCTGACTCTCCTCCTGTGGTAACCACACAGACATACACCGCCTGACTCTCCTCCTGGGGTAACCACAGACATACACCGCCTGACTCTCCTCCTGTGGTAACCACAGACATACACCGCCTGACTCTCCTCCTGTGGTAACCACACAGACATACACCGCCTGACTCTCCTCCTGTGGTAACCACACACTGACATACACCACCTGACTCTCCTCCTGTAGTAACCACACAGACATACACCGCCTGACTCTCCTCCTGTGGTAACCACACAGACATACACCGCCTGACTCTCCTCCTGTGGTAACCACACAGACATACACCGCCTGACTCTCCTCCTGTGGTAACCACACACAGACATACACCGCCTGACTTTCCTCCTGTGGTAACCACACAGACATACACCGCCTGACTCTCCTCCTGTGGTAACCACACACTGACATACACCGTCTGACTTTCCTCCTGTGGTAACCACACAGACATACACCGCCTGACTTTCCTCCTGTAGTAACCACACAGACATACACCGCCTGACTCTCCTCCTGTGGTAACCACACAGACATACACCGCCTGACTCTCCTCCTGTGGTAACCACACACTGACATACACAGCCTGACTCTCCTCCTGTGGTAACCACAGACATACACCGCCTGACTATCCTCCTGTAGTAACCACACAGACATACACCGCCTGACTCTCCTCCTGTGGTAACCACACAGACATACACCGCCTGACTCTCCTCCTGTGGTAACCACACAGACATACACCGCCTGACTCTCCTCCTGGGGTAACCACAGACATACACCGCCTGACTCTCCTCCTGTGGTAACCACAGACATACACCGCCTGACTCTCCTCCTGTGGTAACCACACAGACATACACCGCCTGACTCTCCTCCTGTGGTAACCACACACTGACATACACCACCTGACTCTCCTCCTGTAGTAACCACACAGACATACACCGCCTGACTCTCCTCCTGTGGTAACCACACAGACATACACCGCCTGACTCTCCTCCTGTGGTAACCACACAGACATACACCGCCTGACTCTCCTCCTGTGGTAACCACACACAGACATACACCGCCTGACTTTCCTCCTGTGGTAACCACACAGACATACACCGCCTGACTCTCCTCCTGTGGTAACCACACACTGACATACACCGTCTGACTTTCCTCCTGTGGTAACCACACAGACATACACCGCCTGACTCTCCTCCTGTGGTAACCACACAGACATACACCGCCTGACTCTCCTCCTGTAGTAACCACACAGACATACACCGCCTGACTTTCCTCCTGTAGTAACCACACACACATACACCGCCTGACTCTCCTCCTGTGGTAACCACAGACATACACCGCCTGACTATCCTCCTGTAGTAACCACACAGACATACACCGCCTGACTATCCTCCTGTAGTAACCACACACTGACATACACCGCCTGACTCTCCTCCTGTGGTAACCACAGACATACACCGCCTGACTCTCCTCCTGTGGTAACCACACACTGACATACACCGCCTGACTCTCCTCCTGTGGTAACCACACACGGACATACACCGCCTGACTCTCCTCCCGTGGTAACCACACACTGACATACACCGCCTGACTCTCCTCCCGTGGTAACCACACACTGACATACACCGCCTGACTCTCCTCCCGTGGTAACCACACACTGACATACACCGCCTGACTCTCCTCCCGTAGTAACCACACACTCACATACAACGCCTGACTCTCCTCCTGTGGTAACCACACACACAGGCATACAACGCCTGACTCTCCTCCTGTGTTAACCACACACTGACATACACCGCCTGACTCTCCTCCTGTGGTAACCACACACTGACATACAAAGCCTGACTCTCCTCCTGTGGTAACCACACACTGACATACACCGCCTGACTCTCCTCCTGTGGTAACCACACACTGACATACACCGCCTGACTCTCCTCCTGTGGTAACCACACACTGACATACAAAGCCTGACTCTCCTCCTGTGGTAACCACACACTGACATACAAAACCTGACTTTCCTCCTGTGGTAACCACACTGACATACACCACCTGACTCTCCTCCTGTGGTAACCACACACAGGCATACACCGCCTGACTTTCCTCCTGTAGTAACTACACTGGCATACACCACCTGACTTTCCTCCTGTAGTAACCACATAGACATACACCGCCTGACTATCCTCCTGTAGTAACCATACAGACATACACCGCCTGACTATCCTCCTGTAGTAACCACACTGACTTACACCGCCTGACTTTCCTCCTGTAGTAACCACACAGACATACCGCCTGACTCTCCTCCTGTGGTAACCACACAGACATACACCGCCTGACTTTCCTCCTGTGGTAACCACACACAGGCATACACCGCCTGACTTTCCTCCTGAAGTAACTACACTGGCATACACCACCTGACTTTCCTCCTGTAGTAACCACACAGACATACACCGCCTGACTATCCTCCTGTAGTAACCATACAGACATACACCGCCTGACTTTCCTCCTGTGGTAACCACACAGACATACACCGCCTGACTCTCCTCCTGTGGTAACCACAGACATACACCGCCTGACTATCCTCCTGAAGTAACTACACTGGCATACACCACCTGACTTTCCTCCTGTAGTAACCACACAGACATACACCGCCTGACTATCCTCCTGTGGTAACCACACAGACATACACCGCCTGACTTTCCTCCTGTGGTAACCACACACCGCCTGACTCTCCTCCTGTGGTAACCACACAGACATACACCGCCTGACTTTCCTCCTGTGGTAACCACACAGACATACACCGCCTGACTCTCCTCCTGTAGTAACCACACAGACATACACCGCCTGACTCTCCTCCTGTAGTAACCACACAGACATACACCGCCTGACTTTCCTCCTGTAGTAACCACACACACAGACACCGCCTGACTCTCCTCCTGTGGTAACCACAGACATACACCGCCTGACTATCCTCCTGTAGTAACCACACAGACATACACCGCCTGACTATCCTCCTGTAGTAACCACACACTGACATACACCGCCTGACTCTCCTCCTGTGGTAACCACAGACATACACCGCCTGACTCTCCTCCTGTGGTAACCACACACTGACATACACCGCCTGACTCTCCTCCTGTGGTAACCACACACTGACATACACCGCCTGACTCTCCTCCTGTGGTAACCACACAGACATACACCGCCTGACTCTCCTCCTGTGGTAACCACACAGACATACACCGCCTGACTCTCCTCCTGTGGTAACCACACAGACATACACCGCCTGACTCTCCTCCTGTAGTAACCACACAGACATACACCGCCTGACTCTCCTCCTGTGGTAACCACACAGACATACACCGCCTGACTTTCCTCCTGTGGTAACCACACAGACATACACCGCCTGACTCTCCTCCTGTGGTAACCACACACCGCCTGACTCTCCTCCTGTGGTAACCACACAGACATACACCGCCTGACTTTCGTCCTGTGGTAACCACACACTGACATACACCGCCTGACTCTCCTCCTGTGGTAACCACACAGACATACACAGCCTGACTCTCCTCCTGTGGTAACCACACAGACATACACCGCCTGACTCTCCTCCTGTGGTAACCACACAGACATACACCGCCTGACTTTCCTCCTGTGGTAACCACACACTGACATACACCGCCTGACTTTCCTCCTCTAGTAACCACACAGACATACACCGCCTGACTCTCCTCCTGTAGTAACCACACAGACATACACCGCCTGACTCTCCTCCTGTAGTAACCACACAGACATACACCGCCTGACTTTCCTCCTGTAGTAACCACACAGACATACACCGCCTGACTCTCCTCCTGTGGTAACCACACAGACATACACCGCCTGACTCTCCTCCTGTGGTAACCACACACTGACATACACAGCCTGACTCTCCTCCTGTGGTAACCACAGACATACACCGCCTGACTATCCTCCTGTAGTAACCACACAGACATACACCGCCTGACTCTCCTCCTGTGGTAACCACACAGACATACACCGCCTGACTCTCCTCCTGTGGTAACCACACAGACATACACCGCCTGACTCTCCTCCTGGGGTAACCACAGACATACACCGCCTGACTCTCCTCCTGTGGTAACCACAGACATACACCGCCTGACTCTCCTCCTGTGGTAACCACACAGACATACACCGCCTGACTCTCCTCCTGTGGTAACCACACAGACATACACCACCTGACTCTCCTCCTGTGGTAACCACACAGACATACACCGCCTGACTCTCCTCCTGTGGTAACCACACAGACATACACCGCCTGACTCTCCTCCTGTGGTAACCACACACAGACATACACCGCCTGACTTTCCTCCTGTGGTAACCACACAGACATACACCGCCTGACTCTCCTCCTGTGGTAACCACACACTGACATACACCGTCTGACTTTCCTCCTGTGGTAACCACACAGACATACACCGCCTGACTCTCCTCCTGTGGTAACCACACAGACATACACCGCCTGACTCTCCTCCTGTAGTAACCACACAGACATACACCGCCTGACTTTCCTCCTGTAGTAACCACACACACATACACCGCCTGACTCTCCTCCTGTGGTAACCACAGACATACACCGCCTGACTATCCTCCTGTAGTAACCACACAGACATACACCGCCTGACTATCCTCCTGTAGTAACCACACACTGACATACACCGCCTGACTCTCCTCCTGTGGTAACCACAGACATACACCGCCTGACTCTCCTCCTGTGGTAACCACACACTGACATACACCGCCTGACTCTCCTCCTGTGGTAACCACACACTGACATACACCGCCTGACTCTCCTCCTGTGGTAACCACACACTGACATACACCGCCTGACTCTCCTCCTGTGGTAACCACACACTGACATACACCGCCTGACTCTCCTCCTGTGGTAAACACACAGACATACACCACCTGACTCTCCTCCTGTGGTAACCACACAGACATACACCGCCTGACTCTCCTCCTGTGGTAACCACACAGACATACACCGCCTGACTCTCCTCCTGTGGTAACCACACAGACATACACCGCCTGACTCTCCTCCTGTGGTAACCACACAGACATACACCGCCTGACTCTCCTCCTGTGGTAACCACACAGACATACACCGCCTGACTCTCCTCCTGTAGTAACCACACAGACATACACCGCCTGACTCTCCTCCTGTGGTAACCACACAGACATACACCGCCTGACTCTCCTCCTGTGGTAACCACACACTGACATACACCACCTGACTCTCCTCCTGTAGTAACCACACAGACATACACCGCCTGACTCTCCTCCTGTGGTAACCACACAGACATACACCGCCTGACTCTCCTCCTGTGGTAACCACACAGACATACACCGCCTGACTCTCCTCCTGTGGTAACCACAGACATACACCGCCTGACTCTCCTCCTGTGGTAACCACACACTGACATACACCGCCTGACTCTCCTCCTGTGGTAACCACACACTGACATACACCGCCTGACTCTCCTCCTGTGGTAACCACACACTGACATACACCGCCTGACTCTCCTCCTGTGGTAACCACACAGACATACACCGCCTGACTCTCCTCCTGTGGTAACCACACAGACATACACCGCCTGACTCTCCTCCTGTGGTAACCACACAGACATACACCGCCTGACTCTCCTCCTGTAGTAACCACACAGACATACACCGCCTGACTCTCCTCCTGTGGTAACCACACAGACATACACCACCTGACTCTCCTCCTGTGGTAACCACACAGACATACACCGCCTGACTCTCCTCCTGTGGTAACCACACAGACATACACCGCCTGACTCTCCTCCTGTGGTAACCACACACAGACATACACCGCCTGACTTTCCTCCTGTGGTAACCACACAGACATACACCGCCTGACTCTCCTCCTGTGGTAACCACACACTGACATACACCGTCTGACTTTCCTCCTGTGGTAACCACACAGACATACACCGCCTGACTCTCCTCCTGTGGTAACCACACAGACATACACCGCCTGACTCTCCTCCTGTAGTAACCACACAGACATACACCGCCTGACTTTCCTCCTGTAGTAACCACACACACATACACCGCCTGACTCTCCTCCTGTGGTAACCACAGACATACACCGCCTGACTATCCTCCTGTAGTAACCACACAGACATACACCGCCTGACTATCCTCCTGTAGTAACCACACACTGACATACACCGCCTGACTCTCCTCCTGTGGTAACCACAGACATACACCGCCTGACTCTCCTCCTGTGGTAACCACACACTGACATACACCGCCTGACTCTCCTCCTGTGGTAACCACACACTGACATACACCGCCTGACTCTCCTCCTGTGGTAACCACACACTGACATACACCGCCTGACTCTCCTCCTGTGGTAACCACACACTGACATACACCGCCTGACTCTCCTCCTGTGGTAAACACACAGACATACACCACCTGACTCTCCTCCTGTGGTAACCACACAGACATACACCGCCTGACTCTCCTCCTGTGGTAACCACACAGACATACACCGCCTGACTCTCCTCCTGTGGTAACCACACAGACATACACCGCCTGACTCTCCTCCTGTGGTAACCACACAGACATACACCGCCTGACTCTCCTCCTGTGGTAACCACACAGACATACACCGCCTGACTCTCCTCCTGTAGTAACCACACAGACATACACCGCCTGACTCTCCTCCTGTGGTAACCACACAGACATACACCGCCTGACTCTCCTCCTGTGGTAACCACACACTGACATACACCACCTGACTCTCCTCCTGTAGTAACCACACAGACATACACCGCCTGACTCTCCTCCTGTGGTAACCACACAGACATACACCGCCTGACTCTCCTCCTGTGGTAACCACACAGACATACACCGCCTGACTCTCCTCCTGTGGTAACCACAGACATACACCGCCTGACTCTCCTCCTGTGGTAACCACACACTGACATACACCGCCTGACTCTCCTCCTGTGGTAACCACACACTGACATACACCGCCTGACTCTCCTCCTGTGGTAACCACACACTGACATACACCGCCTGACTCTCCTCCTGTGGTAACCACACAGACATACACCGCCTGACTCTCCTCCTGTGGTAACCACACAGACATACACCGCCTGACTCTCCTCCTGTGGTAACCACACAGACATACACCGCCTGACTCTCCTCCTGTAGTAACCACACAGACATACACCGCCTGACTCTCCTCCTGTGGTAACCACACAGACATACACCGCCTGACTTTCCTCCTGTGGTAACCACACAGACATACACCGCCTGACTCTCCTCCTGTGGTAACCACACACCGCCTGACTCTCCTCCTGTGGTAACCACACAGACATACACCGCCTGACTTTCGTCCTGTGGTAACCACACACTGACATACACCGCCTGACTCTCCTCCTGTGGTAACCACACAGACATACACAGCCTGACTCTCCTCCTGTGGTAACCACACAGACATACACCGCCTGACTCTCCTCCTGTGGTAACCACACAGACATACACCGCCTGACTTTCCTCCTGTGGTAACCACACACTGACATACACCGCCTGACTTTCCTCCTCTAGTAACCACACAGACATACACCGCCTGACTCTCCTCCTGTAGTAACCACACAGACATACACCGCCTGACTCTCCTCCTGTAGTAACCACACAGACATACACCGCCTGACTTTCCTCCTGTAGTAACCACACAGACATACACCGCCTGACTCTCCTCCTGTGGTAACCACACAGACATACACCGCCTGACTCTCCTCCTGTGGTAACCACACACTGACATACACAGCCTGACTCTCCTCCTGTGGTAACCACAGACATACACCGCCTGACTATCCTCCTGTAGTAACCACACAGACATACACCGCCTGACTCTCCTCCTGTGGTAACCACACAGACATACACCGCCTGACTCTCCTCCTGTGGTAACCACACAGACATACACCGCCTGACTCTCCTCCTGGGGTAACCACAGACATACACCGCCTGACTCTCCTCCTGTGGTAACCACAGACATACACCGCCTGACTCTCCTCCTGTGGTAACCACACAGACATACACCGCCTGACTCTCCTCCTGTGGTAACCACACAGACATACACCACCTGACTCTCCTCCTGTGGTAACCACACAGACATACACCGCCTGACTCTCCTCCTGTGGTAACCACACAGACATACACCGCCTGACTCTCCTCCTGTGGTAACCACACACAGACATACACCGCCTGACTTTCCTCCTGTGGTAACCACACAGACATACACCGCCTGACTCTCCTCCTGTGGTAACCACACACTGACATACACCGTCTGACTTTCCTCCTGTGGTAACCACACAGACATACACCGCCTGACTCTCCTCCTGTGGTAACCACACAGACATACACCGCCTGACTCTCCTCCTGTAGTAACCACACAGACATACACCGCCTGACTTTCCTCCTGTAGTAACCACACACACATACACCGCCTGACTCTCCTCCTGTGGTAACCACAGACATACACCGCCTGACTATCCTCCTGTAGTAACCACACAGACATACACCGCCTGACTATCCTCCTGTAGTAACCACACACTGACATACACCGCCTGACTCTCCTCCTGTGGTAACCACAGACATACACCGCCTGACTCTCCTCCTGTGGTAACCACACACTGACATACACCGCCTGACTCTCCTCCTGTGGTAACCACACACTGACATACACCGCCTGACTCTCCTCCTGTGGTAACCACACACTGACATACACCGCCTGACTCTCCTCCTGTGGTAACCACACACTGACATACACCGCCTGACTCTCCTCCTGTGGTAAACACACAGACATACACCACCTGACTCTCCTCCTGTGGTAACCACACAGACATACACCGCCTGACTCTCCTCCTGTGGTAACCACACAGACATACACCGCCTGACTCTCCTCCTGTGGTAACCACACAGACATACACCGCCTGACTCTCCTCCTGTGGTAACCACACAGACATACACCGCCTGACTCTCCTCCTGTGGTAACCACACAGACATACACCGCCTGACTCTCCTCCTGTAGTAACCACACAGACATACACCGCCTGACTCTCCTCCTGTGGTAACCACACAGACATACACCGCCTGACTTTCCTCCTGTGGTAACCACACAGACATACACCGCCTGACTCTCCTCCTGTGGTAACCACACACCGCCTGACTCTCCTCCTGTGGTAACCACACAGACATACACCGCCTGACTTTCGTCCTGTGGTAACCACACACTGACATACACCGCCTGACTCTCCTCCTGTGGTAACCACACAGACATACACAGCCTGACTCTCCTCCTGTGGTAACCACACAGACATACACCGCCTGACTCTCCTCCTGTGGTAACCACACAGACATACACCGCCTGACTTTCCTCCTGTGGTAACCACACACTGACATACACCGCCTGACTTTCCTCCTCTAGTAACCACACAGACATACACCGCCTGACTCTCCTCCTGTAGTAACCACACAGACATACACCGCCTGACTCTCCTCCTGTAGTAACCACACAGACATACACCGCCTGACTTTCCTCCTGTAGTAACCACACAGACATACACCGCCTGACTCTCCTCCTGTGGTAACCACACAGACATACACTGCCTGACTCTCCTCCTGTGGTAACCACACACTGACATACACAGCCTGACTCTCCTCCTGTGGTAACCACAGACATACACCGCCTGACTATCCTCCTGTAGTAACCACACAGACATACACCGCCTGACTCTCCTCCTGTGGTAACCACACAGACATACACCGCCTGACTCTCCTCCTGTGGTAACCACACAGACATACACCGCCTGACTCTCCTCCTGTGGTAACCACACAGACATACACCGCCTGACTCTCCTCCTGTGGTAACCACACAGACATACACCGCCTGACTCTCCTCCTGTGGTAACCACACAGACATACACCGCCTGACTCTCCTCCTGGGGTAACCACAGACATACACCGCCTGACTCTCCTCCTGTGGTAACCACACAGACATACACCGCCTGACTCTCCTCCTGTGGTAACCACACACTGACATACACCACCTGACTCTCCTCCTGTAGTAACCACACAGACATACACCGCCTGACTCTCCTCCTGTGGTAACCACACAGACATACACCGCCTGACTCTCCTCCTGTGGTAACCACACAGACATACACCGCCTGACTCTCCTCCTGTGGTAACCACACACAGACATACACCGCCTGACTTTCCTCCTGTGGTAACCACACAGACATACACCGCCTGACTCTCCTCCTGTGGTAACCACACACTGACATACACCGTCTGACTTTCCTCCTGTGGTAACCACACAGACATACACCGCCTGACTCTCCTCCTGTGGTAACCACACAGACATACACCGCCTGACTCTCCTCCTGTGGTAACCACACAGACATACACCGCCTGACTTTCCTCCTGTAGTAACCACACAGACATACACCGCCTGACTCTCCTCCTGTGGTAACCACACAGACATACACCACCTGACTCTCCTCCTGTGGTAACCACACAGACATACACCACCTGACTCTCCTCCTGTGGTAACCACACACCGCCTGACTCTCCTGTGGTAACCCACACACTGACACACTGCGCCTGTCTCTCTGCCTCTAGAAACCGCCTACTCCCAACCTCAACTTCACTTCCAGAGTTGCGCCACAGCCGAGGTCATGTGATTACAGCGTGGGCGTGGTCAGGACGGACGGTCACGGTTTCCTGGACTTCAGTCGGTTCCATACAGTCTTGAGCAGGTGAGTGTTTACTGCGAGTCATGTCGGGATATGCAATACCTCTATATTCTGCTTCATAACTGGCGGCTTGGAGCGTGTCCCCATCCCAGCGACATTGCTGCTGTCGGTGTATGCGCCTTGTTTTGGGAGGTCTCTGCTGCCTTGTGTCACCTGCCCCGTCTACATTTCCCAATGACGGAGTCCTTTGGCTGATGACGGGCTGTTCCATGGCGGATAAGCGGTCAGCAGGCTCCTCTTAGCCACAGGGGGAGACTGTTGTCCGAGGCAGCGCCCCCATTCTGTGCAGGCAGCTGCAGTGTGTGCATTAGGCACTAGCAGGGCTCCTGGCTGCAGCAGGTGACACTTGTACAGAGATTGAGCATTGCTTGCATCAGATACATTATCAGCACAGACAGGATTATTATTACTGTTATTACCACAGCGCGGGTCAGAAATCATTCTGCCTCCTCTGGTGAAACGGCCTGGTATTGCTGTGTTTGGGGGACCCAGGACCCCTGGTGAGAAGCACTCCTTTACATAAATTTCTACCATTAAATACCACCTTTTGTCCGCCCAGGTGATTCCCATCCCGCCTCTCGCTCGGCTCCTGGAGCACCTCCCTCCCTTTTAGGCCTTTTTACATTAGATTGTTCATCCGTCTGCAGATAAACAGCGTGCTGGTTTATCTATCCGTATTTATCATCCGTTTTACTTGTAGCCCAAAAAATCAGATGGAGATTTCCTAAACATCTAACATCAATGTGCTGTTCGTATTGTTTTTTCCACTGACCCATTATCATTTGTCCGCAAATCAGACCAGAGTACTCCGCCTGCCTCAATTTTTTGAGGGTTGTCTCAAGTTTTGCTGGCAGTCCGACTGATGGGACCCCCACGATCCCAACAACCGATGCTGTTTGATGGAGTCATGCATGCATCTGTTCCATTCGTTCTTAATGGGCATGCCCTAAGACCAGCCAAGCTCAGCACTTGCTATCCCTGGTGGTCTCATTAAAGGGACTCTGTCAGCATGGAATGACTGCTCAAACCAAATACGGGCGCTCGGTGCGCAATCATTTATATACACTTGCTTGTTTTTCATCTATCTCCGGCTCTATGGAGCCAGATTTGTCAATCAAAGAAGAGGGTGTAGGTGAAGAGAGATTGAAACCAAGCAGGTGGGAAGGTGTGTATAAATGATTGGCCCCTCCATGAAGCACTGATCTTTGCTGACAGGCCCTTTGAGAATGAATCCATTCTTGCAGGGCTCTTCATTTCTCCACCTTACATGAAAGTCATCCAAACCTGCTGATTTCAGTGGGACTGGCCGACCATTTGATGTGTATGGGGGCTTCCTGACTCCCAACAAATGATTTTTGTGGGGAGAGAAGGATCTGGTAAATGGGATTTCAACACTCGAGTCCCCATGTGTATGAAAGTGTCAGGAGAGATGGCCGACGTCCAAACGTTCCTTTGGCAGACAGCTGTCTCATTTGTGGCCTTACTTATGGACTGCAATATTCTAACCTAAAGCTCTGTCACACCTGCCGTAAGATCCACTGTTGGAATCCTGACACTTTTGCCAGTAAGAATAGCATAGTGTATGAATTGGTCGTATCATAGATCCATCAGAGCATCAAGACTTGTGTTATCCTGTAGTCCATGACCTCAGCTAAAGCTGACCTTATCCAGTAGGACTTGCTGAACTGGCCAAAGGACTGATGATATAAGATGTATTGGGGCAACAACACAGGATGTGAATAAGCCCCTCTAGGAGACTAGCAGCCATTTCTCCTTATCCAAAAAAATTCATTGCATTCTTATGGGGGAGTTAGAAGATACAGCTTTCTCAGGACTTCTGACTTTATCTCATAAACTTCTTAAGTCCTAGGAGAAAACTACAACTAAAACCCTGGGGCTCTTTATTATCGTGTGATACCAACTTTGTACCTATACATGGACGACACAGACTTTTCATACTTTAAGGCTGTGTGCACACGTTGCAGATTTGGTGCATTTTTGGTACATTTTTGGCATGCACATTTGCTAGCAAAATCTGAAGCAATCCTGATGTCAGCAAAGTAAATGAGAAACCTGAACTGTCAAGCACAGTTTGCTTATTTTTGACATGCAGATTTGGTACAGTAAATAATCTGCAGCATGTCAATTCTCTGTGTGTTTTTGCCCTGCATTTTTCACCATTGACTTCACTCAAATCAGTAAAAAATGCATCCAAAAACGTGCATTTTGGCAGCTGTGTTTTTCCTTCCAAGAGATGCAAAAATTGTACAGAAATGTTACTATACGTGTGCACTTACCCTAACCGGCAAGCAGGGGTGGATTAAGAGTAGCAAGGGCCCCGGGCAGTTTAGAAGGCGCGCCCCCCCCCCCACACACACACACCTGATGTATCACATGTCACATGATCCCCTGTGATAGATCATATGATAGTTCACGTGAAATTAATTTGACTCAATATTAATATATTAATTATAATTTTTTTTAGGCTGTGTGCCCACTATGCGTTTTTTAAGCTATTCCGCTGCAGAAACGCTTAAAAAACGCTTGGTAGAAGGTCTACCATGTTCCCCAATGATGATTGCTGTGCACATGCTGCGGAAATTTCCGCTGCGGATTATCATTGCGGAAAAATCCGCAGCACTACCAATTATTTTGCGGAAGCGCAGCGTTTTTGCCGCCATTGACTTGCATTAGATCGCATGGATAACGCATCACTGCATCTGTACATGCGGATTCCATGCTTTTCAATGTGCGGATGGTACCCGGGTGTGGAGGACAGGAGACTCTCATCCGGACCCGGGTACCATAGTACCTGTAAAAAAAAAAAAAAAAAAAAAAAAGAATAAAATAAAAAATAAATATTATACTTACCTTCTGATGGCCCCCGGTGTCTTTATCCGATGCGTCATGGCTTGCCGACAGCTCGCGGTAGACTAAAGGACCTGTGGCGACGTCATTTAGTCATGTGACGGGTCATGCGACCGCTGACGTCGGTAGGCTATCAGAAGGTAAGTATATATTTATTTTTTATTTTTTACCATTCTTTTACGGTCACGCTATATAAATCCATGCCTTTGCGTGGATTTATATAGTGTGACCAAGTTGTCAAGCACTTTTCCAAGTGATGCTAAAATCGCTTGGAAAGTGCTTGACAACCCGCATGCGGAAATGTATGTGAAGAACGCTTCACATCCGCGTGTCCCTTTGCTGGAAAACCGCATGTACAATCCGCATGCGTTTTTTCTGCCACGGAAAGCAGAAACGCTCAAAAAAAATCCGGAGCATTTCTGCATCGTGGGCACATAGCCTTACATTAATTGTATGGCTTAATATTGAGCACACGTAGCCATCTGTACAGAGCGGGAGGCCGCACGTAGCCATCTGTACAGAGCGGGAGGCCGCACGTAGCCATCTGTACAGAGCGGGGGGCCGCACGTAGCCATCTGTACAGAGCGGGGGGCCGCACGTAGCCATCTGTACAGAGCGGGGGGCCGCACGTAGCCATCTGTACAGAGCGGGGGGCCGCACGTAGCCATCTGTACAGAGCGGGGGGCCGCACGTAGCCATCTGTACAGAGCGGGGGGCCGCACGTAGCCATCTGTACAGAGCGGGGGGCCGCACGCAGCCATCTGTACAGAGCGGGGGGCCGCACGCAGCCATCTGTACAGAGCGGGAGGCCGCACGCAGCCATCTGTACAGAGCGGGAGGCCGCACGCAGCCATCTGTACAGAGCGGGAGGCCGCACGCAGCCATCTGTACAGAGCGGGAGGCCGCACGCAGTCAGGCATACAGACATATACATACACGCATAAACACATTTGAAACACAAAAATACATATAAACAGACATCACACAATGATATCTGCCTCCTCTCCCTCTCTGTCCAGCTCCTCTCCGGTGCATGTCTCCTAGCTGTGACGCGGCCGGGCCAGCACACAGGGAACTTAACAGGTGCAGTGCTGGCCCGGCTGAAGAAGAAGCAGCGGCCGTGCGCCGCTGCTGGGGAGCGGTCCGGGGATCCCCCCGCCTCTCACTGCCGGTATGTGCCACGGAGCCGCACATATTATAATGAGAGCAATCTGGCCATGGAGCCCCGGGCTATAGCCCAGATTGCCCTCATTATAATCTGCCTATGCCAGCAAGCTACAGCTACTGTCCAAAGGAACTCAAGGGGCCAGATTAAATAATTGTAACCAATATTTAGACAGTGGATCTGAAAATGCACAAACATTTATCACAATGGACAATGGCTTATGATGGGTAATAGATTTGGTATTTTGGCTATCTTTGGACACTTTGGCTAGTTTTCCACTTCTTGTTTGGCTTTCCTTGCACTTTTTTTGTGTGTGTGTGTCATGAATAATATCACATTCTAAACCTGTCCCCCTGTTGTGAGGTATGAAAGTGACCAAAATGGATATAAAGCCTCGTTCAGATGTATTTTTTTCAGAAAAAAAATGCAGACCAATTTTGATAAGAGTGCTGGATCAGATTTTTATTACTGTTTGTTCAATGTTTCAGTTTTTACGATCAGTGTTTCATCAGTGATTTTCTGATTAAAAAATAGGATAAGATATGCAATCAAGTACAATGTTAAAAATGGATAGCACACGCATTGCACTCAGTCCAGAAAAAACACAGACATGTGAATATCACCATAGACTTTAATAGGTCTTTTTGTGACAATCAGATGACGTAGGTGATTCATGAATGTCTAAATGAGTTTTAAATAATGTAATAACACATTAGTTAATGGCCATTTTTTACTTCTAAGTTGTGAGCAACTCCTATGGGCTATAACGGTCACTTAGTACTTAAAGGGGTACTCAGGGGAGATAAAAAAAATAATAATAATTGTACTTTCCCTACCCTCATAAACTATATCGATGAGATGCCCAGTGCATTTCTATTATTTTTATAACACTTGTAATTCAGTGTGACAGGAGCTGTTCCTTATTGCCCCTCCCTCCCGTCTGGGACATTGTTACCAGTGCGCAGCACCCCACTGTAACAGCCCTGTCTAAGAAGAATGGGCGTGGCCTGCTGCTGACTTTTAGTAGGAGTAGCAGCAGCCAGCCCCCTGATAATGTCCCCTTCACTGCAGGGAGAAGGCCACGCCTCCGCCATGCCCTTACCTCAGACTGCAGACAGGGAGACATTATCAGGGGTCTGGTGTGAGAGGAGCTGCTCTTCACTGCTCACCCCTCTGGTCTGGGATGTTACATCAGGGTGCTGTTACTACCATACTGTTACTATCAGCCAGACTCCTGATAATAGCTGTTTCTCTGCATAGAATAGAGGTAATGGCCACACCCACTCTTCTCAGGCTGGCTGTTACACACAGCTGGGAGATAGTCCCAGATGTGAGGAGCAGCTACTGTCACAATGAATTCCAAATGCTATAAAGATAATAGAACTGCATTGGGGACCTCATCTTTATAGTTTGAGGGCAGGGACACTACAATTTTTATTTTTTTTTATCTCCCCAAAGTACCCCTTTTAAAATGGGAAAAATCACATGTACAGCATATGGGGAAGCCGTAATAATTCTCTCACCAGTCACAACTTTCCACACGTTATGCCATTCTCCATCTCACAGCTAAAATTCATAATCAATATTTTTTATTTCTCTGAAATTGCATTGAACATTGCATCTTTAACCAAAAGAAACTGATCACATGTAATGAACACTCCAGTTCAGCTTATTAATCGCCCAACCCTATTTATAAATGCATGCAAATAAACCAGATGAACAATACAACAAAGATTTTTTTTCTTCTGCTTAAACAGATAATTTTCCAGGGTGTGGTCTTATCCAAGAACTTTAATCCTACATTACAAGTGATAACTGCCACATCAGTAAGTTCTAAGTTTCTCTGGTTCTTTAGCAGATGCCTATCAGTTAAAAGCAAATTTTCTGATAGCTATCTTTCCAAACCCAATCACACACCTGCATGCTCAGCCAAGCGTGCATCTACAGATATCTGATGGCAGCGTATTTTTCTCAATGCATTGGCATGTTGAATTTCAGTCGCCCTATCCTTTTTCTAACCGCATATAA
This sequence comes from Phyllobates terribilis, assembly GCF_046119375.1. Taxonomy (NCBI): domain Eukaryota; kingdom Metazoa; phylum Chordata; class Amphibia; order Anura; family Dendrobatidae; genus Phyllobates; species Phyllobates terribilis. The sequence goes on along the minus strand of NW_027362762.1, from coordinate 443,782,709 downwards.
TCTGTCAGTTGAAATTTAGGAGACAACCATGAGATTGCCGAAATCTGCAGGTGCTGACAACATAAATGTGATGTGTATGGCTAGCATTAAGGGATTGTCCGGTGAAAACAAGTTATGACCTATCCAGTAGATGGGTAATAACTTGTTGATTGGTGGTTGTCCGTCGTCTGGGAGGGATCCTCACTGATCGGTGGAATTTCTCAAAGGGGAACTTTCATTCCTGTTAGAAAATGCAGCAGCAGGTTGAATACCTGGCCACTGCTTCACTCTCTGTGGGGTGCTGGAAAAAGTTGTAACACAGCACTCGGTAGCCTCAAAGAGCGTGATTAGCGCGGAAGTTGAGCATGCGCACTGACTCTCCATTCAAACATGGATAAAAATTACCCATTCTGCTGATCGCTAGAAATGAGTGGTTTGCTTATGGCATCCGCGGTCCAGGTCGGTGCTCTCTGGTTGTGGATGGGAGTAGTGTGAACTTCCTGATCTTCCAGGTGCCCTAAAGTAGCGTTTGATTTGCTGGCCTGGCATGACGTCATCTATGTGGCGCACAGGTGATATCTTAGCCAGGCTGGCTAATCATAAGTGGAGCCTGGGGTCTCTGAGAATAAGGAAATTCGCACAGGTTCTGACCACGGCCAGAGAGGACTGGCCCAGCCTGTGTCGAGGGTTGTGGAAAGTGATCTGCTTATCTCCAGCTACGAGATAAACCCATTAATAGGTGATACAGGTGCATCTCACAAAATTAAAATATCATCAAAAAGTTAATTTATTTCAGTTCTTCAGTACAAAAAGTGAAACTCATATTATATAGAGTCATTACAAACAGAGTGATCTATTTCAAGTGTTTATTTCTGTGAATGTTGATGATTATGGCTTACAGCCAATGAAAGCACAAAAGTCATTATCTCAGTAAATTAGAATAATTAACAAAAACACCTGCAAAGGCTTCCTAACCATTTAAAAAGGTCCCTCAGTCTGTTTCAGTAGGCTCCAAAATCATGGGGAAGACTGCTGACTTGACAGATGTCCAGAAGGCAGTCATTGACAAACTCCACAAAGTCCCAGAATTCCAATTTTCATTTGGAAATCAAGTTCCCAGAGTCTGAAGGAAGAGTGGAGAGGCACACAATGCAAGCTGCTTGAGGTCTAGGGTGAAGTTTCCATAATCAGTGATGGTTTGGGGAGCCATGTCATCTGCTGGTGTAGGTCCACTGTGTTTTATCAAGACCAAAGTCAGCGCAGCCGTCTACCAGGAAATTTTAGAGCACTTCATGCTTCCCTCTGCCGACAAGCTTTTTGGAGATGGAAATTCCATTCTCCAGCAGAACTTGGCACCTGTCCACACTGCCAAAAGTACCAATACCTGGTTTAAAAACAACAGTATCACTGTGCTTGATTGGCCAGCAAACTCGCCTGACCTTAACCCCATAGACAATCTATGGGGTATTGTCAAGAGGAAGATGAGACACCAGACCCAACAATGCAGACGAGCTGAAGGCTGCTATCAAAGCAACCTGGGCCCGACCAAGTATTGAGGGCATTTACTGAACATACATTTCAGTAGGCCAACATTTCGGATTTTAAAAACATTTTTCAAGCTGTTGTTATAAAGTATTCTAATTTACTGAGATAATGACTTTTGTGTTTTCATTGGCTGTAAGCCATAATCATCAACATTAACAGAAATAAACACTTGAAATAGATCACTCTGTTTGTAATGACTTTATTAAAATGCACGTAGAAAATGGTTTATATAATCTTAGTAGTGATATATACTTGCGCTGTTTTGTGGCCTTGCCACTTTAGTAGTTTACATGTCTTGGTCAGTTCTCATTTTACTACATATTCTCTTTCTCAGGCTTACCATACAATATGATAAAAAAGATTGTAAACTCGGCAAGGCAAGCGTTTGCCACTGGGAAGACGCGCTCATTGGATTTCCGGTTACAACAGCTACAGGCCATGAAGAAAATGTTCATTGAGAATGAGGCTGCCTTCAAGGAGGCCCTAAAAGCTGACTTGCACAAGGTTCTTTAGTAATTATCTGTTTATTAGCTGAAACACAAAGCCTGATAATCTATCACCACAATGTATACACATATAACCCTGCTTCAAACACAGTGTAAAATTATACTACATATATTCACACAGATTCAAACAGTGGTATTGGTTAGTGTTAAAACCTGCCATTATTTATAAGGAATTATTGTACATGTTCAGCAACTCGTATTGCTGGAAAATAATTGTGTAGAATGACAAATACCTTATTACATAAAAAAATTCTCATTTAGGTGCTTACATGACTTATGTTTGCTAAATGAAAATTGTCTCATTGCCAGACCTAACAATGTGTTTGTTATTTGTGTAGAGTGATTGTGCTTCATATGCTTATGAGATCATGGGTCTTTTAGCTGAACTTGAGCTGACCATTGACAATCTCCATAATTGGACTGCACCTCAACACGTGAAAAAGAACCTGATGACAATGCAAGATGATGTATACATCAATTATGAACCTCTTGGTGTTGTCCTCGTCATTGGAGCTTGGAACTACCCCCTTGTCGTCCTTCTGCAACCTGTGGTGGGGGCCATTGCAGCAGGTACATATTGGAATCTGATTACTATTACTCCTAAATTACCAAGATAAGATGGAATAGCACATCTGTGTTTTTTTTTTTTGGTTTTTTTTTTTATGAAATACAAAAAATAGTGAAAGATCACTAAAATCAATATCTCCAATGTATTGTCACATGTTTCCCAATGTCAGCTATTAGCTTCCATGACTTAAACGTGCAAAGAAATGCATAATCCAACACTTCCAAATCTGTTAAATCCACTTGCTTTATTGCTCACCTCTTAAAACTGGCTGATTTAAAAAAAAAAAAAAAAAAAAGATATGTGGCAGCAGCTTGCGTTTTTCAAACTTAACTGTTCTTACTTACACTTGCAAACTTTAGGTTAAATGGATAATTTGGCCCTTTCAGCTTATACATTGGATGATGAGCGGGGCCGGTGATGTCATGCAAGCAATAGGTATCTCACACCTGTCTTATTCTAAGTAGAATGCCTGCCAGTCACACCCATGCCCCAGCATATATTGAAATATAAAATCACTGGCACCGCTCAGCACCCAATCTAGAAGTGAGGAGGGCCAGATTTCACTGTCAGGGCGCATGGCCATATAACACGAATGACGATCGCAACGCAATGCTTGAACTTGGCTGGCTGCTCTCCTGACCTGAGCTTGACAGCATGTACATCTTCTGCACTTTCGGTCATGTGTAGTACACCTCTGAAGCCGGGAAGCATACACCCAGTTTCAGAGGCGCATTGACATGCTAAAAAAAAAAAAAAGCCGGATTTAGCTGACTAACAGGATAAAAGGCTGGTTAGGCAAGGCAATTCATAATACATTTACGAATGCTGCTGGGTTGTAGGGCATGGGCGACATGACAGGTTCCCTTTAAGCTTTCTGACTTGTCTTTTACCTCACTCCATCTACAATGTTTAGTAGTGCTGTATCATTTCCTCCACACTGCTTCTGACTTTGGGCTAATTAAGGAGTGAAGAGCAGTAATCCCTCTTTGAGTGCTGTGCTTTGTATGGGAGACATCATAGCAGCTAATGAAGGGATGTTTCCATTCATGTGTGGAAGGTGGAGGCAGGAACTGTTACATGCTTCCTTGGGTTACTTTAGACTATGTATTCCTAGTATTTGAGATTGAGCACTGCTATGACTAAGAATACCTGGGATTTTGAAGCTGCCACTTGTCTCAAGTTGCAACATTTTTTTTTATCCATGAACTTTTAATGAAGATGGAAATAAACTGATTTTTTTATTATTGTTTCATTTGGTGCTGGAAAAGAAAACTCTTTCTTCATTACTAATTACTTGGGGAACCAGTCTGGAGTTATCCGTGTACCTACAGTTGGGAAAATAAATATTTGATACACTGCTTATTTTGCAAGTTTTCCCACCTACAAAAAATGGAGAGGTCTGTAATTTTTATTGTAGGTACACTTCATCTGTGAAGACAGAATAAAAAAAATCAAGAAAATCACATTTATGATTTTTTATATTATTAATTTGCATTTTATTGAATGAAATAAGTATTGGATACAATAGAAAAACAGAACCTAACATTTGGTATAGAAACCTTTGTTTGCCATTAAAGAGGTCAGATGTTTCCTGTAGTTCTTGACCAAGTTTGCACACAACAGGGATTTTGGCCCACTCCTCCATACAGATCTTCTCCAGATCTTTCAGATTTCGGGGCTGTCGCTGGGCTACATTGATTTTCAGCTCCCTCCAAAGATTTTCTATTGGGTTCAGGTCTGGAGACTGGCTAGGTTACTCCAGGACCCTGAAATGCTTCTTACAGAGCCACTCCTTAGTTGTCTTGGCTGTGTGTTTGGGGTCATTGTCATGCTGGAAAACCCAGCCACGACCCATCTTCAATGCTCTTCCTGAGGGAAGGAGGTTGTTGGCCAAAATCTCGCGATGCATGACCCCATCCATCTTCCCTTCAAGACGGTGCAGTCGCCCTGTCCCCTTTGCAGAAAAGCATCCCCAAAGTATTTATTTATTTTACTCACTTATGTAGCGCCATTAATTCCACAGCGCTTTACAGACATTTACAGACTTTACATTATCACCACTGTCCCCATTGGGGCTCACAATCTAAATTCCCTATCAGTATGTCTTTGGAGTGTGGGAGGAAATCGGAGAACTCAGAGGTAACTCAGGCAAACACGGGGAGAACATACAAACGCCTTGCAGATGTTGTCCTTTGTGAGATTTGAATCCAGGATCCCAGCGCTGAAAGGCTGCAGTGATAAACACTGAGCCACCGTTCAAAGTATGATGTTTTCCCCACCATCCTTCATGGCTGGGAAGGGTGTTCTTGGGGTTTTACGCATCCTTCTTCTTCCTCCAAACACGGCGAGTGGAGTTGATACTAAAAAGTTCTATTTTGGTCTCATCTGACCACATGACCTTCCCCCATGCCTCCTCTGGATCATCCAGATGGTCATTGTGAACTGCAAACGAGCCTGGACATGTGCTAGCGTGAGCAGGGGGACCTTACGTGCCCTGCAGGATTTTAATCCATTACTTTTTTAGTGTGTAACTAATGGTAATGTTTAAGACTGCGGTCCCAGCTCTCTTCAGGTCATTGACCAGGTCCTCCCATGTAGTTCTGGCTAATTCCTGACCTTTCTCAGAATCATCCTTACCCCACGAGTCGAGATCTTGCATGGGGCTGCAGACCAAGGAAGATTGATAGTCATCTTGTGTTTATTCCATTTTCTAATAATTGCGCCAACAGTTATTGCCTTCTCTCCAAGCTGCTTTCCTATTGTCCTGTAGCCCATCCCAGCCTTGTGCAGGTCTACAATTTTGTCCCTGGTGTCCTTGGACAGCTCTTTGGTCTTGGCCATGGTGGAGAGGTTGGAGTGTGATTGATTGTGTGGACAGGTTTCTTTTATACAGGTAATGAGTTCAAACAGGTGCAATTAATACAGGTAATGAGTGCAGAGTAGGAGGGCTTCTTAAAGAAAAACTAACAGGTCTGTGAGAGCCAGAATTCTTGCTGGTTGGTAGGTGATCAAATACTTAAATTGCATTTTATTGCATGACATAATTATTTACAAATCATACAATGTGATTTTCTGGATTTTATTTTTAGATTCTAAATAATGGAGACTATCGTGCTAAACAGCTTGATAAAAAAAGCATGAAAAGAACTGAAAAATCTTTTGTTATAGTGAGGTAGATCGTTATGCTAGAACACGTACAACAATCAGATATAAAAAGGCAGTGTTGGGATAGTTAAATATATTAATATATGCTAATAGCAGTTTAAACAATGATATTATTATTGATCAGAAGCTATGTGTATGGTGACAAGAAGGGAGGGGTTACATTTCAATCTCTGACTATCTTTTTTAAAAAAATGGAACAATTAAATTGAAATAACATTATTTTCACTCATCCGAGAGAATCTGACTGATTATGCTAATCACGCTCTAATCATATTCCAATCAGAGTGTGGCCACAGGATGATTCGATTTTCTCGGATGAGGAGAAGATGGATAAAAAAATTTCTCCATCTTCTACATTGTGTCATTTGTGAAAGTCAGACTGCACTCAGATGTCATCCGGGAGCGGTCCGATGTTTTCCACAGACTCATTAACTTGCATGATCGAATGTGATCCGATAATAGAATCAAACTCGGGCATGTTGCAAGAAGAAGAGGAAAAACTAAAATTTAAAATGGCCATGTCAGGAATGAGTTAATTGTTTTGTATTAATAATGAGTGGTACCCAACCAGAAGCCACCAGAATAATGGCCAGGTCTTTTTTTTTTATTATTATAATCGTATCACTCTGAAAGCCTAGAGTGTTTAAACAAAGTTTTTAAAAAGACTGAATATATTAATAGCAAGTTGTTTTTTCATTGCTATGCATAGATGCATTATTTTTGGCAGGATCCACTTGAAAAAGACGTCATGTGCACATACCTTTAGACAGCAGTGGCACGCAATCTTGTCATCTGCTGTTGTAATTCCTTGGCATGGATACATTATAAATTGCTATAAAATGTCAGAGTTACTCTGTTGTAGTCGACTGCAGTTTGCTTGACTGTGCTCTTTATGTTTATTAGAAAGATTCCTGACATTCTCCTCCGATTCCGTTCGTCACACTATTCTTAGCATGCTCTCAACAGCGTTGCATGAGAAAACCGAACGTTGGCAGTTTTTTATATACTGGCCATGGCTAATTTAGCACCAATGGTTATTCAGCTTTAAAAGTCTCCGAGATTGGGAAAATTAGGCTGCACTGATGCACAGAAAACTTGCTCACTTGGATTTATGTTGCACTGTAGGATTACTAATATCTTTACAAGGAAGCTCCAGAAGTGAAAGGGCAGATAGCCCTAATAGAGTGGCCGTACAGTGTTGGTGAAAGTCTAGAACAGTTACTGCTCCTGTTCAAGGGAATCTGTCAGCAGGTTTTTGCTACGCAATCTGAGGACAGCAGGAGATAATGGCTGAAACACAGAATTCAGGGATGTGTCACTGTAACATCCCTGGCGGCGTGCTTGCATAGTGCACCACCTCCCACCATGCAAGACTGCAATCTTAGCCATCAGTCCAGCCTGCAAACCTTGCTCCAGTTCATGCTGTGTGCATGTCTCTTGTCTGACTGCTTTGGGCGGTGGCTTGGTTACTTCCTGATTCTTATAGCTGCTGTGGGCGCACCCCTAATGCGTCTCCAGCCTATTGCTGTGAGTCACTGAATATTTAAACCCCTTCCACCCTGAAGGAGGTGCTTGAGCAACACCTTCACTCAGTTTGTCTTTGCAACTGAATTGCCAGGTCCTGTCCTGTATCTTGTCTGTTTCTGCCACCCTGGGGGCCGCATACCCAGGCCTGTTATCTCTGACTTCCAGTCTGTTCTGCCACCCTGGGGGCTGTATTCCCAGGCTCGTTCCTGTATCTTGTTGCGGTATCAGTTCCCGTCTGAACTGTCTCCTAGCCTGTTACCTGTTTGTCTCTACGTTTGTACCTTCCCTTTTCCTGCAGTGTCTGAACCTGCAGCTAACTCCGAACTCGTTGTCTACCCAGGCCTGTTATGTGACTTCTAGTCCTTTCCGCCACCCTGGGGGCTGTATTCCCAGGCTCGTTCCTGTATGTCGTTTCGGTATCAGTTCCCGTCTGAACTGTCTCCTAGCCTGTTACCTGTTTGTCTCTATATCTGTACCCTCCCTTTTCCTGCAGTGTCTGAACCTGCCCCTAACTCCAACTCGTTGTCTCTGTACTTCTGTTTGTGAGTTTTGTGTCCACTTGCTACTTCATTGTAAGTACCTTGTGCGTATCTGGTTCTGCTTGTCCCTTTTCCCTTCCTCTGTAACTACCTCCTGTGTTCCAGCCATCTTCCTGTATCTTTCAGTCTGTTCCATGTGAACAGAGCCCTGTCCTCTCTGCCTGCACCGTCAGCCCTGTTCTGCTCTGCTTGGTCACGGCTCTGGCGGTTTCGCTCTGCCCTGCCTTGTCCACCACTCCGGCGGTTCCTCTCTGCTCTGCCTAGCCCACCGCTCCGGCGGTTCCTCTCTGCTCTGCCTTATCCACCGCACCTGCGGTTCCTCTCTGCCCTGCCTTGTCCGCTGCCCCGGCGGTTCCTCTCTGCTCTGCCTTGTCCACCGCTCTGGCGGTTTAGCTCTGCTCTGCCTTGTCTACCGCACCTGCGATTTTTTTCTGTTCTGCTTGCTCACCTCGCCAGCGGTTTCTCTCTGCTCTGCCTTGTCCACCGCTCCGGCGGTTCCTCTCTGCTCTGCCTTGTCCACCGCTCCGGCGGTTTCACTCCGCTCTGCTTGCTCACCGCTTCGGCGGTTTCGCTCCGCTCTGCCTTGTCCACCGCACCTGCGGTTCCGCTCTGCCCTGCCTTGTCCTCCGCTCCGGTGGTTTCGCTTTACTCTGCTTGTCTACCGCATCTGCGGCTCTGTTCCTGTCTCCCAGTCTGTACTGGACCCTATCCAGCCTGCTCTCCAACCTGTTAGTACCTGCCTGTCTGCACTCCAGCCGTGCTTGCCAGTACCCCACCTATCTGCATACCAGCCGTGCTTGCCAGTACCCCACCTGTCTGCATACCAGCCGTGCTTGCCAGTACCCACCTGTCTGCATACCAGCCGTGCCTGCCAATACCCACCTGTCTGTACGTCAGTCTTACCTGCCTGTTCCTGCATTCCCCGGTGTGGGTCAACAGCTGTGACCGGGGTCTGACCTTGAGTAGCACCTGGTCCCTCTGCTCGGTTCCTCCTTGGTTCACGGAGTCGACTGAGCTGCTGTGCGACCTTGGTCGGATCCGGTTGATACTTAGTTACGCCCCTCCAGGCACTCCTCGGCTCATGGTACAGTGGGTTCACTAATCACGCTCACGCCAGTCAGTCCGGGCGCGAGTGTAACAGTCACTTGTCAAAGTGCATGCTGTTTACGACTGTAAAGGATTTACCACTCAGAGATTAACAATGCCGGACTAGTCCATCAACTCAGCACCTCACTGTCTATGGATTTTGTACATGGAGAGCTTAATGTGGGCCAAGTTAGCAATCTCAGCTCATAAATCTAAAAACTCTGATTGTATCAGAATGGCAGCACCTAATAAACAAAGTGACACATCGTTGGATTCATCTTCTCTTTCCCTTCATCAGACTGCTTTCAGATGAGGTAGCATAGATTCCCTATAAACCCTCTTGCTGTTAGTTTGATCTTTATTAGTGACTATAGTATTTGCGCTTTATTCTCTCTAAGTTTTTGTGCCATTTTTTTAAGTTGTTTTTCCTCTGTTAAAGGAGTTGTCCCAGAAATAAAGAACATTTTAATTAATAGGTCTTGGAATAATCAGTTCCACAATTGTATGTGTTAATAAATGTTCCTGTGCTGAGATCTTATAAGGCTAAGTGCCCACGATGCAGAAATGCTGCATATTTTTTACGCTTCTCCCTGGCAGGAAAAACGCATGCGGATTTTACATGCGTTTTTCCCGCCAGGTAGAAGCGTTTGTGAAGCGTCTTTGCATGCATTTCTGTATGCGGGTTATCAAGCGCTTTTCCAAGCGATTTTAGCATCACTTGGAAAAATGCTTGACAACTTGTTCACACTATATAAATCCATGCAACCAGCATGGATTTATAGTAGTGTGACCAAGTTAGTTAAAATAAAGAATAAGAATGGTGAAAAATAAAAAAAAGTTTATACTCACCTTCTGATGTCTTCCCGGTGTTTTGTCTGCTCCGTCCGGTGTCTTGCACTGCTTGCGGGGGTGTGAAGGACCTTCAGTGACGTCATTGAGCCATGTGATGGGTCACATGACTCAGTGACGTCATGGCAGGTCCTTCACATCAACGCGAACATTGCAAGACACCGGACGGAGCAGACAAAACACCGGGAAGACATCAGAAGGTGAGTATAAACTTTATTTTTTATTTTAAATTCTTTTTCTACAGTTTCTATGGTACCCAGGTCTGGATGAGAGTCTTCTCTCCTCCAGACCTGGGTACCATCCGCACATTGAACCGTGTGATATCCGCTTGTGCACATGTAGTGATGCGGATGTCACGCGGTCCAATGCAAGTCAATGGTGGCGATTACGCTGCGTGTCCGCAAAATTAATGGACATGCTGCGGATTTTTGAGCGCAGCATAAACGCAGCGGAAAAATCCGCAACATGGGCATTGAAAGTGCGGCTTGTCATTGGGGACCATGGGAGGCGGATTACCAAGCGTTTCCCAAGCGTTTATGCTGTGGAAATTCCGCAGCATAAACACTTGTAAAACGCTACGTGGGCACCCAGCCTAAATGTGCCCCTGCTATGTGCTGTGTTTTTGCTGTGCCCTCTTCGACCATGCGGAGCTGCTCCACTTTATGGTCGGTATCCGCTTCATGAAATGAAACTTTAAAATGTTGCACTTTTTTTTGTCACGTCACTGCATGTCCTGCCTTGAGTAAGGTCTTTTTTTGGTGGAATTTTATTTTGGTGCAGTTGAAGACTAACGTGCGACTTTTCTCCCAAAAAGGTGAAAAAAAATCGAAAATAGAAAAATATTTTAATTTGAGCAAAATGAATCAACACCATGTGCCATTTTAAAGAATGTTGGTGTAAAAATTTGTAACAAATATTAAAAGACAAAAAAGAAAAATCTCTATAGAAAACCTCACAAATGATGATGAATCGGGGCCTTAGTTTTTAATATTGCATTTCTTTAAAGGTAATTCTGTGGTGATCAAACCATCTGAAGTGAGCGAACATATTGCCAAGCTTTTGGAGAAAATTGTCCCACAATACTTAGACAAGGTACATTATTATATACCTGGGTTACTTGTAAAATATGTATGTTTCTGTGTTTGGGTGAAAAGTATGCCAGATTGGGTTCAGATGTTGTGGATTTGTAGCATAGGTTCCATACTGAAAATATGCAGCAAATTATAATTTAAAACTCCATCCACATGTAGCAGGAAAATTAGTATGCTGCAACTTTGTAAAGCTGCAGAATGTTGATAATCTTTGCAGAAAGTCTACAGATCTTAACTTCTCAGTATATGGAAAAACGAAAACATGGACCTGTACAGCTTTTTGTATAAGTGTCATATGTAGATGCACCTCCACTCTGTGGCCATTAACACACAAATATAAACTACAGAAAAAGATGCAATTGATACCCTGCAGTAAATAAATACAAGTAATACATGTAAAAAAAAAAACATAGGGCACACGGTTTATACCACTTTTATCAAAATAACGCAAAAGCCATCCCACCACAACAAGGTGCACCCAATCAGGTTGGCCCCTATTCTAGAAACTCGCCTCGCAATGTAAATAGACTGGGGGAGGGGGGCTGAGCAGGACTAGGACTAAGACTTAGGTGTAAAACAGCAATCTATGGAAAGCAAAATAGATAAGGTTCATAGCCCAAAGTGGGGAAGGCGACACCCCAAAACGTGAAAATGATGCATATTAAATGACCATTCAAATTTCATATTTTTTTTTCTGATCTTGTAGGAGCTTTACCCATTGGTGAACGGAGGAGTACCAGAGACAACAGAGTTGCTTGCTGAAAGATTTGACCATATTTTCTATACTGGGAATACAAATGTTGGCAAAATTGTCATGACAGCAGCAGCAAAATTCCTGACGCCTGTCACCCTTGAACTGGGAGGGAAAAGTCCATGTTACATTGATAAGGACTGTGATATTGATATTGCCAGTAGGTGAGTGTTACTGAGAAAATGAAAAGTCACTGTGATGGGTGACCTTGGCTATCGGGATTATTCGTTGTTAATGACATGTGTTCGCATGATCTGCATTTCTCTTTGGTTAATCTCCTGAAACCTAAAAATTACTTCCAATCGTGTAGCTGCTTAATTTTTACTTTATTATTAATGGTCAGAGAAATCTTTTTCACTTGTTTTACTTTTTTGGTATAAATGAAGCATTAAACCATTAGTCTTTCAATGAGCTCTGTATATACAATACAGGAATTGTAAATTTTTGACAAACGTGACCTTGATGACAATAAAATAACTTTATTGCAAAATATAATTAATTAAATAATTGAGGTTTGTCTTGAAGAATTTGTAAGTCACAGGCAAAATGGCATAATAGAACAAAAATCAAACACAGTTGTAATACACATTGTAGTTTTAACATCCATAATCTGATATTCGCGGCCGAGAATGGCCCAAAATGTCCACACAAACTCAACAGGCTGTTGACTTCATGTCAGGAGAACTTCGGCCATTCCATGGTATGACTGTGAATGTCAGACGTGTGAAAACCGGCTTAAGATAGATTATGAATAGTGTGTCTTTGTTTATATTTTTGCCTATGCCTCACGGATTCTTCGAAAATGAACCTCAACTTTTAATTATATTTTCCTGAGGTATAACAAGCAATATTTACATCTATATCTATATCTCAAGGGGTATATCGGTAGATATATTTTAATACCTTTCTATGTTGAAGGAAATGTTCTTTTTATCTAGACGTATAACTTGGGGAAAGTTTGTAAACTGTGGACAAACATGTATCGCTCCTGACTACATTCTGTGTGATAAATCCATCCAAAGTAAACTGATAGAAAAGATTAAGGAGACACTGAAGGTATATCACTTTATTTTTACTTTTTTGTTTTGTATAACCTTTGCTATTTATCTGGATTTTTATGGCTTGTTGGTATTGAAAAGGTTTTCCTTTTTTTGTGATATTTTTATATTCTGGACACAAGTGTATTCTTCCTAATGAAATAAGTGACTTATATTGCTATTAAAAATTGTGCCCCAGTCCATTCCTTTCCCCATGGCTGTGTATAAGCAATCCACAGGAGTTGCCTTTCACTACACTGTTAATATTTTGGCAAGTCACCATTTATACTAGACTATTTTTCACCTGCGTTTTAGGAACAGACCACATGAAATTTCATTCCAAAATACATCCATTGCATAACTGATGAAAAAGGAAGCAAAGGGATAAAGTAGTGATTGATGCATTTATTTTCTGTTTTATATGCAAAATGTCTAGTCAGAGAGGAAGAGGGCTTGAACTTTATCGCCACCTATTGGAAGCAGCGATCCTAAAAGTCACTATCTACCCTTTAACGAGCTTTGCAATATGATTTGGGATAAAAGCCAAACCAGAACCTCAATTTGCAGACACTGTGTTCCGGAGTGTTGCCCCACCTCAGTGCAAAGTATGAGATCTGATTTGGCTAGGTGAGAGGCTCTGGACTGGAGTTGGATTTCGCTGCTTCTAATAGGTGGCACTAGAGTTCAAGTCCTCTTTCTCTCTGAAGAGACAATTTGCATATTTTATTTCCCAGAGGAGCATGCATGGTTTTTAATTCTCCTCACTCTGACATGCCAGGCTTGACATGTCACTCTCCACAAGGAGAAACGTTGCGACTTAGACCCCAGTCCAGAGCCTCTCATCTAGCTAAGATCTCATACTTAGCAAAGACTGACACTTTACCCTCAATCCCATCCACTAGGTAATTAATAAAGAGATTGAAAAGAATCAGTCCCAGTACAGATCCCTGTGGTACCCCACTACTGACTATATCCCATTTAGAGAACGTACCATTTACTTTTTGTTTGAAACTTTTTTTTGTTGTTGTTTCTTTGAAACTCTTTTTTTCCTGTCTTTTAGCCAGTTCTTTACCCATCTGCATATAGTTTCCCCTAGTCCTTCTGTCGCTTCAGTATAAGGCTGTTATGTGATATAGTACCAAATGCCTTTGCAAAGTCCAGATAAATCACATCCGCCGCATTACCAACATCCAGATATTCATTTACCTCATCATAGAAACCAAACATGCTGGCTAGATAAATCCGTGCTTATTGTCATTTATTGTATTATTCTCTGCGATATAATACTCCAGGCCACCTCTTATGATGCCTTCAAAAATTTTGCACACTACTGATGTCAGACGTACTGGACGGTAGTTACCTGGATCCACCTTCTTACCTTTCTTAAATATCTGTACCACGTCAGCTGTCCTCCAATGCTGTGGCACAACTCGTTACAAGACAGTCTAAGAATATGAGATACAGCGGTCTGTCAATTACGGAGCTCAATTCCCTCAGTATCCGTGGATGAATGCCAACTGGGCCGGGGGGATTTCTCTGTTTAATTTGCTCAGACGCAGGCTTACTTCTTGTGTTAAACTAGTTATATCTGGTGGTGAACTTTAATTTTTGTCTTGATGAATGTTCCCTGGAACAGTCAGTTCATTATTGAACACAAATAAAAAGTGCCTGTTTAATATCTAAGCCTTTTCTTTGTCCTCTATAATTATCATGTTGTTAAAATCTTTTAAGGGGCCGATACCATCCTTTTTTTTTTTTTATTTTCGACATTGGTGTATTCAAGAATTTTTCTGGATTAATTTTCTTGTCGCTGGCAATTTTTTTTTCTCTGTAGATAACTTTGCTAGTTTTGTTTTCTTTTTTATATTTCCTATTGAGATCCTTATACTTCTGAAATACTGTTTCTGTGTTCTTTGCCTTCAAGGTTTTCAGTGTCCTTTGTTTTTGTGTTATTACACTTTGTACTGTCTTATTTACCCATAATGTGTTTTTTTTTTTTTTCTTTTGTTTTTTTTTTTATTCCTGGACATTTTATTACCAGAGGGTGTCATTTTTCTACAGGATTATAATATACACTGCTCAAAAAAATAAAGGGAACACTCAAACAACAGAATATAACTCTAAGTAAATCAAACTTCTGTGAAATCAAACTGTCCAGTTAGTAAGCAACACTGATTGACAATCAATTTCACATGCTGTTGTGCAAATTGAATAGACAATAGATGGAATTATTGGCAATTATCAAGACACACTCAATAAAGGAGTGGTTCTGCAGGTGGGGACCACAGACCACATCTCAGTACCAATGCTTTCTGGCTTATGTTCTGGTCACTTTTGAATGTGGGTTGTTCTTTCACACTCGTGGTAGCATGAGACGGACTCTACAACCCACAGAAGTTGCTCAGGTAGTGCAGCTCATCCAGGATGGCACATCAATGCAAGCTGGGGCAAGAAGGTTTGCTTTGTCTGCCAGCGTATTGTCCAGAGGCTGGAGGCGCTACCAGGAGACAGGCCAGTACACCAGGAGAGGTGGAGGGGGCCGTAGGAGGGCAACAAACCAGCAGCAGGACCGCTACCTCTGCCTTTGTGCAAGGAGGAACAGGAGGAGCACTGCCAGAGCCCTGCAAAATGACCTCCAGCTGGCCACAAATGTGCATTTCTCTGCACAAACTGTTAAAAACCGACTCCATGAGGGTGGTATGAGGGCCCGAAGTCCACAGATGGGGGTTGTGCTCACAGCCCAACACCGTGCAGGACGCTTGACATTTGCCACAGAACACCAGGATTGGCAAAGTCGCCACTGGCACCATGTGCTCTTCACAGATGAAAGCAGGTTCATACTGAGCACATGTGACAGAGTTTGGAGACGCCGTGGAGAGCGATCTGCTGCCTGCAACATCCTTCAGCATGACCGGTTTGGCAGTGGGTCAGTAATGGTGTGGGGTGGCATTTCTTTGGAGGGCCGCACAGCCCTCCATGTGCTTGCCAGAGGTAGCCTGACTGCCATTAGGTACTGAGATGAGATCCTCAGACCCCTTGTGAGACCATATGCTGGTTGGCCCTGGGTTCCTCCTAATGCAGGACAATGCCTGACCTCATGTGGCTGGAGTGTGTCAGCAGTTCCTGCAAGATGAAGGCATTGAAGCTATGGACTGGCCCGCCCGTTCCCCAGACCTGAATCCGATTGAGCACATCTGGGACATCATGTCTCACTCCATCCACCAACGTCACGTTGTACCACAGACTGTCCAGGAGTTGGCGGATGCTTTAGTCGCGGTCTGGGAGGAGATCCCACAGGAGACCATCCGCAACCTCATCAGGAGCATGCCCAGGCATTGTAGGGAGGTCATACAGGCACGTGGAGGCCACACACAATACTGAGCCTCATTTTGACTTGTTTTAAGGACATTACATCAAAGATGGATCAGCCTGTAGTGTGTTTTTCCACTTTAATTTTGGGGGTGACTCCAAATCCAGGCCTCCATTGGTTAATAAATTTGATTTCCATTGATGATTTTTGTGTGATTTTGTTGTCAGCACATTCAACTTTGTACAGAACAAAGTATTCAATGAGAATATTTCATTCATTCAGATCTAGAATGTGTTATTTGAGTGTTCCCTTTATTTTTTTGAGCAATATATATCTCATTTATACAAAGAAAAAGGTTTCCCGCCCCTGCTTTAGGACGTTAACTGGTCTTTTCCCTTAGTGAGCAATGGGGTTCAGCTGCTTCCATTCGCATCTGTTGTGTAATGGATACATTTTGGTCATAATTTCCTTTTTCTCTGTTCCAAAAAATGTGTGTATCCACATGTGTGAACACAACCTAATAGATGCAGAACCAGTTGAAAATGCATTTCATAAGAGTAAGAAGATAGAATGCAGTTTACGCTCTATTCCAGGCTTTGCTCATACAAGAGCAACAGATTTGAAAATGAAAGGGGCTTTCAAGTACAGAGATATTTATTATCTGTTCTCAGGATGGGTTACCAGTATCAGATTAGTGAGAAGATGGCTCACCGCACACCCACTGGTCTGCTGTTACCTATCTCAGGTAATGGATCCTATCTTCCGTTCACTTTTGTGGGAGCTAAACTACACTCTCTGTGAACAGCCCTTGCACAGTGTACAGAGCTGTGATGTTTGGGCTCCGTGCTCTCTATTTCCAGCTAACATCCATAGATCTGATATTGATGACCTCTACTAAAAGTAGATAATCAGTTTCTCAATCCTTTAATCTTTGTGTTGGTGTGACTGCCGTAAAGTAAGAAAAGTGAAGGAAAACCAATAAAGCATTGCACATTGTCCTGCAGTGATTGTAAGAAATAATAGCAATTATGTAGAGGCTTTTAAAATGCAAAATATGCAGTGGAAAAATGACCTATCAGTGAGCACTGTCCAAGATGCCGGTGTATT
This sequence comes from Phyllobates terribilis, assembly GCF_046119375.1. Classification (NCBI taxonomy): domain Eukaryota; kingdom Metazoa; phylum Chordata; class Amphibia; order Anura; family Dendrobatidae; genus Phyllobates; species Phyllobates terribilis. Next base: position 443,765,649 of record NW_027362762.1, on the reverse strand, counting down.
GTGTGTCATAATTTAGAATTTGTTATACGACCAAGTTTTTGTTTTCCACACCAGGAGTTTTATGGTGATAATCCCAAGGAGTCTGAAGATTATGAAAGGATTATTAACAAACGTCACTTTAAGCGTATTCTTGGCTTACTTGAAGGGGAGAAAATTGCTATTGGAGGGGAGCAAGATGAGTCAGCCTGTTATATAGGTATGTATTACTGGAAATAACACACAAATGCATGGCCTTCATTTTTAACATGCTTATCAATTGTTTTCGTCACTTTCTGTCCTAACTGGGTTCATGACAGTTTTACACTTCCAGAATCGCATTATACTGCAAAATAGAACAAATTTATCAATATGGTCTAATTGTTATACTGTGCAAACTTGGACTAGACCATCCTAAAATGTGCCAGATTTATAATAGCGGGTAATGCCGTTTGATATAATCAGCAGAGTCTTTAAACTATGCAGTCTAAGTTTTCATCGCCTATTAGTTGGCTTAATTTGTGTCCGAAATTCGGCAGATGGTGTTAGGCTACACCGCTGTCAGGAAAACGACACCCACTTTTGGGTCAGACCTTGCAGCTCTCTGGCGCCCTCTTATCCTGCTGGTCAAACACGGTATTGACCGAGGATAAGCACGGGTGCAGCTGCTCTAGTTTGTCGACTATTGCGGCACGTGATGTGACAGGATGTATATATACCACCAGTTCCTTCCAGGAACGTATATATACCTCCGACCAGCCACCCTCAAACCACAATATCACATAAATACTGGTATACTGCCACCACCGATCGCTTAACAGGTGGATCAGGTACCTGGTAGGTAACGTGAATTAGCGGGTGAAGAACGTGTTTACTCGACATAGGACAAGAAGGACGAAACTGGTAAATAATTAATGATTTACTCCCAAAAGGGGGGCAGTGTTTACAAGATATTATAAAGGAGACAATTTACATGTATGCATAAACAGTTATTAAAATAAAAGGGATAAGTAATAGCAAAACCTGCGCCACGAGGTGATGGTCTCAGATTCTGTGGGGGGGACGGCTCCCCGGAAATTAGACGTGATTCTTCCGCGCAGCGTGGTATGCGTGCGTCTGGCGTCCCTGAGAAGAATGACCTGAAAATGTCCGATTTGCTTTTTAGTAACAGGGCCAAATTATTAGGAACCGCCAATTTTGTCTACCTCACACGGGGGCTCGGTTTTGTGAAACCACCCAGCTGCATAGAACATAGAAACCTTCACATTTCATATCTTGGTGTGGGGGGGTCCCACATCCAAGATGGAGACATCATGTTGGCCGTCACTAATTTTCATGCAGATGGATATTAAACAGGACCTCTCTATGATGCTCAGAAGCTAAGAAACCAATTCCTCGATTTCTGGGGGTATCCCAGTTATGAAAAATATATCATTGTAACCAGGAAAATGTGAACATTCCAAAACTCTGGTCCCTGGGTTAGTGACCGTCATGTGCGTTTTTTACATTCTACATTAACTGTACAAGCTTTTAAACAATGGGAATTTTGGAGGGAATTATCTAGTTTGAGCTAGAGGCTGCGCTACACTGAGGGTTTATGACGCTAATAAAAATTCTTAGGGTGGGGGCCAGCACTGCAGTTCTATGTCTTCTTACAAACGGATAGGGGGTGGGGGGTTTTCTTTTTTAAAACATCTCTCATTTTTTAAAATTTGGGAAAAAATACCTTTTGCATGACAACCGCTTTTGAGAAAAAAACATGCCCCTTTGTTGAACAAGGCGAACAAAGTGTCTAATACTCATATGGTGGATGTAAAATGATGCTTTTTTTTTTGGAGCAGTATCAGACATTAGGCAATACCCCTTTCCCTAAATCAAACCCCTTTAAAGTGAAGTCATTCCACATTGTTAGAAAAAGTGGAGAAAGTGTCGTAAACATAGTAAATTTGGTGCAGTATTGTGTATGATCAGGGAATGTCCAACAGTTTGGTTTATAAAATGAAAATAACAGGTTAAAACATAAAGTAAGCCTGTTTTTCAGCAGTTCAACCCATTTAAAAGGGGTTGTCCACTACTAGGACAGCCCCTTCTTGATCTAAATGTTTGGTGCCAATAAAATATAAAAAGCCTATACTCCCCTCCGGTGCCGTCCCAGCGGTATCTGCACTCGCGTTCCCGAGGCTCTTGTGCAGTTGCTATGACATGTGAGCCCGGTGCCCAATCAGCGCTGGCATCACTGTCCCCGCCATCGAGCAAATTGAACGTGAAGAGGAAGCCCGGGCTGCAGCTGCTTTCTGACTTCCTCTTCCTGTTCCATTCATAGGAAGGCAGGGACAGTGACTCCAGCGCTGATTGGGCATCGGGCTCACGTGTCATAGCAAGAGCCCCGGGACCGCGAGTGCTTACACCGCTAGAACGACGCCTGCACTGGAGGTAAGTATAAACTATTTTATTTTATCGGGGCCAAACATTTAGATCAAGAAGGGGTTGTCCTAGTAGTAAAATTTCTTAGCCCATTGCCTGTGTCACTTGGCTAATAAAGGACTGCCTATGCTGGATAGAGTTGTGTCCACCTCTCAGCTATAAATAACTTGGTTAATGAAGATTGCCTGTGTTGGATACAATTGTGTCCATTTCTCAGCTATGAGTAAGACTTGGCCTGTAGAGGTTTTCACCTTTTGGATACCTAAAATAATGTTTTATATTTGTTGCCAACAGTCTTGATAATGGTAAGGGATTAAAGCACAATGTACCGGGTGTCCCAAAAGAAAGTATAGGCTTGAATCAATAAAATTTGTCAAAACAGATTATATGGGTAAATGCACACTGACACACAACAAAAGAAGTTTATTTACATTTTATTAAAATTTTTGTTCATTACATTTTCACTATTTAATCTCATAAGTGCTTGAAATGTCTTCCATTGACGTTGCAACATTCCTGAGACCTTTCCAGTACACTGTGACATACGGTACGACACACATTCTAGTCTCCATAAATGCTTCCTAAATTAACTCTCATAATTCGTCCATTGTCTGGAGTTTCCTTTCAAAAACCTTGTTCGCTTTTTTTTTTTAACAGCCTTCGGCTCGATCTCGAGCCATGGCGACTTGATGGATAAACGATTTGTAGCTAGAATAGATAGGTCCACTAGGGTCTTCTCCACCGTCATCTTGATAGTACGCCCAAAAGTAAAGTCCATTGGTGTTAAGTCGGGGGAACCTGGCGGCCATTCAGTGTGTGTCAGTGTATATGTCTACACATAAAATCCTTTTTAGAATTGAATTGATTAAACATTATTCCTAGTTTTGGGCCACCCTGTATGTTACAAAGTTGCATAGCATTCTACAATATAATAAATAAGCTTTCTTTACATAAAATTAGACCGGCAAACTACCTGTAAATTTGTTTGCTATGTCTATTTGTTGGTTATGAATCGTATCCACGTTACTGAAGGACAGTTACTGAAGACTTGATATTTTCTAGCACCAACTGTTCTTATTGATGTGAAGCCAGAAGCAAAGGTCATGCAAGAAGAGATTTTTGGACCCTTACTTCCTATAATAACTGTGAAAGATGTGGATGAAGCCATTCAGTTTATCAACGAGAGAGAGAAGCCACTTGCACTTTATGCATTTGCGAATGACAAAAAGGTACTTGTATAACTGCAGGAATCACTATATCCTTGGCCTGTCACATTCACACTAAAATAGTACAATTCTTTTTAACTGAAAAAGAAGTAGGGTTCAAAATATGGTGTCCTATATGGTGGGCCCTCGACACGGTTTATATGATAACTACCATTGTAAAATACATTTGTTTTCACATGCTATACCTTTTTTTAAAAAAAAAAAAACTTCCATCATGGCCTATGAAAGACAGATGCCACTGTCTTGCATTAGTCATATGTCGTGAGATTTTTATGACCTAGAGGTTAAACGGATGCCATTATAGGCTATGAATAGCAGATGACAATTTTAGACATCTATCCCAGCCTCCATTTAGGATGTGAGGTGTTTTTGGTACTTTTTTTTTAAATCAGATATTTTTTATTAAAAAACTTTTTATAACATTATACATAAACAACAGTGAGGCATCACTAAACTAGCAGTGCTTCTCAAGATCCACCCGTTCCCCTTCCCCCCACCCATAACAGCCCCAAGAACCATATGGCAAAAGCAAATTTTTGTTACAGACCGTATACCATCATATAGCTTATCCGACTGTTAAAGCATTAATAATTTGATCCATGGGTACAGAGCTTAATATCTGATGATCAGCAATTAGTTATACAGAACATGAGAGACCACAACATTTCAAACTCAAGTGATATTTAAAATAGACATAATATGATAACCATGAAACATATTCCATTTACCCCAGATTTTATCAAATTTACGTATAGCCTTCCGCTTTTTGTACACTCCCTCTTCTAATCTCAATAAAAGACGCATTCTATCCAAAAATTCCTGGAGCCTGAGAGGGGAGGGATCCAACCAATGTGCAGCTATAAGCTTTCTGACCTGGTATAGAGTCCTCTTAACAGCTATTATTTCATCCTCTTCACATCCTATTATTTCTACAAGGCCTAATACACACACTTTAGGATATAGGGGTAAATTACACTCAAACACATCATTAATGTATTGCACACACTCATTCCAGAATACAGCGACCTTTCTACACGTCCACATCATATGCATAAGATCTGCTCCTTCCTCTCCACATTTCGGACACATACTGTCATTCCTTACCCCAATGCGCTGTAGAAATTTGGGGGTTCTATATACCCTATGTAATAAGTACAACTGTGAAAGTCTATGTGCCTCACATGTAGATAGTATCGGAACGCTCCCCACCACATCTTCCCATTCTTCCGAGGTTATAGTACCAATGTCGCGTTCCCACCTCTCCTTAACATTTAAGGGTCTGTCCCACTGAAATTGCTGCATAAGTATCCCGTAAATTCTGGAAATCAATCCCTTCCCACCTCTATGGCATAATAATGTGTTAAACAGTAGATGATGTTGGATTTTACTTTGCATATGTCGCGGCTGTACAAACCATGCATGCCTCAATTGGAGATAAAAGTAAAAACTAGTTTGTGGAATACAATATTCTTCTTTTATCTGTTGGAACGATTTAAATATTTCCCCCTCTAATATTTGCGCCACATTAGTTATTCCCAATTTTTCCCATATTCCGAATCCTTTCAATTTATGGATCTCTGGAAGGCCCACATTATGCCACAACGGGGTAAACGGGGTAAAGCCTTTTATTCCCAACAACAATTTGATTTTCTGCCACGTTTTCCCCATAAGTGTTAGGGTCGGGAGGTGTCGCCTAGCATCCCACCCCGAGGTTCCTGTTTCTAGAAAGGAGGTAATTGGCAGATTGTGTGAGAGTAGACGTATCAGTTTATCTAGGTTCCCCTGGATTAACCAGAGCTGTTGCATTTGAGAAGCTAGAAAATATATCCATGGATTAGGTGCGGCTAGTCCCCCCTGATCTTTGGGCCTTTGAAGTGTATCCAAACTGATTCTGGCCACCCCTTTTTTCCAGATCAATTCCCGAAACAGTGCCTGAAATTTATAAAATATTCTCATAGGGATCCAAACCGGTGAATTATGAAGGATATAGAATAATTGGGGCATTAACACCATTTTAATTAAGTTAGTTCGACCTACCATTGATAGGGGAAGTTTGCTCCAAGTATTGGCCTTTTGTTGAAATTTAGTAAGCAGTTCAAGTAAATTTAAAGGAATGTAATCTCCGATAAATGTGGTCACTCTCTAACTCCGAGATATTTAAATTCTCACACCACCTTCAAGCAAGTACTCCCTACCCTAGTATTCTGAGACAAACCATCAACCGGCATAAGAACTGATTTGTCCCAATTAATCCGTAAGCCAGAATGATCTCCAAACTCCCTTATTAAATTCATAGCTGTCATCAGAGATTGCTCCGTGTCACCCAAAAACAACAGAAGGTCGTCGGCGTATAGGGCCACCCGCTCCTCCAGTGTTTTGTAGCGGAAACCCTGAATTTCACTGCTGGAACGAAGCTTAACAGCCAATGGCTCCATAGCCAGGGCGAACAGTAGGGGAGACAACGGGCAGCCCTGACGCGTGCCCCTGCCCATTTCAATGCTACCAGAAAGATTACCATTAATTCTAATCCGAGCTACCGGATTGTTATATAGAAGCCGTACCCAGGCCTGAAATCCAGTACCGAACCCCATTTTTCGCAAAACAGCCCATAAATACTCCCATTCGACACTATCAAAAGCCTTAGCGGCATCAAGTGATAGTACTGCCCTACCACCTGCATTTTGTGACTGCATTTGTAGATTAAGAAAAAGCCGACGCAAGTTAATTGCCGTCGACTTGGCCGGTATAAACCCAGTCTGGTCTTCTGCAACCAGATGTGTAATAACCACCACCAATCTGGTAGCCAAGACCTTAGCTAAAATTTTTACATCTACCGAGAGAAGGATATTGGCCTATATGATTCGGGGTTTAGTGCATCCTTTCCAGGTTTTGGCAAAAGAACTATGTTAGCCTCCCTCATTGAAGCCGGCAAGGCCCCCTCCCTCCCTCGCTTCTTTAAACACTTCCAGTAACCTGGGAAGTAAACCCCCCCCCCCCCAGCCTCCTTATAAATTTCCGCGGGGATCCCATCAGCACCAGGGGCTTTGTTATTTTGAAAATCTTTTAAAGCTTCCTGCATCTCCTCCAGGGTGATTGGTGCATCTAGTTGCTCTCTCTGGCTATCTGTTAGGCATGGTATTTGCATATCATGAAGGTATAGATCTATGTCCCTTTGCGCCTTAGTCAGTTTGGAAGCATATAATTGTCTGTAGAACTGAAAAAAATCTTCCATTATAGCCTTTGAATCAGTAATTACCGCACCCCTAGTATCCCTGATAGCTGCAATCATAGGAGCCCCAGTCTGGGCCTTTGCTATAGTGGCCAGCAAGTGCCCTGCACTCTCTCCCTCCACATAAAATTGCTGTTTAAGAAAAAAACGTTTATGTTCTGCTTGTTTCAATATATGGTCATTTAGTGTAGCCTGTGCCTGAGTCCAGTGTTCCCTATTCTCTATGATTGGAGACCCAACATACCTCTGTTCCAATATGTCTACTTCCCTCCGCAACTCCTGAGTACGAGCCCTATTTTTGGATTTGATCATGGAAATTTCCTTAATCAGGATCCCCCTTAAGAACGCCTTCATGGCTTCCCATACCGTATTTAAAGGAGCAGAGCCTATATTGTCTTTAAAGAAATGCTCCAATTTACCTGCTAAATCTAACTGTTCCCCGAATACGTCCAGCCAGTAGGGATTAAACCTCCACAGTGCCCTTCTGTTTATGGTGCCAGGATCGACCCCCAGAACAACCAATAATGGGGAATGATCAGATAACAATCTCGTGCAGTATTCTACTTTAGTGACTAGAGGGACTAGATGACTATTTCCCAGAGCCAGGTCAATTCTGGACAGAGAGGAATAGGATGCTGAATAACACGAATACTGCTTAACATTTGGGAAACGAACCCGCCACACATCCACCAGACTGATTTCCTGCAGGACCCTTGCCAACGATGTCTCTTGAGCAGCCCCTCCCCCCACATTACCCCTATACTTATCAAGCTCAGCATGTAGATACATATTAAAATCACCGATAACTAACAGGGGTATGGTAGCAAATTCCGTTATCCACGGGAATAGTTGTCGCAGAGTCTGTATAGAGAAAGGTGGAGGAATATATAGAGCAATTAGGCAAATTCTAAGCCCAGCCACTCTGCACACTAGACATACATACCTACCCTCCCTGTCACAAATACTTCTCTCACATTCAAAGGGTAAATTAGGATGAATCAATATACTAACCCCCCTAGAGTAAGTACTTTGTATAGAATGATAGGCCGGCCCCCTCCAAAGCTTGCTCAGTGCCGCAGCGGCCTCCGTATTGCAATGCGTCTCTTGCAGACAGATTATCGACTCCCGATATTCCTTAAGATATTTAAGTGCCGCAAATCTTTTGTTGTGATCTCCCATACCTCTAACACTCCAGGATACTACATTAATCTGCTTAACCATGTTTTAACGATTGAAAATGAACTGTCACATGCCCCCCTCTGTACACACTCGTGTGTCTGATCATCAAGATTATGGTATTGTAATAATACACAGTCTGCACCAAACAAAGTAAATTCTGTTCTTTTACCCCCCCCCTCACTACCTCATTTAACATCCCCCCCCCCCCCCCCCTTAATCAAATGAATACCAACAGCCGTAACATGAAGAGTCTGGTGTTTAGCCTCATGCAGCCTAGTAGGCCTTAAGCACACGAGGCGCCCCGACATAAGTTGCATCAGAGACTCCCTCATTTCCCCCCCACACAACGTTCCCAGAACATTCAAACGGCAGAGTGTCTCAACCCTGCCTATACATTGTAGGTGAAACCAGCACCTCAACAACTATATAAGTATATTGGCCTGCCCGAGGTATATATGAGAGCCAGGTTATAAGCAGTATACAAAAACTGAAAAATAATAATCATAACATTTATAAACAGAGATTCATTAGCCAACAGCGGAGTATTATCCACTAGAATTCAAATTTCTTGAATTATTATATTATATTCTGTCAAGAATCTTCTCAAAATTGGCGTCAGCCCGTCCGGATTCGTCTCTCTTTTAAGTCCAGCCACTTTGCAGCCTCCTTTGGTGAATCAAAGAAATGAGTTTCACCCAGTGCTGTGACCCGCAGCCGTGCAGGATATAGCATTGCATAGGGTACTTGAAGTGCTCTCAATCTGCGCTTGATATCTTGAAATTGGGCGCTTCTCCTTTGAACCTCCACCGAAAAATCAGGATAGAAGGACACTCTCGCCCCCTCTATACATAAGTCATTAGCCGACCGCGCCAATTGTAGGATTTTATCTCTGTCGCGAAAATGCAGCATTTTGATTAAAACTGTACATGGCAGTGCCCCAGGCGGTGGAGGTCTGGTGGGGACCCTGTGTGCCCTCTCAATAACGAACATTTTAGAGAATTTATCTTTTCCAAAGGATTGCAGCAGCCATTTCTCAAAAAAGTCCACCACCTCCCTGCCCTCTGCTTTCTCAGGCACACCCACAATACGCACGTTATTTCTTCTTAGGCGATTTTCAAGATCATCCGCTTTGTTGAGTAAATAGTTAATAGAGTCAGTAGCTGTTTTAAGTGTTTTAGTCATAGGAGACACAGTATCCTCCAAATCCCCCACTCTGCCTTCTGTTGCAGTGAGGCGCTCCCTCATTTTCTGCATGTCATGGCGTATATGAGATATGTCCACTTTCACAGACCCTATGTGTTCAGTGAGATCTGCTTTACTATGTGAGATGGCCAGCAGCACATCCTTTAAAGTAGGCTCATCATCCTCTGCCAGTGAGTCAGCACCACTGGTAACCTGAGCCTCTCTGCTGGGGGTAGTTGTTGTTTTAGCAGCCTGCACATTCCTCTCATGTGCCTCCCCCGCTGCCTTCTCCACATCCCCCTCAGTTACCGTGCTTTTTAATGACTGCACATTCCGGTCGGGTGTAAGCTCCTCCGCCATGTGCATATTTGGAGAGCCTGTTCACCACCTCCATGCGCTTCTCCCGCTGCCTTGGAGTTTCAGTTCCCTCCTCAGAGGCCACGGCACCATTTTGGCCCTCATGCTGTGATGAGCCAGCCGCCTGCCTCTGCTTGCTATCTCGCCGGGTCATCTCGTTCTGCACCACCGACTGCTCCCCCGCACTCCTGAGACCCCAGGCCACCTGGTGAGATCTTTTAGAAGCAATGATTCCCTCGGGCAGGAAGGATTACAGGACAGGGTTATAGGAGGTCTTCTGCCTCACTTCTACTCACATGCCCGGCCAGGCAACGCCCCCCGTTTTTGGTACTTTTTAACAAGGATTTTAAAGCTGATCTGTTTCAAAATCCATGTCAAAGATTATGTGAAGTGGATTTTGAAGCTGATCAGCTTCAGAAAGCTCAGTGTGAACATACTCTTTAAGGAAAAATTACAGCAGAATGACTCTCTAGCTCTTCCCATTTACTCCCACCTCAACTCTCCATAGAACGTCATGAGCACCAGCTGCTTTCTATCTCGGTAATGGGAAAGTCTTTATTCACTGAACATAATTTACCTGTGAATTGAGCATGAGTGATCAGTCATGCAGGAGAAAGAAGCCGATTACTCGAAGATATACAGTACAGACCAAAAGTTTGGACACACCTTCTCATTTAAAGATTTTTCTGTATTTTCTTGACCATGAAAATTGTACATTCACACTGAAGGCATCAAAACTATGAATTAACACATGTTGAATTATATACTTTACAAAAAAGTGTGAAACAACTGAAAATATGTCTTATATTCTAGGTTCTTCAAAGTAGCCACCTTTTGCTTTGATGACTGCTTTGCACACTCTTGGCATTCTCTTGATGAGCTTCAAGAGGTAGTCACTGGAAATGGTTTTCCAACAATCTTGAAGGAGTTCCCAGAGATGCTTAGCACTTGTTGGCCCTTTTGCCTTCACTCTGCGGTCCAGCTCACCCCAAACCATCTCGATTGGGTTCAGGTCTTGTGACTATGGAGGCCAGGTCATCTGGCGTAGCACCCCATCACTCTCCTTCTTGGTCATATAGCCCTTACACAGCCTGGAGGTGTGTTTGGGGTCATTGTCCTGTTGAAAAATAAATGATGGTCCAAGTAAACGCAGACCGGGTGGAATAGCATGCCGCTCCAAGATGCTGTGGTAGCCATGCTGGTTCAGTATGCCTTCAATTTTGAATAAATCTCCAACAGTGTCACCAGCAAAGCACCCCCACACCATCACACCACCTCCTCCATGCTTCACGGTGGGAACCAGGCATGTAGAGTCCATCCGTTCACCTTTTCTGCGTCGCACAAAGACACGGTGGTTGGAACCAAAGATCTCAAATTTGGACTCATCAGACCAAAGCACAGATTTCCACTGGTGTAATGTCCATTCCTTGTGTTCTTTAGCCCAAACAAGTCTCTTCTGCTTGTTGCCTGTCCTTAGCAGTGGTTTCCTAGCAGCTATTTTACCATGAAGGCCTGCTGCACAAAGTCTCCTCTTAACAGTTGTTGAAGAGATGTGTCTGCTGCTAGAACTCTGTGTGGCATTGACCTGGTCTCTAATCTGAGCTGCTGTTAACCTGCAATTTCTGAGGCTGGTGACTCGGATAAACCTCCTCAGAAGCAGAGGTGACTCTTGGTCTTCCTTTCCTGGGGCGGTCCTCATGTGAGCCAGTTTCTTTGTAGCGCTTGATGGTTTTTGCAACTGCACTTGGGGACACTTTCAACGTTTTCCCAATTTTGCGGACTGACTGACCTTCATTTCTTAAAGTAATGATGGCCACTCATTTTTCTTTACTTAGCTGCTTTTTTCTTGCCATAATACAAATTCTAACAGTCTATTCAGTAGGACTATCAGCTGCTTATCCACCAGACTTCTGCACAACACAACTGATGGTCCCAACCCCATTTATAAGGCAAGAAATCCCACTTATTAAACCTGACAGGGCACACTTGTGAAGTGAGAACCATTTCCAGTGACTACCTCTTGAAGCTCATCAAGAGAATGCCAAGAGTGTGCAAAGCAGTCATCAGAGCAAAAGGTGGCTACTTTGAAGAACCTAGAATATAAGACATATTTTCAGCTGTTTCACACTTTTTTGTTAAGTATATAATTCCACATGTGTTAATTCATAGTTTTGATGCCTTCAGTGTGAATGTACAATTTTCATAGTCATGAAAGTACAGAAAAATCTTTAAATGAGGTGTGTCCAAACTTTTGGTCTGTACTGTATTACAACATTTCTTCTTTTCATGAGTACTATTGAGGTATGAAAAACAAAAAATTAAAATAATGGTTACAATTTAATTAACCCCTTCACGACATGACGTATATTTACGTCATATATCGTGTCTCTGACTTTGATGCGAGTGCCGATGCTGAACCCGCAACTTTCCCCGCACATGACAGCTGATTTAATTAGCTGTCTTGTTCCTTTAACAGCTACGGGTGGATTGAAGCGCCACCCGCGCTGTTCACCAGTTAAATCCTGCTGTCAATCTGAGAGGAGCATCGGAGCCCCTGTGACATGATCGCGGGGTGCTGATGGGTTGTCATGACAGCCAGGGTTCTGCAGAAGACCCCTGTGCCTGTCACTACGATGCTCCTGTGAATGCCCGCTTGAGGCCAACGTTCATAGGAGATCGTGATTTCAGATGAAGCACTGCTATGTACAGCACAAGCGATTTGACGGTCGCAGCTTCAAGTCTCCCAAGAGGACTATTAAATTAAGTAAAAAGTAAAAAAAAAATAAATAAATAAATAAAAAGTTCAAATCACACCCCCTTCCTTTTGCCCCATTGAAAATAAAACAATAAAAAAGAAAAACAAACACATATTTGGTATCGCATTTAGAAATGTTCGATCTATTGAAATAATAAAATAAATTCATTGGATCAGTAACAGCATAACGAGAGAAAAAAAAAGACGAAACCCCAGAATTACGGGGGGTTTTTGGTCGCCGCAACATTGCAATAATAGGTGATCAAAACATTGTATGTACCCTAAAATGATAACCTTAAAATGTCAGCTCAGGGTGCAAAATATAAGCCCTCACACAGCCCCAGGTCCCAAAAATGGAAATGCTACGGGTCTCGGAAAATGGCAATAAACGAAAAAACGTATTTTCATACAAATTTTGGAATTTTTCTTTTCACCACTTAATAAAAAATAAACTTCATGTTTGGTATCTGTGTACTCGTACTGACCTGGGGATTCATATTTCCCTAGGTCAGTTTTACGATGTGTAAACATGGTAAATAAAAAAACTGTGGAATTGCACTTACTCTGTCGCCTCATTGGGGGAAACAGGACCTTCCTTGGGTGTATGCTGTTTGTCCACTAGGAGGTGACACTAGGCTTAAACTGAAAAAGATTAACTGGTGGCTCCTCCTCTGCAGTATACACCACCTGAGGGCGTCAGCCATCTTCAGTTTTTGCTTAGTGTCGCAAGGAGGCACACCTAAAGATTTTTACTCCATTTTTTTCTTCAATTTTTTCCATGGAGTACAGATGAAGATAAGCAGGTCTCTAAAGAGACTCCCGGCATGGCTCCTTCCTCAGCCCCCTTCTAGGGGTAGCACAGTTGAAGTTGAGACGTCTCCTTACCATGTCGCTCCTTCTCCAGCCCCTCGGGTGTTGGTTTGAAGTCGAGAGCTCCCTCCTTCCCCAATTCCTTTTGGTCTCTGGGTTGAAGTCGAGTGAGGATTACAGCCTCCTGACGGTGACGGCAGCACCCTCCCTAATCCCCCTCATGGGGGTATTAGGTTGAGGCACTTCAGGTAGGATCTGTGCAGAGCGCTCTGCACCAGCGTTCAGGGATCGCAGCCTGGCCGCAGAACCCTGAAGACTGGGGGGCACAGTGCTGGCAGGAGGGCATTACACAGGACAGGGGGTCAGAGAACACCGGCTGCCTACAGCTCTGTTTCTCTCCAGGCACCACAGCTAGTATGCCTTACAGGAACCCTTTCAGGGCTCCTTTCCAGCGGTTTACCCCATCGCCCTCCCTGCCATTAAAAACCGGGGGGGAGGGGGTCCGATTCATATCCGCGAGCCCCCCGGACTACCGCGCCGGCCTGGAGTCCTTTTGGGCAGCAGTTGTAAATTTACTCCGTGGCTCCGGCCTATCCGAAGCCGCGGCCCACTCTCCGCACTCGGCCCACCCCCCGGATGACCATTATGACACTACGCAGTGTCATACAGGGGGCGGAGACGAACTGAAAGGGCGCGCTTTCTAGCAGCGCTGCCGCCCTTTTCAACGCTCCGCCCCCCTTCTCTTCACTCCGTCGGCCATTTTCAGCACGGAACACAGGAGGAAGTTAACTCTTTGCAGTAAGGACAATCGTCAAGCTGGTCTCCGAGGGGGCACGGGATCTTCCAGTTACTGGCGCTGACTAAGGAGCAGGCACACTAAGGTGGGATAAATACACAGTCAGAGTCTCTGCTCTGCTGTGAGGATTAAAACTTCCCTGTACTGCTGGCTCCCTCTGCAGCATCGCTAGCCACCGCTGCATAGCCATACCTGAACTCAGTTTCATAGCTCAGTGGCTAGTGCACTGGCTTTGGGGACAAATACTATGCCGGGCTCAAAGTCAAAGAGAACCAGGCAGGATCGCTACTATGCATTCTGTACAGCCTGTAATCATACTCTCCCTAGTGGCAGCACATACACGCATTGTCAGGATTGCAGGCAAACTGCTGCGCCAGAGTCCCATGAAGCCCCTACAGATGCCCCGGTGCTTAATACCACACCGGAATGGGCCACACAGATGTCGCAATCTATCTTCACATTGCTTCCGGCTCTGCAGACTCATCCTGCTATGAATACTACTCAAGGGGAGAGTTCCACTCAGGGACATGATGGCACATCCAAGTCTAGATCTGGACGCAAGCGGACCCATAGGTCTCGTTCATCTGCGTCATCCCATACCACAAGGTCGTCCCTTTCTAGCGTGAGACACCGTACTCCCAGCTCATCTAGACCGTCCCCTGACAGGGACAGACAATACAGATCCCCACAGCCATCCCTGACCAGAGAGGGTCTCCGCTCCGGTTCTCCCAGCAGGAGACGCCTTAGTGAGACACAGGATTCAGAGACCTGTGATTCCGACTCAGACAAGGAAACTGAAGAGTCCCTGATTCCTATTCCCCCGGGCAATACAGTGCTGGTTGATGATTTAATCTCATCTATCCATCGGGTGCTGGACATCTCCGATCCACCCCTGGAGACACCAGGGCATAAAATTTCCTTTGAAGGAGTCCTGAAACCGCCTAATGTCTTTTTGACTACCCAGAATTTGATGCAATCCTTAAAAAGCAGTTTTCTCAACCTGAGAAAAAGTTTACCAATCGCAAATATCTGGAGGCGCGGTACCCATTTCCACAGGAGGTCACCAAAAAGTGGATAGACCCACCTGAAGTGGACCCTCCAGTCTCCAGACTAGCAGCTCAGACACTTCTTTCACTGCCAGATAGCTCAACCCTCAAGGACACAGCAGACCGGCAGGTTGAACGCATGGCTCGTTCAGTTTTCGAGGCTGCAGGGGCCTACCTGGCCCCCTTGTTCGCCTCAGTTTGGACTTGCAAAGCAATCCTGGCCTGGGCCCAAAATTTACAGACTGCCCTACAAACATCTGCCCCTGACCTGTCGGATCAGGCTGTCCAATTAGCAGTCGCAACAGACTACATGCTCCATGCAGTCCTAGATTCTGCAAGGTGTACAGCCAGGATAGCTTCCAACGCCATCACGATTCGGCGTATCCTCTGGCTGCGAGAATGGAAAGCAGACGCAGCTTCAAAGAAGTCCCTCACTCATCTCCCGTACCTCAGTGGTCGGCTTTTCAGTGAACAGTTGGACAAAATGATATCCAACGCTACCGGAGGTAAAAGTACCTCTCTCCCTCACTTTAAGCCCAAATGCACTTGCAAAAACCGTAATCAGGCACGTTACCGATCCTTTCGGAACTCTTCCGGCTGGTCCGTTTCGCGACCAGCACAGAATAACAGCCGCACTCCACGCAGGGACAACTCAAGATCAACGCAAAAGTCAGACAAGACCTGGCAATCAAAAGCAGGCCAGTCAAGATTTAAGGGAGGAAAGTCTTGCACTTCCCCCTCGTCATGACTCACCAACTCTGGAGGACACTCCACCTGTAGGCGGCCGTCTTTTGCTCTTTCATCAGGTTTGGCTGCCTATTACAGAAGACAGGTGGGTCAGAGAACTAGTGTCTTCAGGATACAAGATAGAGTTCACCTCCACACCGCCAAACAGATTCTTTCCCTCTGTTCCCCCAAAACCGCTAGCCAAGGCTCTTGCCTTCCACCAAGCGGTCTCCTCGCTTCTTCAAGCAGGAGTCATAGCACCGGTCCCTACGGCCGAGCGCTTCCACGGGTTCTACTCAAATTTATTTGTAGTCCCCAAAAAAGGAGGCAGCGTACGGCCCATACTGGACCTAACACAGCTCAACAAATATGTACGGGTACGTCATTTTCTCATGGAGTCCCTTCGGTCTATCATTGCGTCCATGGAGAAGGGAGAATTTCTCGCCTCCATAGACATTCAAGACGCTTACCTACATATACCAATTGCACCAGCTCATCAGAGATTTCTCAGATTCGCAAACGACAAGGTACATTACCAGTTCGTGGCTCTCACGTTCGGACTCGCCACAGCTCCCAGAGTGTTCACCAAGGTCATGGCGGTCACCATGGACGTCCTGCACTCCAGAGGCATAATAGTCGTTCCATATCTGGACGATCTCCTCATCAAGGCTCCAACCTTCAAGGACTGCCAAATCAGCATCTCAATCACAATCGACATTCTGAGTCGTTTGGGCTGGCTAGTCAATTTAAAAAAGTCATCACCAACCCCGAGTCAGTCTCTCACCTTTTTGGGGATGTTATTCAACACCCTAAAGGGTCTGGTACTACTCCCCATGGACAAGGTACTGCCTCTCCGAATAGGAGTCCATACCCTACTTCGCAAGCCCCCTCGGTCTCTCCGGTTTGCCATGAGAGTCCTTGGCAGGATGGTGGCGGCAATAGAAGCGGTCCCATTTGCCCAGCTTCACCTCAGGCCTCTCCAATTAGCCATCCTCAAGTCATGGGACAGGAATCCTTTTTCCTTCGACAGGGAGTTTCAATTGACGTCGTCAACCAAGAGATCACTGCACTGGTGGCTCAAACCAGCCTCGTTGTCAAAGGGAAAATCCTTTCTCACGAGTCATTGGAAAGTTCTGACCACCGATGCCAGCCTGACGGGTTGGGGTGCGGTATACCTGCACCACAGAGCACAGGGCAAGTGGTCCTCAACAGACCTTGCCCATCAACATCTTGGAGATTCGTGCCATTTTCCTGGCGTTGAGAGCTTTCCATCATCTACTGGCAGCCTCTCACATCAGATTACAGTCAGACAATGCCACAGCTGTGGCATATGTCAATCACCAAGGGGGGGGCCTGCAGTGTCCAGGCGATGCGAGAAGTGAATCACATTCTCCATTGGGCGGAAGACACAGGTTCGGTTCTCTCGGCGGTCCACATCCCGGGAGTAGACAACTGGGAAGCAGACTTCCTCAGCCGACAGGGAGTGGACTCGGGGGAGTGGTCTCTCCATCCCGAAGTTTTTCAACAGATCTGCCACCGCTGGGGGACTCCGGACGTGGACCTAATGGCATCCCACTTCAATGCCAAAGTCCACAACTTCATGGCCTGAACACACGACCCGCGGTCGTTGGGAGCGGACGCCTTAGTTCAGGACTGGACTCAGTTTTAGCTCCTGTACATCTTTCCTCCTCTTCCCCTAATATCCAGAGTGGTGAGGAAGATCAAGCAAGAGGGAGTTCCAACCATCCTCATCGCACCAGACTGGCCCAGACGTACGTGGTACGCCGACATCGTGCAGCTTACAGCAGACGTTCCTTGGCGTCTCCCAAACCGACCGGATCTTCTGTCACAGTTCTACCACCAGAACTCAGGGGCCCTCAATTTGACGGCATGGCCATTGAAACCCGGGTTTTAACCTAGTCAGGGTTCTCGCCTGACGTCTTTAAAACCATAATCAGAGCACGGAAGCCAAACTCTGCTAAGATCTATTACCGTACCTGGAAAGCCTTCTTTACCTGGTGCGATTCTCGTGACCAGACCCCTTTCCCTTATTCCCTTCCCAGGGTACTTGGGTTTCTACAATCGGGTCTGGAGGCCAAAACTGTCTCTGGGCTCTCTTAAGAGCCAGGTGTCAGCTCTCTCTGTGCTTTTTCAGACGCGCATTGCTAACAAGCAGCAAGTAAAGACATTTCTTCAGGGGGTTTCCCAATTCGTTCCCCTCTACAGAAGACCACTAGACACGTGGGATCTCAACCTAGTGCTGACAGCATTGCAGGAAGCACCTTTTGAACCCCTTAGGGGAGTCCCACTCCGCCTAGTGGCAATCACCTCGCTACGCAGGGTGTCTGAACTCACAGCACTCTCCTGCAGACAACCCTTCCTGGCTTTTTACCAGGACAAGGTAGTTCTCCGTACGGTTCCATCCTTCCTTCCGAAGGTTGTGTCCGACTTCCACCTCAATGAGGAAATTTCACTGCCATCCCTCTGTCCGACCTCAGTTCATAGAGTGGAAAAGACTCTGCATACACTTGACCTTGTCAGGGCATTACGTATCTGTGTCTTGGACTGCGCCCTTCCGGATGTCTGATTCTCTCTTCATTCTTCTGGAAGGCGGCCGCAAGGGTCTGCCAGCTTCCAAAGCTACCCTTGCTAGGTGGATCAAATCCACCATCCAAGAGGCTTATCGCCTCAAAAATTCTCCTCTTCCAGCAGGTATTACGGCACACTCTACGCGTGCAGTAGGGGCCTCCTGGGCCATTCGGCACCAGGCTTCGGCGCAACAAGTGTGTAAGGCAGCCACTTGGACTAGTCTACACACGTTTACCAAGCACTACAGCGTTCATACCCAATCCTCGGCAAATGCGAGCCTGGGTAGACGTATCCTGCAGGCAGCAGTGCCCCAATAATAGGGGCCTGTCTACACAATATTCGTCCATTGCTTCCCACCCAGGGACTGCTTTGGGACGTCCCAAGGTCCTGTGTCCCCCAATGAGGCGACAGAGTAAAGGAGATTTTTGTGTACTCACCGTAAAATCTCTTTCTCTTAGCCTCTAATTGGGGGACTCAGTTCCCACCCTGTTGCCCGTGTCGGGCCGTTGAGTTCTCATATTGATGTTTTTTTCTTGAGCTCGTACATAGTTGCCTTATAGGCATGTTTATGCATAGTTGCCTTATAGGCATATTTATGTTATCCATATTACGTTCCTCCTACTGCTTTTGCACAAAACTGAAGATGGCTGACGCCCTCAGGTGGTGTATACTGCAGAGGAGGAGCCACCAGTTAATCTTTTTCAGTTTAAGCCTAGTATCGCCTCCTAGTGGACAAACAGCATACACCCAAGGAAGGTCCTGTGTCCCCAAATTAGAGGCTAAGAGAAAGAGATTTTACGGTGAGTACACAAAAATCTCCTTTTTGTGTGCAATTTCACCGCACTTGGAATTTTTTTCCCGTATTCCAGTACACTATTTGGTCAAATCAGTGGTGCCATTCGTCCCACAAAAAACAAGACCTCAAACGGCTATATTGACAGAAAAATAAAAGTTACGGCACTTGGAAGGAGAGGAAAAAGCGAAAATGGCCATGTCGTATGCGTTGAGAGCTTTTTCTGACATACACATTGAACAGAGGCAAGATAATAAACCTTAACAGGGTCTTAATTTTACAAAAGAGACTTCACTTCTCATTTAATTTGCCAAAATGGAACTTTGTATTGTATCCAGTTTACTGATGTACCAGACTAGCCTATGATCAGTTTAACAGTTACTGTGTCACTATAATCATGTCTGAGGTAGGTATTATTCTTGTCGATTTTTCTTTTATTGATACAATAATATTCTCTCATTAACTTTTGTGTTTCAGATAATAAAAAAGATGATTTCTCAGACATCAAGTGGAGGATTCACTGGGAATGATGTTATAATGCATTTCACTGTCAATGAATTACCTTTTGGAGGTGTGGGTAAGTATATCCTAAAAATACAGGAGAAAAAAAATCATATAACCTATAGCAGTGATGGCAAACCTTTTTAGAGACAGAGTGCCCAAACTGCAATCCAAAACCCACTTATCTGCCATGTTGGCACTTTGCGATAATTTAACATGACTACCGAGGTTTTAGTTTAGAAAAATAACTCATACATTAGCGAGCTACAGAGTCTATAGCAAAGAGCTTGTAAGCACTGCACTCCAAGCCTAAGATACTAGCCACCTATTGCGGAGTAGGTCTGTTCTTGAGATTGGAGAGTATTTTTAATCAAAAGTAAAATTGCAGAGGTATGTGTTTTACAACCTATTTGCCATTGTAACCCTTTATCATGATGAGAATAACACTTTTAGCTACGGATGTCAAACTCAAATGCACAGAAGGCCAAAATGAAAAGCTTGGACAAAGTCGCGGGCCAACCTTGATATTTATTTAAAAAAAAAAAAATTACAATTGAGGAAGTTTTTCCTTATCAAATAAAATCATTAACTCTTTGAATTGTATTGGAATAATATAATATGTTATGTGAGAGCAGTAAATAGCATTGGACCCAATGGCCTAATTTAAATATGTAATAACAAAGGATAAAAAAAACCTTGACTAAAACAGATGATAAAGTATGATGCAATCAAAAGTGCCCCCAAAGACAGTATGATACCCCCCACAGTGAATTCTTCCACACCACCCTCCACCTGCACAGTATGATAACCCTACTGTATCACCTTTCTCAATCTCCTCCCAACAAAGAATGGCGACCCCATCACAGTATGATTCTTCAACTGTAATCCTCACATAGTCGTCCATACAGTATGATGGGCCCACATAGTGCTCCTTACAGTATAATGGGCCCACATAGTCCTCCATACAGTATAATGGCCCCATATAGTGCTCCATATAGTATAATGGGCCCACATAGTGCTCCATACAGTGTTATGTGCCCATATAGTGCTCCATACAGAATAATGGGCCCCACATTAAAAAAAAAAAAATATGCGCTATCTCCTCAGCACTAGCACCGCCGCCACTCTCCTTTGCACACACACAGTCTCAGCACGCGCGCGTCCTGATGGGACAGCGCGCACGCAGAGGAGAATGGTGGCGGCGCTAGTGTTGAGGAGACCTCTGGGGGTCTGCTACGACAGTGCACCTGTGGCTGGCTATCATAGGAAAACTGTGACTTTTACTATATAATGTAATACTGTTATTGAAGTATATATAATAAGTGACCATACGTTGATGGTTGAAGTCCCCTAAAAGGACTAGCGAATAAAGTAATAAGTTGAGGAAAAAAAGCTTAAAAAATGCAGGAAAATTCTAATCCCTCCCCTCCCCCATCCCTCCATTAAAAATAAAGATATTAAAAAATAAACCTATTTAATATCATTGCGTCCATAAAAGTTTGCTTTATCAAAATATACAATTAACCCAATTGGTAAACACCGTAAAGGGGAAAAAAAAACGCCAAAAAATGCAATAAGATGAAAACATGAGAAATAAATGTCAGTGTCCCTTTTGCAGACAGTTATTTCTCCCAACTACTTGAGAAACATGAATGATTGGTCTTTTGTCCATGTTTCTTTAAATAGGGAGAGTGGAAGAAGAGAAACGTCTGCATGGGTAGAATCAAACATGGATTCTTCTGTCCTCAGCGTCAGCTGCTAGGGGAGTGGGCACATGTCAAAGCATTAAATTGTCTTCCAATCCTACCAAAATTAGTGGGTTCGTTTGACATTTTAGATGTGAATTCATATTAATGATGTTAATAACATTTGGTCAGGATTAAAGTATCACAGTGGCACCTCGTGGTTCCTGATTGCGGGAAGTCAATGAATTACCATGGCAGCCGGGGACCTGTTGAAGCGCCCCATGACTGCCATCTTGGTCCTACTATGAAGACCAGCCACAAGCTAGCTTTATAGAACAACATCCGTTACATGTGCTAAATAAAAGCTCAAAAGAATTAACATATGTACTGCAATGTAAAAAATGACTTGCTGGTCTTTATGGTCAGCCTTTTGAGCATCTTTTAATTGCTTCACGTTTGTAAAGACGCGGAGCAGTTACAAGAAATGACTTGGTCATCTTCTAAGCCGCACACTAATTTCTACATGCAAGTTAGAAAAATAAAATCACCACTGCCAGCGTTTTCCTAAAGCGTCTGCTGCTTGCATAACTTGGCAGGTATGTCGGCATCTAAAGATGTTATGTGCGCAAATCCTTACACGTCTAAACGCACAACTCCTCGTTTCTTAGCATTGCTAAGCTATGATAAAAACTGAAACAACATTTTGCTTGAAAATATATTGACAAACTAAATTGGATAGATAATTGGAACAATGACTGCTCCTGATGTAAACGTTTCCACCTGATCAAACAAAAAAAATTGTCGCAATTTTTATGTGGACATAAAAATCATCTTGGTAAGCAGCATGTCCACTGTGTGTGTAAACTGGGGTTGTGCTGGTTACAATACTGAGACTGTATAGGAATAAACCATTGTTCTAACCATTCACATACCTATCGCCGATGATGTCTAAATGCAAATGCGTGCCGATTAGAGCTTGCTGCAGAAAAATGAAACTAAATCAAATAAATGTTCACATGTTGCTGTTCATCTAAATCCTTTTTCTTTTTTTATTCAAACTTCTCTAGGACACAGTGGCATTGGTGCCTACCATGGAAAACATACATTTGATACTTTCTCTCATAAACGGGCGTGCCTTATCAAGTCCTTATCAATGGAAGGTGCAAACAAGCTCCGGTATCCCCCTTACACCCAGAAGAAACTGGATTGGGCTAAGTTTTTTCTGCTTGGCAAACTGAACAAGAAGAAGCTGGGTCTTGTGCTCCTGCCTATTATCGCTGTGGTAGCAGCTTTGATTTTGAAGGTGAGCTCTTATGCATAGTTGTTGGTATACCATTGCTTAGAAGAAACCCTTTATTACTGTGCATAAAAGTTTCTGGTCCTATTACCCAGCAGGCCATTACTGAAAATTATATAGCCCATTCTACTTGTAAAATCTAGAAAACAGCAATGATCCTAAGAGGCTTCCAATTTTTTCCCTCCGCCTTCTCTTATTACACAAGTATTCTTACTTTTCAACAAAAAGTAACACACAAATTGTTATTGCAACATTGACCAATATGTTATAGTTGCTTCAGTTATTCTCAATGTTAAATGTCCTCTGTTCTGTCTACAACAGGAGTGCACAACATTATTTGATCCAAGGGCCACAATGCCATACTGAACCAATCCCAAGAGCCGCAAAAAAATTTAAAGGGGTTCTTGCATGAATACATCATGAGAACCAACATCAGTATATTAATTCATCACCAGAATGAAGTTTTGAGTATTTTAGGTGGATTTGGAGAGTTTCTGCTCCAAAGAAATCACACTAACTTAAACTGAGTTTTTGGATCAGGAACTCGCCAAAATCCTCCTCATAATCTTGAATCTCTAAGTTTTGAGGATTTTTAAGTTTTTACATAGCCATGAAGCACGTTATGCATTGCTACATGTGTACAAGATCAGGCACTGTCAGCACATGAGTGCGGCACAGGAACCACCGTCAACACATGAATGCAGTGCCAGAACCACTGTATGCACTAAGCTTACTGCAGCAATCAATTGCAATGTCAGGTGAGCCCCATAGACAATTGTATCACTTGAACCTATAATTCCCAGTGTACTTGGGAGTTGTTGTTATCAGTCATCATCAGACTGTGGACCACACAGTACTGAGGAGACATAGTCCATATCACAAATAAGCATTTACACCTTATAGACGACATCTTTGATTGGAGTCGTTCTCCTTCTTTTCTTCTCCATGGTCAGATTCCACGCCCAAAGCTCGTCTCTGCAGATTCCCCTCTTCTCAGTCTTCAGCTGCACTTCCCAACAAAGTGCCCTTAAAAATAAAATTATCATTATACTGCCCCATAAATCAAAATATCGCCCATGCTGTGCCTCTGAATAAATAATTAATTGCCCTTTTCTACATCTTTTCCATAAAGCCTCCCTGCATAATGTCCTGTGACAAAGTCACTGGCAAAATACTGGAGGGGAGATATGTGGCACTGAGAATTGCTAGCTCCAGTAATTAAACATAGGGAAAAGGTTCCAGCTCACTAAGGATTAAGGGGTTAATCCAGCCATCTTTAGTGCTAGAATGATTGAACACCTGTAGAGGGAGGTCAGAGGATAAAATTCACAGCCTTTAGAGCATTTGGTGTGGGGTGGGCCTGGAGGTAACAGCTCTCCAGCTTATTAGTTTCACATATGCTGGATGTATGGTGATTGCAGGTCTCCTGGATTGAATAACCTCTGCGTAAGGACATGGAAGCTGGACTCTAAGCCAGGTGGGCTACCAGCACTATTGTATGGACTTGTTATTTTACGTTTTACCTTCTGCTGGACAAAGGCTGTATTTACGGTTTATGGTGATGTGGCTTATGAAGATTGCAATAAACCAGCCACACTTTAAATAGAAACGGTTCCTGTGTCTGCCTCTTTAAGAAGCCGAGTGAGTCGATCTACCACAGTCCCCACTGTACTTTGCTATACTATGCCCCTTTTCACAATTCTCCAATTGCCCTATAATGTGCTACATTGCCCCATAATAAACCGTCATCTAAAATGAAAGCGCATTTAATCTTCAGTTCCTCCTGGAGTATTTACCAATGCCCATCACGTCCTCACCAGTTCTCTGGCGTTGGCAGCAGTGTGATGAGGTCAGTAGCTTGCTGACTTCATTACTCCAGTGCACGTTGGGGCTGGAACTGACTGTTGATTTGTTCTGCCCCTGTCCCAACGCAACACAGTACTCAAATGTGTTCCCATATTTTAGATTCGAATGTATATCTCTATATGAAGAAGGGAGCAGTGTCTCCCAGATACCTCCGTGGGCTGCACAACATCCTTTGGTGAGCCGCATGTTGTGCAGACCTGGTCTACAACATGTGGAACTTTCTGAAGCTGCAAACCAGATTTCTCTATATTTTGAAGGCCATGTCCACCTTCACAACCATGTGTTTTTAATTGTCCCGATGCTTCTCTATTAATCGTAGAGTTAATATTGTACTAGCTCTTAATTACACATTTCATATGTGGGTCTAGAGCTCCTGTGCAGGCTTTGTATCTCAATGGTCAGAAACGCAAACTTCTATGTAATGCAAGTCTGCAGTCCTGAAGTCTCATACGTTCTTCCTTTTGTGCTATACTTTATGCTCACATACATTTGATAGATTAGCAAGAAATAAGGACAGCTAGAAGGAACTATGTATGCACAAATGTTATTTGCTGTCCTGTTACCCGTAGACAAATAAGGCCCGATTCATGAAGGAGTTACCAGGTTTCTGACATAAAACAACTTCAAATGTCTCAAAAAATTTAGACTTTGGTCCACAAAAAAAAGCAAAAACCAAATATGTTTGTAGAAAAACTCCATAGGGCTTGGTACATTAAGAGTGGCATTGCTCACACCAGTATTGATGAGTCCCTGCCGGCGTAAGATTTCTGGCGTAGCGAACGCCACCACTCGTCATGAATATGATGAGCAGCGGTCTCCATGCCCCTGTCCCACACCAGCTCTGTCCACTTTGTTTGGAGTTGGGCACAAATGGCGTGAGAACGCTAAAAGTCATAATTTTAGTGCAGTCGCCAATTGTGTCAAAATTATGTGACTTTCCAAAGGTTTTTACACCAGAATACTGGCGTAAAAGCTTTTATAAATTGGGCCCATAGTCTATAGTGTGTCTGTGTGCTATCCATTAAAAAAAAAAAAAAAAAATGTATAGCACTCGTACAACAAAAACAGGTGTGTGAATGAGGCCCAGGTCTTTTCCTAGTCTTCATGTCCCCAAAACAGTTGTTATCACTTTAGCAGGATACCCATACATTGAGTTTAGTTGACTCTGGAGTGTAATAGAATAACTTAAAAGGGTATTCCCATCTCCAAGATCCTATCCCAATGTGTAGTAGGTGTAATAATAATATTAACAAATATCTCCAATTAGAAATGTAGTGTAGTTTTTCTGATTTGCTATGCCTCTTTCCTCATGTGCAGGCATTGCAGGACCTTAGGCATCCATGGTTTCCATGGTTACAATCACTGATACAGTGACAGCTAGTTGCTGGTGGTCGTAACCATGGATGCCATAGCAAATAAAAAAAAAAAAAAAAAAACTATACTACATTTCTAATGGACTCCCCTTGAGGAAGCGGCCCCTGGTGGCTGCGAAACGCGCGTCGGGGTCTGTTACTGCGCTCTATTAGGCTCTAGTCTTTGGCTTTTTACTTGGTAAGCTATTGATTCCCTATTCCCTCCCTTTTACTTTTTGTATATGGTACTATTGAAGGGCAGGGATGTCAATTTGATAGCTCTTTGAATCTACACCGTGATTTCAATTATTTACAAAATGTTTATTAATATGCTTACTCTATACTCACTGTGTACACTCTGAACTATCCATATCATCGATATTTATTATAATTCAATATATTTATGTGCTTACCAAGTTGGATATGCCAATTTGTTTGTTATTTAGGCCTTTGTTACCAGTGCCTTATGCTACCCTCACGAAGTCATTTTGTCCTAAACTTTTGTATATTGTGTATGTTTTTTAGCTTGATATAATAAATGAAAAACTTTTTTAATGCCTTAAAACTCTTTATTCTCCTATTTATTAATGCTTTCTATGAGTTGGCACGGTTTGGCGATCTGGGATAATACTTTTACCCAGATGCGCAAACGTAACTTTAATAGGGTCAAATTAATAGTACATTTCTAATTGGGAGTATTTGCTAATATTATTATTACACCTACTACATATAGGGATAGGATCTTGGAGATGTGAATACCCTTTAAGTCTCATGACCAGTAATGATTCTCCTTTAAAAAAACAGATATACATTACTGTGCGCAAAGTCTATATGCAAGTCTTCTCTTTGGTTACTCAGCTAAATGAAAATCTCCTTGTCAGTAGCATAAATGCCCATTTTTTTTTTTTTATCGCTTGCCCTTAGATGCATCAGCTTGTAGACATGCTTCAAATTACAAGGGACGTGAGACATTTTTGTTTTAATATGACCATATTCCTTTTTACCCCAGAAAATATTATTTTCTTTATTTTGCCTCAGAAATATCGTAGACTACTGGCAGGCAAAGGGCTGCAGCTTGCGTTGGCTTTTCACAGACTGCTTTAAGTAGATTGCAGAGCGACGTTCACATTCACAGCAAGGTATCCAATTCCACATCTGTGGTTGCATACCATTTCATTGTGGAGTACTAACTCATTGAGAACATGTTGAAATGCTAAACGGGGTTACATACGCTGTAACATCCAATAAAATTCTTAAGACATCCTTATTTTGATTGTTTTCTTCTTTATCAGTTTAGCTGTGAGTGTTTTACAATCTGCAGATTTTTTATAACTAATAGTTACCACATTTAAAAAAAATCGTTAACATATAATTAATATATTGTCTTTATAAATCTAGAAATAAACATGAATGCAGAATGTTTTGAAATGTCATTGTTTATCTCTCATACATTGTAATCACAAAAGTGACATACACTGCCATGAAAAAGTTTGGGCACCCCTGGTCAAAATTCCCGTTATTGTGACCAGTTAAGCAAGTTGAAGATGAAATGATCTCTAAAAGGGCTAAAGTTAAAAATGACACATTTCCTTTATATTTATTTTATTTTTTCCTAAAGTACATTGTCATTTTTTCCATTTTAAAAATTACAAAAAGGAAAAAGGGCCGATGCAACAGTTTGGGCACCCTTGGAGATGTGTGTGCTCAGATAACTGACCAAGGTTTCAGACCTTAATTAGCCTGTTAGGGTTATGGATTGTTCATTATCATCGATTGGGAAAGGCCAGGTGATGCAAATTTCCCAGCTTTATAAAAACCGAGCCTCCTCTGACCTTGTGCCAAAAAACAGCAGCCATGGGTTCTTCTAAGCAGCTGCCTAGCTCTCTGAAAATGGTGAAGGCCCACAAAGCAGGAGAAGGCTATCGCAAAGCATTTTCAAGTTGCTCTTTCCTCAGTTCGGAATGTAATTTAAAAAATGGCAGTTAAGGAACAGTGGAGGTCAAGATAAGATCTAGAAGACCAAGCAAAATTTCAGTGAGCGCTGCTCATAGGATTGCTGGAGAGGCAAATCAGAACCCCTGCTTGACTGCAAAAAACCTTCAGAAAGATTTAGCAGACTCTGGAGTTGTGGTACATTGTTCTACTGTTCAGAGACACCTGCACAAATATGGCCTTCATGGAAGAGTTAACAGAAGAAAGCCTCTCCTGCGTCCGCACCATAAAATTTGGCGTCATAAGGATGCAAAAGAACATCCAAACAAGCCTGATGCATTTTGGAAACAAGTCCTGTGGACCGATGATTAACTGTTCACAATAATGGTAATTTTGACCAAGGATGCCCAAATTTTTACATGCCACTGTAAATTTCCAACCTCTATTGAGCAATATTAAAGTAGAAAAGTAACTGATCTCTGTCCATTTGTACCCTATTCCGGTAAGGCCACTGCCCCACTATCAGTATTCGGTCAGTATTTTTTTCTCAGGAGTGGGAGCCAAAACCAGGAGTGGGTGATAAATGCAGAATTGGTGACTTGTTACTATTATACCTTTTCTCTGGTTGTTCCTCACCTAGTTTTGTCTTCCACTCCTGAGAAAAAATACTGACCATATACTGATGGTGGGGCCATGTCATAAGTTGCAGATTTTAAGTGAATCGTTTTTGCTGCAATTGTATGTAGCATCCAGTATATTTTATGAAGAAGACAGTGTTCATTTTTAAGCCTTTTACCTGTCATTTTGCATGCATTATCTTGTAGAAAAACACCAAAGAAATGTATATAATTTGCATGTTTTTGCTTTTTATTTTTTTTTCTTTTTATTACACCTTTTTATATTTTATATATTCTGGAACAGAATCAAACAGCAGAAAGTGTTCATGTGGCATGTGCTGATCTATTATCTGCCACAGGTGTTAAAAAGCCTCTTATTGCATTATTTGCAGTTGGTCACTTTGCAATCTGTTAACACTGCCAAAAGTCGCAATATTTTTGCGCAATTTCCAAGTTGCGCAAAAATATTGGGACTTATTGAGGTGTTTTACACTAGAAATGTGGTGTAAACACTTTTATCTGCTCCATAGTTCAACGGCATCTTTAAACCCTCAGTGGGTGTGAGATTCTCCGGAATCACATGTACTTTGCTTGAGTTGTTAAATGCTGCCGATTTTCTGCACAAGAAAATGCAGCATTTACACTAGATGGTAACATGGCCTGAGATGTAAACAAGAATGTCACCATTCACTGAAAGCTACAGAGATGTTGAATTGTAACACAGAATATTTTTAGAGTTTTCAAATTTACACTGCTTTAGCTTTATCACAATAAATCCAGAAAACCCCCTTAATAAGTCATATAAACAATGCATGGTCACAATGAAGTATTGCTCCAAAATTAGATGAAAAGATAATACAGTAGATGTCATATTATAATCAGGTTTTTGTGTAATAACTTTCTAAAATAAAATGCTTTATTTTACAGATGATCTAAAGTTGGGAGCCTGGTATCCAAGTCCATTGTTCCTGGTTGTTTCTAATTAAAAGTCTATGCATTGTATAAGCACCTTTCATTCTACTCTATGTACAAATGTCTTCTGTTTCAGCACAAATCTAAAGCCCCCATACACATTAAATAGTTGTCAGGCAAACGATGATTTGATCCATTGTTTAGCCGGCAGCCATCTCACCCTGCTCTTCCATACACAATAGAGTTCAACTGGCGGAGCGCTCCTGTGTTACATACGGGAGACCTACTGCCAGCCGTCCAAAGTCAGACATGCCAGATCCTTATCTTCCCTGATGATAATCTTTCGCAGACCACCATACACATTAGACTGTTGTTCGAGCACTTTGATATTGGCGTGTTCGGCCAACATTAGTCTGTGTATGGGGGTGCCTTATGCCTTCCATAGCTGCTGTATTACCAGTTCTGCTGTGAAAGGGTAGATGGCAAGTGCTCAGCTATTTTCAGAACACCCATTAAAGTTAATGCACTGACAGCTTGCCTTTTACATTGGCGCTGAGACTGGATCATAGGATCCCTGTACTCTGTGTAGATCATATGTGTCAAACCCTGGCCTGCGGGCCAAATCTGGCCCTCAGGGTGATTATATTTGGCTTGCGATGCCATATGGAGGACTACGTGGCACCATTATTCTGAATGGAGGACTAGATGGGGCCCATTATACTGTATGGGATCGCAGTTGGGTCATTATGCTGTATTGGGGTCATCATACTTTGCCAGGGGAATTAAGGGGAGGCACAGTAGGATCATCATACCGTGCATTGGCATAATACTTTGAGAGCAATGAAAGGGCAATCTAGGGGCTTCAAAGGAAAATTACTTTGTAAGGGTTGCAAAGTTGTGAGATATGCTCTTCTGTTACCCCACCGAATATTAAGGGGTTTGTTTTTTTTGGAAGGGCGTGGGGCCCAATTAGAACTTCTGCTATGGGACCCCATGATTTCTTTGTACGCCTCTGCCTGCGAGGAAACACCCGATGCTCCGGTAATGTGGTCCGTCACTTAAGATTTATTAAATAAAATGTACGTGGGACAACCCCTTTAAGTTTGTTTCCATATTAGATGATAAGGAAAAGCTTCCATAATTGTGGACACTTTTTTAATAAATATCAAGGTTGGCCCGCAACTTTGTCCAATTTTTAATTTTGGTCCTCTGTGTATTTGAATTTGACATTCCTGGTGTAGATGCACATCCTAAAAGGAGGACCTGAATCTAGCTGACTTTTATGGCATATTCTCTAGATATGTCATACATTTCGAAGAAGGGAACAGCCATTGGAAAGAGGATCTGTCACCTATTGATAATATCAAGACATCCATTAGATTCCTTATTATTGTGCTAGTGGATTTAATATCACCCATTCATGTTGCAATAATAGCTATTTTTTTTAGCAATGTGAGACTAGCCGTGAATACTATTTAATTGGTAAAAAAAGGTGCCCACTGCTTGCTACTCATATTTCTGCATCATTCCATTCTATGTCATTTGCTTCTTATATTATATATAGGACTATTCAGTTTACTAATGGTAAATGCTTCAATTCCTTTATCAATCCCATTATACCACTAAAATAATGACTGTTATACATTTTTACCATCACATGGAAAAGAAGATATGGAAAATTATAGGAAATTTCTGCAGTTATTCATTAAAATTTACGAATCTACTAATAATTCATTAAACTCCATCATTACATGATTCGAAATTAATATTTTTCCAAAGCGTTGTTCCCATCTTGAAAAGTGATGGCACAGCACTAGGATATGCCAACGATGTGCATGACTAGTGGGCATCCAAACTCTGGGACACCACAGATCATGCGGTGAGCGCTGCATCAGAGTTTTTCCTGCACAGTGCCATCCAGATATCTTCAGGATGGACCACTCTTAAATAACAGGGAGAAGGCAGCCACTTTTTGGTGAACTTTTGAAGGAAGAGGTCTTGATCTATCTCCTCCATTGAAATGGTATATTAACAGCGGAAGCTTATAGGGAACTATATACCAATAGAAGTACACAGTGTTTTTTATCTTTTATAATACAGCCTGAAACTACTTAGATTGGGGATTTGTTTTTTTTTTTTTTATAAAAATTAGTTTTGCACTGAAATAAAATGACCTTAAAATTGCTTTCTTATAAAATTCCACGTCAGATTAAATGGATCTTCTTAATTAAATGCATCCTTTTTTTTTTCCTTCTGATCTTTAAAACTGTTTACTAATCTGACGAAATAATGTTTTGGACGTTAACATTTACAAATAAAGTTGCAACGTAACTGAAGAAGAGTGTTGTCGTTTGTGCTTCATAATAATAATCTGAGTGCTGTAATGCAACTTCTACATTTATAAAGCATATTTAATGTCCGTGTGGGTCGCCAGAGTTTAAGGTCCGTTGATCTAATGGAAGAAAAAAAAATTGCCAAAGGCACTGTACATGTTCGAGTCAAAACTAAACCCTCTATAGTTTTTATAATAGAAATGTACAGTATTGTGGATTACCTAATAATAAGCTGTCACATGATAAGATGAACGACAATTGATACCAGATAATTCCTTTTTGGGATCTTTATGCAATAAAATACATTCAACGTAATATGAAAGAAGAAAATAAAGAGATGATGGTATGGTCATCAATTTACCCACTACAACCTGTTCAGCTTTTGAGAAAGTTCTTGGGATGGAGAATTTTCAAACATTATATTTCCGGACTGTATCTGAATTATTTTCTACCACCAGGTATTTCTTAGGTGATAAAACTTGTTTTTATTAAAACAAAAAAAAAAAAGTCTGTGGTTCTGCTAAAGCAGCGGCAGTCTGTCCACTCGAAAGATACTTTTCCATACACCACAAAACTCAAACTTAATTAATCATGTTCCTATCTCTTTGTAAAGCACACGATTGTAATAAATTAAACACATATACAATTCAGCAGGATTACGGCATGTAGCAGCTATGAATTCATTTATTTTACTTCTTTTGAATCTGGAAGTTAGGCATTATTTTAATTATTGAGGTCACACATCAAGGGCCTTTATTTCTTCACTAGTGCTGATTAACTGTTAATTTTATGATAAGTCCAATAAAAAAGGTGGAAATAGCTGCTAGTGCCTGGAACGCTCGACATATGATTAACTTCTTTGATACTGGCTTTTCTACAGTCTCCAGTGTCTCTGTTTCTCTGCTGGAGGAGTCCAAGGAAGCATAATTTTTCAATTCAATATAGTCTGTCACAAAAAAGGGAGGTAATGTGTTACTTTTAGTTTTTCTTCAGGAACCCATCATGTCATTAATTTAAGCTCCTCTTCAGTCTGGTGAGTTGTTAAAGGGAGTGTGTCGCCACCCAAACCAATAAGTACAAAGTCGTATAGTGGACGAAGCTGAGTGCACCTTTTCGCCATCTGAATTAGCATCACTTGGCACCCGAGAAGAAAATTGGTCCAGGACACTGCCTAGAGGACTACATTAAAGGAACTGCAGAAATACTGGTTGTGTACTGTATGTGACAACAATCTACCATATTTTCATATTTCTGTCCTGCAGGATAGGGTTGCAAGATGGAATTATTTTATTACAAAGAAAAACCTCCAAACCGGGCTATGTTTTGCCAAAACCTACATCAAGTATGCCAAAAGCATGTAGGAAAATGTTACGATTCAATGAGACCAAAGTTACCTTTTGGAATAATGGCCAAAAAGTTTATGTTTGGCTCAAAGTCAACACTATGCATCACCAAAAGAACATCATACCCAGAGTGAAGCATGGTAGGAGCAGCATTATGCTTTTGGCAGCTGGAACTGGGGCTTCAGTCAAGGTGGAATGAATTATGAATAGTGTTGAGCGATACCTTCCGATATCAGGAAATATCGTATCGGATTGGATCGGACTGATACCCAAAAAGTATCGGATATCGCCGATTCTGATACCGGAAACCAATGCAAGTCAATGGGACAGAAATATCGGAATGAAAATAAACCCTTTCTTTCCTTGTAGGTTAATTCTACATGAAGTAAAACAACTAAGAATAATGTAGAATGTATTACATGAAAAGCCGGCAATTCATCAGCGGCATACACCGGTACCCGACAATTTACAACAGAAAGAATAGAGCTTCACACATAGATTAGATAGATAGAAACATGTCAGTCACATATATATGAAGTACAGTGACAGTGTTGCTTACTGTACTTGTCATTTAGTGTAAAGGAGTTATTAAAAAAAATAATAGTGTTTTCATGCACCGTCTCTTTAAAAAAGCCGGCCGGCAATTCAGCAGCGGTACCCGACAATTTAGAATAGAAGGAATAGAGAATCACACAAAGATTAGATAGATAGAAACATGTCAGTCACAAATATATGAAGTACAGTGACAGTGTTGATTACTGTACTTGTCATTTAGTGTTAAAATAAAGGATTTATTTAAAAAAAAATTGGCGTAGGGTTCCCTGTAATTTTAGGCTCTAGCGGAGGTTAAGCAGACGGCTGGGGCAGATGTTTGAAGCCTGGGAAGGGGGTAATACCCACGGAGCTTCCCAGGCTACTAATATCAGCCCCCAGCGGAATACCTAGCCTTTACTAGCTATTAAAATGGGGGACCCCCCCAAAAAAATGACGTGGGGTCCCCCCTAATTTAATAGCTAGCAAAGGCTAGGCAGACAGCTGGGGGCTGATCTTAATAGCCCAGGAAGGGTGCCATGAATATTGGCCCCCTCCCAGGCTAGAAACACCAGCCGTCAGCCGCCCCAGAAATGGCGCATCCATAGGATGCGCCAATTCTGGCACTTAGCCTCGCTCTTCCCACTGCCCTGTAGCGGTGGCAGTGGGGTAATAGGGTTGGGGTTGATGTCAGCTTATAATGCCAGCTGACATCAAGCCCAGGTTAGTAATGGAGAGGCGTCTATAAGACACCCCCATTACTAACCCCATAGTCAAAGTTAAAAAAAAAACACAAACACCCAGAATAAAATCCTTTAATTGAAATAAACACACAATTCTTTATTGTTCTAAATTAAACCATACTTACCATCACGCCCATTCCAGCTGAAGCCAACGATCTCCTGCAATAAAAGAAAAATAATAAAGCAACCTCATCCTTACCTTTCCATGGTTCCCACGACGGCTCCAGCTCTGCTACATCGAGATGACAGGCTGGACCGCAGCAGAACGCTGCCATCCAGCCTGTCATCCCGCACACACTGAGAAGCGCAGGCATGCTTGCGCTCCTCAGTGTCTCTCTGTGACGGCATAAAGATGAGCCGAGGTCATGTCCAATGAACTCGGCTCACCTCATGCACGTCACTGACAGCGTGGGAAAATTCTCCTGCACTCAGCGCTTCAGCGTGAGAATTTTCCCACGCTGTCAGTGACGTGCATGAGGTGAGTTCATGTCCAATGAATTCAGCTGACCTCATGCACGTCACTGACAGCGTGGGAGAATTCTCACGCTGAAGCGCTGAGTGCAGGAGAATTTTCCCACGCTGTCAGTGACGTGCATGAGGTGAGCAGAGTTCATTGGACATGACCTCGGCTCATCTGGATGCCGTCACAGCGAGACACTGAGGAGCGCAAGCATGCCTGCGCTTCTCAGTGTGTGCGGGATGACAGGCTGGATGGCAGCGTTCTGCTGCGGGCCAGCCTGTCATCTCGATGTAGCAGAGCTGGAGCCGTCGTGGGAACCATGGAAAGGTAAGGATGAGGTTGCTTTATTATTTTTCTTTTATTGCAGGAGATCGTTGGCTTCAGCTGGAATGGGCATGATGGTAAGTATAGTTTAATTTAGAACAATAAAGAATTGTGTGTTTATTTCAATTAAAGGACTTTATTCTGGGTGTTGTGTTTTTTTTAAATACTTTACTAGAAATTCATGGTGGTCATGTCTAATATTGGCGTGACCCCATGAATTTCGGGCTTAGGGCCAGCTGATAATGCCAAGCTGGCCCTAACCCCTTTATTACCCATTGAGCCACCGCACCAGGGCCCTGGATGAGTTGGGTACAGCGCCAGAAGATGGCGCTTCTATGAACGCGCCATTTTCCGGGGTGGCTGCGGGCTGCAATTTGCAGCGCGGGTGGCCCAGAAAGCTTGGGCCTCCCAGCGCTGCGAATTCCTGCCCCCAGCTGCCTAGTTGTACCTGGCTGGACACAAAAACAGGGCGAAGCCCCACGTCAATTTTTTTTTAATTATTTCATGAAATAATTAAAAAAAAAAAGGGCTTCCCTATATTGTTGTGTCCGGCCAGGTACAAATAGGCAGCTGGTGGTTGGGGGCAGCCCGTTCCTGCCTGCTGTACCTGGCTGGACACAAATATAGTGCGAAGCCCCACGTCAATTTTTTTTAAATTATTTAATGAAATAATTTAAAAAAAAAGGGCTTCCCTATATTGTTGTGTCCGGCCAGGTACAAATAGGCAGCTGGGAGTTGGGGGCAGCCCGTTCCTGCCTGCTGTACCTGGCCGGCATACAAAAATATGGCAAAGCCCACGTCAAAATTTTTGGGAAAAATTAATTAAAAAATAAATAATAATTTAGGGACTGCATCTTTATTAACCCCTCAAGTGTCATTTAGTGTTAAAATAAAGGATTTATTAAAAATAAAATTGGCGTGGGATCCCCCATAATTTTAGTCTCTAGCGGAGGTTAAGCAGATGGCTGGGGCAGATGTTTGAAGCCTGGGAAGGGGGTAATACCCACGGAGCTTCCCAGGCTACTAATATCAGCCCCCAGCTGAATACCTACCCTTTACTAGCTATTAAAATGGGAGACCCCCCAAAAAAATGACGTGGGGTCCCCCCTATTTTTAATAGCTAGCAAAGGCTAGGCAGACTGCTGGGGGCTGATATTAATAGCCCAGGAAGGGTGCCATGAATATTGGCCCCCTCCCAGTCAAGAAACACCAGCCGCCCCAGAAATGGCGCATCCATAGGATGCGCCAATTCTGGCACTTAGCCTTGCTCTTCCACGCTACCCTGGTGCGGTGGCAGGGGGTAATAGTGGTGGGGTTCATGTCAGCGCCAGCTGCCATGAAGCCCAGGTTAGTAATGATGGGCGTCTATAAGACACCCCCATTACTAACCTACAAAGTGTTAAAAATAAAAAACACACACTACACCCAGAAAAAAATAATTTATTTGAAATAAAACACACCATTTTATTTAATTCTTAGTTTACTAAAAAAAAAATAGTTACCTGTCCACGTTCCTGCGCTGATCTCCCATGCACAGCTGTCACATCTGGAGATGTGACAGCTGTCATTGCTGCTGTAAGCTCACGCTGCCGGGAACACGTCCGCTCCCGGCAGCGTGAGCCCCTGACTGAGGTCACCGGAGTGCATTCAGTCAGCGCAGCTCCGGAGACCTCCTTTACGGCACTGCTGTACCGTGGGAATTTCTCACGGTACAGCGGGGCCGTAAAGCAGCTAACCGGAGCAGCGTTGCCTGAACTCCGGCGAACCCGCTTATGCAATGACGGGGCTGCTTTACGGCCTCGTCATTCTAGCGGCGGCAGCGGTTCAGAGCGGTCACATTCTATGTGGCTACTCTAAACTGGATATCATCGTGGGACACTCGTGGACTACTACGGAGGGGTAAGGATAAGGTGGTTTATTATTTTAGATTTTATTACAGGAGATCGATGGCTTCGGGGAATTAGGTGTCTAGGTGAGTATAGGTGTAGTTTTTTATTTTTTACTTTATTTTAGGTGGCGATCGGCGGGGACAGGTAATGTATAAACTAATTTATTGTAGGTAACCACTGGCCACCAATGACATGTATTTAAAATTTATTGGGGACCATGGGGCAGTTTAAATAGCAGGATCAGGCTGATGGGAACTGCTCCCATCAAGCTGATCCTGCTGGCACGAGTGGACGGGTTACAGACATAGGCCGATGGGAGTAGTAGTGTCACATCGGCCTATGTCTGCCTGCACGCAGACACCGGCAGACATCGCACAGACACCGCACACACCCGCAGACATCGCACAGACACCGCGCACACCCGCACACACACCCACACACACTAATCATGACGGGTCTGGGAGGCGAGGCTGACCTGTGCGGCCGTGGGAAAGTTCATGTGAGTTCATGCAATGCAGTCAAGCATGAACTCACATGAACCCTCCGAGGGCACCACGGCGACTTCAAATGAACAGCTGATCGGCATCACCTGATACCTCAGCTGTTCATTTGAAATAACCGGCGGGAAAGCGCAGCACAGAACGGGAAAGCCGGCGGTGAAGTCTTTTCACTGCCGGCTTCCCCGCCCGGGTCCTTCGCTCCCCGCTCCTTGGTGCTGCGCTCCCCGCCCGGTCCTAACTTACGATCGGGATGGGAGGTGGCGAGGGGAGCAGAGGATCGGGGTGGGAGGCTGCGGGGAAGCAGTATGGGGCTGTGTGATTGTTTAAAAGCCGGCGGCTTTTTACCGCCCGCCGGCTTTTAAACATTCAGGAGAATTCTCCCACGCTGGGATGGCATTCTGATGACAGGCTGGATCGCAGCTGAGCGCTGCCATCCAGCTTGTCATCCTTCAGAGACACTGCAGAGCGCAGACAATATGGGAACTTCCGATTCCGGTATTCGATATTCTAAAAGTATCGGAATTAAGTATCGGAATTCCGATACCGCGAATATCGGCCGATACCCGATATTTCAGTATCGGAATGCTCAACACTAATTATGAAGAATTCCAAACAGTCAATTTTGAAACAAAACCTCAGGCCTCTGCTATAAATCTGAGGATGAAGAGGAATTTCACGTGTCAGCATGGCAACAACCTTAAGCATACCTCCAAATCAACTAAAGAATAGCTCCACCAAAAGATGATCAAACTTTTGGAATGGCCCTGCTGGGGTCCAGACTTGTATCCAATTGAAAATCTGGGAGTTGACATGAAGAGGGCAAAACACAATCTGACAGATGTGGAGCGCTACTTCAAGGAAGAGTGGGTAAAGACTGCTAATTCTAGATGATGTACCATGCTGATAGACTCCTACCCAAAAGACTGAATACTGTCAAATTCAATGGGTGCTTCAACAAAGTATTAGTTTAAGGGTGTGCATATTTAAGCAACCATATTATATTAGTTCATTATTTTTCCATCCAGTAAGATTTCAGTTTATTTGTACATTTGTACAGATTATGGTTGATATTAAAGCTGGAAAAAGTTCTGAAATGATTCTTCTTGGTATGATTTTCCATGAGCTGAACTCAAAGATGTAAGACTTTTTCTATGTACACCAAAGGCCTTTTTTCTCTTAAATATTATTCACAAATTTGTCTAAATCTGCGTTAGTGAGAACTTCTCCTTTCCGGAGATAATCCATCCACCTCACAGATGTGGCATATCAAGATGCTGATTAGACAGCTTGATTATTGCTCAGGTGAGGCTTAGACTGGCCACAATAGAAGGCCACTCTAAAATGTGCAGTTTTATCACAGCACAATGCCACAGATGTCGCAAGTTTTAAGGAAGCGTGCAGTTGGCAAGTGACTGCAGGAATGTCCACCAGAGCTGTTGCCCAAGAATTGAATGTTCATTTTTCTACCATAAGCCGTCTTCAAAGACGTTTCAGAGAATTACATCTAACCGGCCTCAACTGCAGACCATGTGTAACCACGCCAGTCCAGGACCTCAGCATCCTGCATCTTCACCTATAAGCTTGTCTGAGACCAGCCATCCAGACAGCTGCTGCAACAATTGGTTTGCATAATTAAAGAATTTCTGCACAAACTGTCAGAAACAGTCTCAGGGAAGCCCATTTGCATGCTCGTTGTCCTCATCGGGGTCTCCACTTGCCTGTATTTCGTCATCATAACCGACTTGAGTGGGCAAATGCTTACATTTGATGGCGTCTGGCACATTGCAGAGGAGTTCTCTTCATGAATGAATCCCGGTTTTCACTGTACAGGGCAGATGGCAGACTGCATGTATGGCGTTGTGTGGGTGAGCGGTTTGCTGATGTCAACATTGTGAACCGAGTTCCCGATGGTGGCGGTAGAGTTATGGGCAGGCATATGTCATGGACCATGAACACAAGTGCATTTTATTGATGACATTTTGAATGCACAGAGATATTGTGACGAGATCCCGTGGCCCATTGTTGTGCTATTCATCCATGACCATCACCTCATGTTGCAGCATGATAATGCACGGTCCCATGTTGCAAGGATCTGTATGCAATTCCTTGATACTGAAAACATCCCAGTTCTTGCATAGCCAGCATACTCACCGGACAGGTCACCCATTAAGCATGTTTGGGATGCTCTCGATCGGAGCATGCAACAGCGTGTTCAAGTTCCTGCCAGTATCCAGCACCTTCGCACAGCTATTGAAGAGGAGTGGAAAAACATTCCCAGGCCACAATCAACAACCTGATTAACCGCTTCGCGACGGCCCACTGTAGATAAACGTCGGCGCTGCCTGGGCTCTGTGCAGCGCCGACGTTTAAAAACGGTGGGTGGTCCCGCAGCGCTCAGGACCCCGAGGGTCCTGCAAGCGCTGCGGGAGCGGTGCAGAGCGATAGCTCTGATAGGGGACATTATCGGGACCTGATTGGATCAGGTCCCAGTGATGTTAACCCTTTGCTGTCTTCTATATGCCGCGATCTATAGTGATCGCGGCATATAGAAGATAGACAGAGGAGAGGGGGTTGTCTTACCTCTCTGACGACCCCTGATAGCTTCCAGGACCTGGCATTGCTATGGCAGCTGGAGGTCACATGACCGCCTCCAGATCTGCCATATATGGTGTCCTGCCAGG
Organism: Phyllobates terribilis; assembly: GCF_046119375.1. Lineage (NCBI taxonomy): Eukaryota > Metazoa > Chordata > Amphibia > Anura > Dendrobatidae > Phyllobates > Phyllobates terribilis. The sequence continues at coordinate 443,725,595 of NW_027362762.1, read as the reverse complement.
GTCAGCCTGCAGCTGAAGCCTGGCAGGACACACTGACTGTGAAACAGTCAGCAAAGATGTCATGTAATGTAATACATGTCTATTACATTACATGAGATCAGTGATCAGAAAAATAAAAATTAATGTCCCATACAGGGACTAAGTAAAAATGTAAAAAAAAAAGTAAAAAAAATGTTTTGAAACTGTTAAAAAAAAAATCACAAAATAAATAAAAATAAATAAATAAAATATTAAACCGATAAATCCGTATATTTATGCAAAAACAAAAAAAGTACACATATTTGGTATCGCCGCGTCCGAAACAACCCGAGCTATAAAACTGTCACACTAATTAACTCCTTCTGTTCACACCGTAATAAAAATAAAAAACGGAGCAAAAAACTATGCTTTTTCCTCATATCGCCAAACAAAAAGTGGAAAAAAATGCGATCAAAAAGCAAAATGGAAATAAAAATGGTACCGCTGAAAACGTCATCTTGTTCCGCAAAAAAAAAGCCGCCATACAGCTCCATCAGCCGAAAAATAAAAAAGTTATAGCGCTCAGAATAAAGTGATGCAAAAAAAATATTTTTTCTATAAAATAGTTTTATTGTGTAAAAGCGCCAAAGCATAAAAAAATATACAGTAAGTGTAGTATCGCTGTAAACGTACTGACCCGAAGAATAATGCTGCCTTATCACTTTTACCACACGCAGAACGGCATAAAAAAAAAACCTCAAAAAACAATTCCTAAATTGTTGTTTTTTGTTAATTTTACCTCCCTAAAAAACGGAATAGAAAGCGATCAAAAAATGTCACGTACCCAAAAATGGTACCAATAAAAATGTCAACTCGTCCCGCAAAAAACAAGCCATCACATGACTCTGTCGGCCGAAATATGGAAAAATTATAGCTCTCAAAATATGGCGATGCAAAAACTAGATTTTGCAAAAAAAAAAAGCGTCTCTTAGTGTGTGACAGCTGTCAGTCAGAAAAACCCGATATAAATCTGGTATCTCTGTAATCGCACCGACCCGGAGAATAAAGTCGTCTAATCACTTATACCGCACGAGGAACGGCGTAAAAAATAAATAAAACCAATTATTCACCTGCTACTGATTTGTTTATTATGTCTCCCAATGTGCTCACCAAACATCTAGATAAGTTCCCTAAGGGGTCTAGTTTCCAAAATGGTGTCACTTGTGGGGGGTTTCCACTGTTTAGGCACATTAGGGGCTCCACAAAGGCGACATGGCGTCCGCTAATTATTCAAACAAATTTTACATTCAAAAAGTCAAATGGCGCTCCTTCCCTTCCGAACACTGCAGTGTACCCAAATAGTGGTTTTCCCCCACATATGGGGTATCGGCATACTCAGGAGAAATTGCACAGCAAATTTAATTGTGCAATTTCTCCTGTTACCCTTATGATAATGCAAAATTAGGGGATGAAAAACATTTTTTGTGGGAAAAATGTGAAAATTTTATTTTTACGACTCAATATTATAAACTTCTGTGAAGCACCTGGGGGTGCAAGGTGCTCACCACACATCTAGATAAGTTCCCTAAGGGGTCTAGTTTCCAAAATGGGGTCACTTGTGGGGGGTTTCCACTGTTTAGGCGCATTAGGGGCTCCCCAAAATCAACATGGTGTCTGTTAATTATTCAAGCAAATTTTACATTCAAAAAGTCAAATGGCGCACCTTCCCTTCCGAGCCCTGCCGTGCACCCAAACAGTGGTTTTCCCCCACATATGGAGTATCAGCGTGCTCAGGTGGAATTGCACAAAAAACTGCATGGTGCAATTTGTCCTGTTACCCTTATGAAAATGCAAAATTGGAGGCTGAAAAACATTTTTGTTGCAAAAATGTGAAAATTTTATTTTTACGGCTCAATGTTCCATACTTCTGTGAAGCACCTGGGGGTTCAAGGTGCTCACCACACATCTAGATAAGTTCCCTGAGGGGTCTAGTTTCCAAAATGGTGTCACTTGTGGGGGGTTTCCACTGTTTAGGCGCATCAGGGGCTCCCCAAATGCAACATGGCATCCGCTAATTATTCAAGCAAATTTTACATTCAAAAAGTCAAATGGCGCTCCTTCCCTTCCGAACCCTGCAGTGCGCCCAAACAGTGGTTTTCCCTCACATATGGGGTATCAGCGCGCTCAAGAGAAATTGCACAAAAAACGTTGGGGTTCATTTTTTCCTGTTACCCCTGCGAAAATAAAAAAAATTGGGTCTAAAGTAACATTTTTGTGAAAAAAGTTAAATGTTAATTTTTTTCTTCCACATTCCAAAAATTCCTGTGAAGCACCTGAAGGGTTAATAAAGTTCTTCAATGTGGTTTTGAGCACCTTGAGGGGTGCAGTTTTTAGAATGGTGTCACTTTGGGTATTTTCTGTCATAAAGACCCCTCAAAGTGACTTCAAATATGATGTGGTCCCTAAAAAAATGTTTTTGTAAATTTTGTTGGAAAAATGAGAAATCGCTGGTCAACTTTTAACCCTTATAGCTCCCTAACAAAAAAAAAAATTTTGGTTCCAAAATTGTGCTGATGTAAAGTAGACATGTGGGAAATGTTATTTATTAACTATTTTGTGTAACATATCTCTCTGATTTAGGGGCATGAAAATTCAAAGTTTGAAAATTGCAAAATTTTCAAAGTTTTCGCCAAATTTCCGATTTTTTCACAAATAAACGCAAGTGATATCGCAGAAATTTTACCACTATCATGAAGTACAATATGTCACGAAAAAACAATCTCAGAATCAGGGGAATCCGTTGAAGCGTTCCAGAGTAATTACCTCATAAAGTGACAGTGGTCAGAATTGAAAAAATTGGCCCGGTCACGAAGGCAAAAACAGGCTCTGGCGTGAAGTGGTTAACTCTATGTGAAGGTGATGTGTTGCACTGTGAGGCAAATGGTGGTCACACCAGATACTGACTGGTTTTCAGACCTCTCCAATACTGTAAAACTGCACATTTTAGAGTGGCCTTTTATAGTGGCCAGCCTAAGGCCCACCTGTGCAATAATCGTGCTTTCCAATCAGCATCTGGATATGCATCATCTGTGAGGTGGATGGATTATCTCGGCGAAGGAGAAGTTCTCACTAACACTGATTTAGACAAATTTGTGAACAATATTTGAGAGAAAAAGGTCTTTGATGTACATAGAAAAAGTCTTAGAACTTTGAATTCAGCTCATGGAAAATGGGAGCAAAAACAAAAGTGTATAGTGGTCCTGTACAGACATGGTACATACCTGGGGTATCAGTGTAACCTTCTAAAAATGGAACTGGGTCCTTTTTCAAACCGGCACGCTCCTTGGCCTGGAATACAACATATATTTCAATATTTTAAATTAAATGTGATTTTTGGTGTAGGGAATTTTGTTAATTTTAAACGAGCATGTTACTATTGTTAAGCAGCAGTAGGCAAATTGTGAAGGTTCTGATGCTCTCGCCACTGAGGCAATGGGCTTGGGACACAGTCTATAATACATATCCATACACCATAGAATGCAATGTATTCATACAGAATTGGAAAGAAAAAAAAATCATGAAATTGGAGGAAAGTGAAGATACAATAAAGGCCCTTTGCACTTCTGTGGGTGTCCAGTTTTGTAGAAGATGCAGGTAAAATACAGTTGTGTGCATGAGGACTTAGCACACCACTGTATAGTCAGTTTTCAGTCTTTGGCCTGCCAATGTAACTTTTTCTAATGAGACATGTTCTAGGCATTGCTTGATTTACTAGCAGATTATTCTTATAAAAACTTTGCCAGATTGCAGGAAAATTAAATCTGCCATCGTGATCCTGGAAATGTATTCGCTGCTTTGATAGAGGATGCAGATACCGATGAAAGTGAGAAGCCGGGCAGTGGCGGCCATGTGCTATGGGATGCCACTATTTCTAGGCTAGTCTAGCATTGATGACAATGCCTCAATCAAAAGCATCCTAAATATGCAATTTTCCCAATCTACTGTGAACACACTGAAAGTGATCCTCAGAAAAACTTGCTCACTTTGATTTTTTTCTGGGGCACATCTAATTTCCATACAGGGAAGCGCCAATTGTGAAAAAGCAAATATCTTTTACCGCTTACCGACATCTGTTGTACATGTACAGTGCAAGTCAGGAGTGGACGTATGGAGCTGGCTTAATGGTGAGCTCACCCTATACCCGGCAGATAATGGCTGTGACGCACAGCCATGACCTGCTACCCGCTGTGTGCCCATAATAAGTTTTTGGATAGTTTTTGACGCTGCATATTTTTGCTGCATCGTCCTACAGTTCCATTAAAGTGGATAAGATTTATAGAAATCTCATGCCCACTGTGCTTATTTTTTACTCCGCGTACACTCACCTGTGGTGCTTGTTTCAAATCCACAACATGTAAATTTCTCTTGTGGGTACACAGAGTTTTATGAGCAGATTTTCCCCATAGACTTGCATTAGATGTGGAAAATCCGTTGGTTGTTACATAGCCAGCATTTGCCTCTAAGCAGAGCTGAATTGTATCCACTGTTGTTGACCATTTAAATGTAGCTGTTAATCTCTGACAGTAACATTAAAGGTGCACGGTCTGGGGGCGCGCCATTCCAAGTGCCCATCAGCCCCACCGTGAAGCAATTGTGGGGTGCCGATGGGTTGACATGGCAGCCAGGGATCTGCTGAAGGGCCCCATGCCTGCCATGGTGATACTCCTGTGAAATCCGGCTGTTGGTCGGTCACCATAGGAGGCTGTGATCTTTACTATTAAATGCAATACTTTACAATTGCAGTATGTAGTATAAGCGATCAGACAATTGCAGGTTCAACTCCCTTTAGAGGACTAAAATATAAAGTAAAAAAAAATTTTTAAAAATCTAGAAAAAAAAATGGTACCCTTTCTCCACCATTAAAAAATAATAAACAAAAATAAACAAACCCAACTGCATCTGTTAAAGTCTAATATATCAAAGTGTAAAATTAAGTAACCTGATCGATTAAACACCATAAAGAGAAAAAAATAGACAGTGTCCTTTCTTATTCTGTATAGTGCAATCCCTTATTACATACAATGTCCTCCCTTATTATGTGTAGTGCCATCCATTATTACATAGTGTCGTCTCTTACTATATATAGTACCTGATGCTTCTTTGTGTTGTTTTTATTGATTTTTTGAGGAGTCAAATACTTTAAGCAGGGCAATGCATAAGAGAAAAAAATGTATCTGCTTTTTTATTGTCTCACAAAAATGTGTGTGAAAAACTGTGTTCATTACATGACTCGTCATGGGCATGTCACCTGATGCGTGATCTTCCCATTAGGTGAGAGAGACCCACACAGTGTGAACTGCGCAGGACCCCAAGTACCCTTAATCCACACCTGGATGCATCCTTCAAGCTATTATTAACAAGCTTAGACGAAACTTCAGTTAATCGCACATTCCTGCCTTCATATTGCCGCCACAAACCACCCTCAACTTTACATGCATAAACTTTACTCAGGAAAAATGTTACCTTTTCTGTCATAAGATTCCAGTCTATTCTCCAGAAATAAATAAAAAAGTAAATATTAATGCACACAAAGGCGATTGTCATTCCAATCCAAAAACCTGCCAATATAAAAAAATAGATATGCGTGTTTATTGTATGTTACAGCATATAGGCATTAATTGAATGGAGAACTTAACAAGTAAAGTATTACACTTTAAATAAAACACGATAATGAATTACCTTATCCTCCATAAACATAGGTTTGACTGGTAGATATAATTGTAAATCAAAGAAATGTGATGGGGATTTGATGTTTTTACTCTTTATTTTGAATTTTTCAAGAGCTTTTGTGGCTTGCTTTACATTCAATAATAATAATAATAATCTTTATTTTTATATAGCGCTAACATATTCCGCAGCGCTTTACAGACATCATCATCGCTGTCCCCATCGGGGCTCACAATCTAAATTCCCTATCAGTATGTGTTTGGAGTGTGGGAGGAAACCGAAGCACCCGGAGGAAACCCACGCAAACACGGGGAGAACATACAAACTCCTTGCATTTGGCTATTCCTATTGAGGGACAGGAATTCATCAGTTCATCTTATTCGGGTAGTTCCTATGGATTTGTGTATGCATGAATTGCATTTTTAGGTATTTTTATAATGTCTCACCTGTGATTGCATTATAACTTCTTGCATAATGTTATAATAATAAAAATCGGGCCATATTCAAGAGTGTATTTTGTGTATGGCCCCTATTCTTTCACTTTCCATGTTGATAGTTATAATTGAACATATTATGCAGATCATATTATGGATTACCCCATGATCTGGCTGCAAAAAGGTACCTTAAAGGGAACTAGTCATCTGATTCATGTGGCCTGAAAGAAGGGCAGCATGTGTCAGATGTTGACTGCGTTATTACAGCTGTGTATGTTTTACTTTGAAACATTAGTTGGTTGGATGTAGTTCCTAGCATCTTCTCCCAGCCATGATCCACTGGAATGAGAGGTCTACGTATGTCCATTAAAAGAGACCTGCCAGTCAAACGGACCACAGCTAGTAGAAGCTGCCAAGGAACGCACCTGTCTAGTCAACCAAGACACATAGTCCCCGTTCTGCTTTGCAAAGTGTGTTTTTGCTGTGTTTAAGAGTAAAACATACATGACTGCAATAACGCAGCCAATGTCCGATACATGCTGCCTGTGGCTTGGGCAGCATGAATCACATGACGAGATCCCTCGAAGGTTATATTTACACACAGCAGATTTGTTGCAGAAATGTCAGACTGAAAATCAGTTGTATTCGTCTGAATTGGGGTTATTTGGTGGCAAGCACACATATTTATGGATGTGTCATTTAGTTTAGTAGGACTGTTGCAGCAAATTTTACAACACTACTTTGACTTGTGATCCTAACAGTGTAGATCTGTGCTACAGCCAATGGTCATATAAACTGACGAGCAATAGCTCTTTTTATTTCTCTTAGATTACCTGGAACCAAGTAGACACCATCTGCTCTTTCAAGAAATTTTATGATGTATCTGCAGTTAGTGAGTTATAACTATTCCCCAAGCACATGTGAGGCAATTTTTTATGGAAATATTCTCTGTGTATTTGATGAGAAATCTGAAATTAACCCTTAGATTTCTGTGGCGGATTGACAGCACACTCAATAGTTTGAATTGACGCGGGTTAATTTCAGTAATCAGTTTTTGGCTACTTGCCGCAGTTTCCGCATGGAAACATCTTTAATATGTGACCACTAGTGGTTTTCAAATCCATTTGAATGGCAACGTATTACATACTGAAGACAATAGGAATATGCTCTGAAACCCATGTGAGAAAACTTTGACCATACCCTAATAATGTTTAAGATCACATGTTTGTGGAAGAATTAGATCACGTTTTTGTTTTCTTTTGGATTTACCTTTTATCCCGAATTTTGCTGGAAACATTAGCGGTACTCCAATAGGAAATGCTACTAGACAATAGCCAAAGATAAATGCTATTGCTCCAATTCCTGGCTTCCCAATGCCTTTGAGAACCCCCAAAAAGCCATTCTGTGAAAAATAGTAGACAAGATTATATCATTATGACAATGTTCACAATTATAACACACAGGATCAAGGAATGAATAAGAAATAGACAAACATGTCCCAAAAAAGGCTTTATAGTGAAAAAGTAATCATTTGACTTGAGTGAATATATGGGAATCACACCCAGGGTTATCAAAACAACAGGACGTTACAATTCTGTGCCCACTGACCACCAGAATATTTGTACTCACTGACCAAATTATATTTTTCTGAAAGGGGTTGTCTAGGTATATAATATTGATAAACTAGCCTCAAAATGGGTCATCAATATCAGATAGATGAGATACGTCATCTGACACCCCCACTGAACAGCTGGTATTAGCACTGTCTGTGGTTGGACCTAAACATTGAATGGAGCTGAACAGCAGAGCTCCCTCCGTACAATGCGTAGCTGCCACAGACTGATACTGTACATCAGCTACTATTCTAATATTGATGACCTACTGTATCTTAAGGATAAGTCATCAATATTATACGCCCAGGCGCCTCAAGGTTATGCAAGTACACAGGTAATATGAAAGTCATTCTAAAACAATAGTTTGCTAATAATGAATCAGGTAGCAAATATTTGCATACTTACGACTGACGGATTAAAAATGTAAAATAAAGCACATATCGGCATAGTCCGGTACACACAAGTCAAGATATCCCTATAACAAATAAGTAAAATAATCAGAACAATTTTTATCATGATTGAAAAGTTACATGTGGCCTGCCAGTCTAGTTTCCTTAAAAGCAAGGGTCCGAACCTGTGATTCACAAGCCACATGTGGTTTTCGACCCCTGAAGTGTGGTTCGTGGATATCTGCTAGCTCGGCGCATTACGGCCGGGAAGAACATATGAGGTGACGTCATGCCTATGGGCAGGTATCATGCATGTGTCCTATTCCTTAGGACAGGTGAACAATATCTACCGATGGCACAAGCATCCTGGCAGGTATCACCTCCTGATACAGAAATAAGAGGACTCGGAGTTATTCTTTAAATGTGAAACCAACTTTTTGGAATTACAACGCCATTTGGACAGCCTTCAGTCACTTCCATATCTGGTGGGGAGTGGTGCTTTTGATATAATAGCTACAGATACCAGCCTGGATTCATGCGCCATCAGCAAGTATCGAGCACCCTGTACTATTGTACCTATAAGGCTATGTGCCCACGTTGCATTTATGAAGCAGAAAATTTCTGCTGCATAAATGCAAGTCCTCTCCCGGAAAAACGCATGCGGAATTCCGCACGCGTTTATCGCGCGTTTTTCGCGCGTTTATCACGCGTTTTCCACATGCGGAATTGCCTTGCGTTTTTTATGCATTGGACAAAGGCAATTCTGCTTGCGGAAACGCAAAATTAATTGACATGCTGCGGATTTTTGAACGTGGCATAAACGCTGCGGAAAAATCCACAGCATGTGCATAGAACTTGCGGAATCCCATTGGGGACCATGGGGTGCGGGTTACCAAGCGTTTTACAAGCGTTTCCGCTGCGGAAATTCCGCATCAAAAACGCTTGAAAAACGCTACGTGGGCACACAGCCTAAAAGTGACTTGACTGGTTCTGCTGATCTCCTAATACAGAAATGAAAAGGAACTGGAATACCCCTTTAATGACCAGTGACCGATATATTGCCACTTGGTTGCATCTCTATTTGCGGAAAGCGCTCAAATTGTCCTCTCACAAGGTGCATATTAAACTGTAATATTAAATATTGTTTTATTTCTACCTAACCTATAATATTAGTATGATACAGTTTTCCTCACTTTCCTTACACAATGTGTCTTCAACTAAATGAACAAGATGATTGCAAAAAGTGTCACTTACTTTTCATTAGTAAATATTTTTCCAAGCTGACCCCTCAGAGCAATCATTAGTATGGAACTTAATACTGCAACAATACCTGAAAGATATATACTATAAATTATTACAACATCACACCCAGCTTCAGATTATATGCTGTTACATTATTTACAGATTCCTATATTTTACAGTAAATTGTATATGAGCGGAGTTGTCTTAACTTCTTAAATGGGTAAAATGGCAAAGTACTTGTAAAAAATGAACAACTTTGCATGCTATTAAAAATCCTCTCATTTCGCAAGAACAGAAAGATTTTTAATTTTATTGTTTAATGCTGGTTGCCAAGGTTACCGGTCATCACTGCGGTCAATCAGAAGTAACCAGTCTCCTAGGCAAGGAGCACAATGCTTACTATACAGTTTGCAAGCACCGTTCTGAAGCAAGCCAGATGACTAGATGCAACCAGCTTCAGTACCTTGTGCTCCTCTGATGTTGCAGAGGTTGCTTACACCATCGTATGACTCAAAGTTTGTGCTAGTGGTCGAACTCTCAGCACAGTCAAGGTGAGCATGGTGAGCTTCTGAAGAATGAACATGAGAAAAACCCTTTAATTCTCATATTAGAGAAATAGCGCTAATACTAAGATTTGCACTCCTACATCAACATAACATTGGATCTGCTACAAGTATGCAAATGATGAAAAAATGGAAACAACATTTTCATTACAACTCGATTCATTCAACATTCAGTAGGAGCGCTATGCGCAGAAATACAGAACATGGTAGCATGTTTAGGCTATACAGGCTGCTCACAGTAGCACCAGCAACATGCAAACTGTCATGTTGAAAAACCTGCTCCTGTAACACTTTGGAGAGATCGCCATACAGCTAGTTCCATAAACAAATAAATCTAACGTTGAGCTGTTAATATACCTGAAATGAAGAATAGAGAAGTCCGGCTACTGAACATTATGCCACCCTACATCGTAATCCTGGGAGTAGGACTGGTGTGGCGTTCAGTAATGAAGGCCTCTTCATGGCATTGCCTACGTGGCCTAGTCAAATTCTAAGTATTTCCCATAGTGATGGATTCTATATTGCATGTAAAATTAGATATCACATACCAAGCCTAAAGGTATCAAACAGTATCTACACAATCCATCAGAAGGTGTATGCACAACATTGAACTAGGAGCCAGACGTCCAGCTACAGTTGATCCATTGACCTCACACCACTGATCTGAAAGTTATCATGGTGCAAAGCAGAACAGCAATGCATGCTAGAATGGATATTTATCCTCTTCATTGAGAAGTCCATTTTTGTCTTGGATGCAATGATATCCAGAGATTGGTTTACACATCAGGTGGGCAACGTCAAGAAGAGGACTGGATACATGAAAGTGTCCTAGGTGCCATTTTTGAACACAACAATGTCATGTTACTCATGCTACTGTGACCAACCTGTGTGGTCTAAACTTGCTACCATGGTCTGCAGTGTCTCCAGACTTGTCTCCCATCGAGCATATTTGGGAAGTCATTGGTCAACAATTGAATATTGATTTGCTAGTATCAAATCCTGATGTTTTACATTTCTAAGTGCATTCAGCATGGCAGAACATTACTCAGACAAGCATCAATGACCTCATTGATAGCATAATGTAAGTGCATATAGTTCTGCTATTGACACCGAATAAATCAAAATGTTTGTAAAATTGTTATTTCAATTTTCTCATTATTTGCATATTAATATGTCTATCAATCTTTTGATTTAATGAATTCCACAACCTTTGTTTTTGGTGTTGCAATTTCAATATTGAGGAGTGTATATTCTGAAGGAATAGGTATAGTGATCTAGTTAACAGCTGTTTTATGTCTACAAAAAAAAAAAGAGGGCTTGCACACCTTTAGTATTAAATTAATGTACAGGTGCACAAATACGCCATGTTGCCAATATACAAACATATACATACACTATGCGTCGGCACACTGCGATTAATGAATACATGAACTCCACTGTTGCTATAAATGTTATAAATGTAAGTTAGTTTTTTTGATGAAAGAGTACAAAAGCCATCCAACCAGGGGGACAACGATCGCCGTCGTGTATGCTACGCCAGATGACCTGGCCTTCACAGTCACCAGACCTGAACCCAATCGAGATGGTTTGGGGTGAGCTGGACCGCAGAGTGAAGGCAAAAGGGCCAACAAGTGCTAAGCATCTCTGGGAACTCCTTCAAGATAGTTGGAAGACCATTTTCGGTGACTACCTCTTGAAGCTCATCAAGAGAATGCCAAGAGTGTGCAAAGCAGTCATCAAAGCAAAAGGTGGCTACTTTGAACTTTGAAGAACCTAGAATACAAGACATATTTTCAGTTGTTCCACACTTTTTTGTTAAGTATATAATTCCATATGTGTTAATTCATAGTTTCGATGCCTTCAGTGTGAATGTACAACTTTCATAGTCATGAAAATACAGAAAAATCTTTAAATGAGAAGGTGTGTCCAAACTTTTGGTCTGTAATATATATATATATACATACATACATACATATATATATATATATATATATATATATACACACACAGTACAGACCAAAAGTTTGGACACACCTTCTCATTTAAAGACTTTTCTGTATTTTCATGACTATGAAAATTGTACATTCACACTGAAGGCATCAAAACTATGAAATAACACATGTGAAATTATATACTTAACAAAAAAGTGTGGAACAACTGAAAATATGTCTTATATTGTAGGTTCTTCAAAGTAGCCACCTTTTGCTTTGATGACTGCTTTGCACACTCTTGGCATTCTCTTGATGAGCTTCAAGAGGTAGTCACCGGAAATGGTTTTCACTTCACAGGTGTGCCCTGTCAGGTTTAATAAGTGGGATTTCTTGCCTTATAAATGGGGTTGGGACCATCAATTGTGTTATGCAGAAGTCAGGTGGATACACAGCTGATAGTCCTACTGAATAGACTGTTAGAATTTGTATTATGGCAAGAAAAAAGCAGCTAAGTAAAGAAAAACGAGTGGCCATCATTACTTTAAGAAATGAAGGTCAGTCAGTGCGAAAAATTGGGAAAACTTTGAAAGTGTCCCCAAGTGCAGTTGCAAAAACCATCAAGCGCTACAAAAAACTGGCTCACATGAGGACCGCCCCAGGAAAGGAAGACCAAGAGTCACCTCTGCTTCTGAGGATAAGTTTATCCGAGTCACCAGACTCAGAAATCGCAGGTTATCAGCAGCTCAGATTAGAGACCAGGTCAATGCCACACAGAGTTCTAGCAGCAGACACATCTCTTCAACAACTATTAAGAGGAGACTTTGTGCAGCTGGCCTTCATGGTAAAATAGCTGTTAGGAAACCACTGCTAAGGACAGGCAACAAGCAGAAGAGACTTGTTTGGGCTAAAGAACACAAGCAATGGACATTAGACCAGTGGAAATCTTTGCTTTGGTCTGATGAGTCCAAATTTGAAATCTTTGGTTCCAACCACCGTGTCTTTGTGCGAAGCAGTAAAGGTGTACGGATGGACTCTACATGCCTGGTTCCCACCGTGAAGCATGGAGGAGGAGGTGTGATGGTGTAGGGGTGCTTTGCTGGTGACACTGTTGGGGATTTATTAAAAACTGAAGGCATACTGAACCAGCATGGCTACCACAGCATCTTGCAGCAGCATGCTATTCCATCCAGTTTGCGTTTAGTTGGACCATCATTTATTTTTCAACAGGACAATGACCCCAAACACACCTCCAGGCTGTGTAAGGGCTATTTGACCAAGAGGGAAAGTGATGGGGTGCTACGCCAGATGACCTGGCCTCCACAGTCACCAGACCTGAACCCAATCAAGATGGTTTGGGGTGAGCTGGACTGCAGAGTGAAGGCAAAAGGGCCAACAAGTGCTAAGCATCTCTGGGAACTCCTTCAAGATTGTTGGAAGACCATTTCTGGTGACTACCTCTTGAAGCTCATCAAGAGAATGCCAAGAGTGTGCAAAGCAGTCATCAAAGCAAAAGGTAGCTACTTTGAAAAACCTAGAATATATGACATATTTTCAGTTGTTTCAAACTTTTTTGTTAAGTATATAAGTCCACATGTGTTATTTCATAGTTTTGATGCCTTCAGTGTGAATGTACAATTTTCATAGTCATGAAAATACAGAAAAATCTTTAAATGAGAAGGTGTGTCCAAACTTTTGGTCTGTACTATATATATATATATATATATATATATATATATCAGGAAGGGGCCCATAATGGGGGGCATATATACCAGGAAGGAGCCCAGGATGAGGGACAAATATACCAAGAAAAAAAACAGGTCTTATATACCAGGATGGGGGACATATATACTAGGATTGGGACAGAAACAGTGGCTTGCGAAAGTATTCAACCCCCTTGGCATTTTTTGTGTTTTGCTATCTCACAACCTGGAATTTCAGTTTTTTTTGAGGGGTTGCATCAGTTCATGTAAAGAACATGACTACAGCTGTGAATATTTGGTTTTATTTTTTTTTGTGAAGCAAACATCAAATAGGACAAAATAACTGAAAACTTCAGTGTGCTTAACTATTCACACCCATAAAGTCAATACTTTGTAGAGCCTCCTTTTGCGCCAATTAAAGCTGCAAGTCGCTTTGGATAAGTCTCCATGAGCTTTCCACATCTTGCCACTGGGATTTTTGCCCATTTCTCAAGTTAGATGGTTTCCTCTGTAGAACAGCAATCTTCAAGTCTGACCACAGATTCTCAATTGGACTAAGTACTGGGCTTTGACTAGGCCACTCCAAAACATTTACACGTTTCTCCTTAAACCACTTGAGTGTTGCTTTAGCAGTATGCTTTGAGTCATTGTCTTGTTGGACAGTCTCAGATCACTGACAGACTGAAATAGGTTTTGCTCAAGAATATCCCTGTATTTCGCACCATCCATCTTACCCTAGACTTGGAACATTTTTCATGTCCCTGCTGCCGAAAAACATCCCCACAGCAGGATGCTCCCGCAACCATATTTCACTGTAAGGATGGCGTTCTTGGGGTGATTAACTGTGTTGGTTTTGCGCCAGACATAACATTTACCTTAATGGTCAAAAAGTTTAATTTTGGTCTCATCTGACCACAGCACCTTCCTTTATACATTTGGGGAGTCTGCCACATCTTTTGTCAAACTCAAAATGAGCCTTACAATTTTTGCGTGTGAGTAAAGGCTTTTTTCTGCCCATTCTTCTATAAAGGCCACTTCTGTGGAATGAATGACTTATTGTGGTCATATGGACAGATACTCCAGTCTCTGATTGGGAACTCTGCAGCTCCTTTTGGGTTATCTCTGGTCTCTGTGCTGCCTCTCTGATTAATGCCCCCCTTGCCTGGGTTGAGAATTTTGGAGAACGGCCCTCTATTGGCAGGTTTGTTATGGTACCATGTTCTTTCCATTTGATGATAATTGATTTGATGGTGCTACGGGAATCATCAGAGATTGAGATACATTTTTATTACAGAAAGAGTTAGTATTTCAGCTCACCTGTTTTACTGCACGGTCCAAAACCCAGCATAAGTAAGTCCAAAAAAATTGACCAGCAGAAGGGCTTGCAATAAAATCCATAGATTTATTGTTGAATTCTTTGTACAAGAGTAAAAAAACACCAAGCAGTGTGCACATTAAATCACATAGGAAAGAAACACAGGTTACGCGTTTCTGGCCCTCAGGCCAGAAACAAACAAACAAAAAGTATAGATAATGTTTTTTTTCCTCTCCTCTCCGTTGTTATATGCCCCATTGCGTTTACTGATTTGTTCACCTGTAGTATTTGAGCTCCACCCTATGTGGGGAGGTATCTGTTTGTGGTTTAGGTATTTCCCTATAAAAGTTCATGCAATATGTTTTGTATTCAGGTAGAGACTAAGGGCCTGAGAGCCAGAAACACATAACCTGTGTTTCTTTCCTATGTGATTTTATGTGCACACTGCTTGGTGGTTTTTACTCTTGTACAAAGAATTCAACAATAAATCTATGGATTTTATTGCGAGCCCTTCTGCTAGTCAATTTTTTTGGACATACATTTTTACTACCCACTCCTGACTTGTACTTCTCAACAACTTTGTCCCTGACTTGTTTGAAGATCTCCTTAGTCTTCATGGTGTTGTTTGTTAGTGATGCCTCTTGCTCAATGGTGTTGCAGCCTCTGTGGCCTTTCAGAAAAGGTGTGTACATATACTGACAGACCATGTGATACTTAGATTGCACACTGGTGGACTTCCTTTCACTTATGAAGGTAACTGCTTGCACCAGAAATTTTTAGAGGCTTCATCGCAAAAGGAGTGAATACATATACACATGCAAATTTTTAGTTATTTTATTCCATAAATTTAATTTATGCCTATTTTTCTCACTTCACCAACTTAGGCTATGTGCCCACGATGCAGAAATGCATATTTTTTCCGCTTCTCCCTGGCAGGAAAAACGCATGCGGTTTTTACATGCGTTTTTCCCGCCAGGTAGAAGCGTTTGTCAAGCGTTTTTGCATGCATTTTTGCATGCGGGTTATCAAGCGCTTTTCCAAGCGATTTTAGCATCACTTGGAAAAGTGCTTGACACTTGTTCACACTATATAAATCCATGCAACCGGCAGTGTTGCAGGTCACATGACTCAATGACATCATGGCAGGTCCTTCACAACACCGCGACCCATACAGCAGACCAGACGGAGGGGAGAAAACACCGGGAGGACATCAGAAGGTAAGTATAATCTTTATTTTTTATTTAAAATTCTTTTTTTTACAGTTTCTATGGTACCCAGGTCTGGAGGAGAGTCTTCTCTCCTCCAGACCTGGGTACCATCCGCACATTGAACCGTGTGATATCTGCTTGTGCAGATGCAGTGATGCGGATGTCACGCGGTCCAATGCAAGTCAATGGCGGCGATTATGCTGCGTGTCCGCAAAATTAATGGACATTCTGCGGATTTTTGAGCGAAGCATAAATGCTGCTGAAAAATCCGCAGCATGGGCATTGACATTGCGGCTTGTCATTGGGGACCATGGGGTGCGGATTACCAAGCGTTTCCCAAGCGTTTACTCTGCGTAAATTCCACAGCATAAACGCTTGGAAAATGCTTCGTGGGCACGCAGCCTTAGACTATTTAGTGCTGATGCATCACACACAAATCGGATTCCAAAAATATTTAAACACAGGTTGTAATGTAACAAAATAGTAAAAAGCCAAGGGGGTGAATACTTTCTCAGTCCACTGTATACCAGAAAGGGGCCCAGGATAAGGGATATAAGTACAGGAATACAACATAATGGGGGTGGGGCAACACATATGTCTTTATAGGATTTAGAACACTACAAGGGCCAATGCATCTGACCAACATGCAGAGGGGGCAGGTCCAAATTTAACATTGGGCTCATTGGATTCTAGTTACACCACTGTATCCAACCACATCAAAAAGTACCTAAATGGATGGTCTTATCATTAGGGGGGTGGCCCCCTGCAGGGCTCACCAACCTTATCTACATCCCAGAAAATGTTTTAATTGTGAGCTACAACTGGTTTTCTTTAACTTCCCCTTGCAGATGAGGCCTGGTTTGTCACGTGGAAGGGTAGGACATTAGTGATAGGAAGCATCCATAATTAGGTACACCTTGATGTGGTTTTAATGGCTTTTATGCTCTTTGATCAAAAAATGCTAACTAAGCACCTTATGTTTTTACCATTTACAGCAATAGTAGAGTTTATGTATTCATTAATTGCAGTGTGCTAACACATAGTGTATATACATAGCTGTTTTATGTCTATCACCTATTGTTGACCTTGCTAATATTTAGTGTTGAGCCACCCCCGTAGTGTTCGAGTTCGGTTCGGTTCGTCGAACACCCGTGTGTTCGCCGAACTGTTCGTCGAACTGTTCGTCGAACACCTTCGAACACCGTTAAAACCAATGGCAGGCAAACAAAAACACATAGAAACACATAGAAAACACCTTCAAAGGTGTCCAAAAGCTGACAAACTGCTCAGAAGACACAACTAACACATGGAAAAGTGACAAGTACATATAGTCATGCGAAAATAAAAGAGGTGGAGGAGTAAAAGGAGGGGGAGACACAGATATAGGCATGTCATGCCCTTCTAAAATCCAAAAAGTGAGAAGCCGACACGGCCAGTCCGCTCCTGCCCGTGCCACCTCCGTGTCGCCGGGTTTGTGCCAGAGCCGCGGTGAACCCTGACGGCCAGCCCCCCTCTCCCAATACTGGTGCCTGTCCGCTGGTGGGTCGAGCGAGCCCCCCTGTGGTGGAGGCAGCTCTAAGCTTTTTAATTTAAATTGTCTCTCTAATTTGAATGAATACACTTTAAATCCATTTACAAGGATCTATTGGAGGGCAAGTCTCATGCCAGCAGCCGCGTAATTCCAGCTCCAGTAGCGTCCACTAAAGCTGCTGCAGTTAAAAAGCTTTTATAAGGATCGAGCTCGGCTGTCCACCGCAAGGCATCCTACTGCCAGTCCCAGCCCCTATGCCTTGGGGTGCCTCCTGATGCTCTTCACTGAGTATCCCATGGTCCCGAAGCATTTCCTTTGAAAAAATTAAGTGTCTAAACTACAGGTGGTGTAGCTTGCTTAACAGCCGGGATAATCCGCTGACTAGCAGACACTGCTACTAGGCACAAAGTATTTCCTGGGCTAGATGCAGTTAAAAATTTGTAATTAGATACTCTCGTTGGATGCTGAGAAAGCATTCCATAGAGTCTCCTGGCACGCCATATATGATTCTCTTAAAAAGCTTGGGGTAGGGGTCTAGGGGACCCTTTTATAGCCAAAATCACGGCCCTGTATCGCAATACGTCACCTAGGCTGAAGATAAATGGAACTGTAGCACCCTGAGGGCTCGGTTGCTACAGACGTATTGCACCTCACCCAGAGGTGTGATATCTCACTCTCAGGTAAGGATGGAGTGTGGATCAGGACCCGACACCTGCATGCATTACACCACATTGCCGTGGGGCAGGGCGACCAATATGCCCCTGAGATGGGCACGACAGTCCCTGTCCCTGGCTGGAGTGGGGGGAGGGAACACTGAGGAAGGGGAACCCTGTAGTGCAGGAGCAGGGAGGAAGCAGTTCCTGGGTGCATTGAGAAGGGAGTATAAAAGGTGGGCACCATCTTAGTTCAGTGCAGAGAAGTCTGAGCAGAAGTGGCAGGGAGCAGGGGCTCTGCATGAGCTCTGCTCCGGAGGCGGGCCTAGTAACAGAGGCCCAGGCCTGGAAGAGGGAGAAGGAAGGAAGAGGAGCGGAGAAGGCTCCAGGAACGAGGAATGAAGGGATCCCAGGGGTGCGGACGGGCGAGTCGCCACCGCACGCCCGAATCCACCTGCGTGGAGGGGTCAGGCCAAAGGGGGAGACCGGTCCCCGAACTAGTGGAGGCAGGAAACGACCCTCAGCTAGAAACCGGAGGCTCTGACATTTTATGTGGCGCAGCCCCTCGCTACACCCGCTAGGAAGGCACCACATAGGGTCAGGGAAACTGGCGCCAAGTTTACCAAGAGGAGGCCCGAGGCAGCCGGACAGAAGTGTTGGTAAGAAAGGCCAGACAAAGGACACACAAAGGGGGTCCTGTGAAGTGCTCCAAAGTTATCTGGGAGTTGTCTGAGCCCCTCACCTGGTGAGCACAGTACGACGTGGGCAGCCGTTACCTGCAGACGTGGTCTGGATAATAAGAACTGTGAGTAAAGGCCCTGGACTGCATCACTGACTCCGTGTCGTTACTGCTGCTGCCCTGCACCATCACCCCCATCCTCCGCATACACTGCCCTGAGGCTATACTCCTCCCGTGGGGAGTTATGCTACGCTCTGCTGCACCCACAACACCAGCCTCAGCGGTCTGCCCTGTAGCGGCGGTTCACTCTGACCGCAATCCACGGGTGGCGTAGTCGGACATTTAAACATCAAAACCACATAAATAGTTCCGCCACTGGTTTGACCGCCCTGAGCCACGGAACCGGGTCGCCGCCACGAAGACTACAACCACCAGCATCCACCAAAAAGGGTCCGGCTCCGGGTGTCCCAAGGCCCAGGGGGTGCGTCAGAACATTTTCATCACCTTTCACAATCACCAATGGGACAAGGCAGGGATGTCCTCTGTCCCCTCTCTTATACATCCTAGTGACGGAGCACCTGCTCTCATCAATTCGCCATAACCCCAATATTAGGTGGATTGAGGTGGGAGGCACCGAGTACAAGTGCTCTCTATTTGCTGATGATGTCCTAGTATATATCACTCAATCACATATATCCATCCATGCTGTTATGGCTGAAATAGATCACTTTGTTACATGGTAAAATTTTAAAATCAATGCAGCGAAGTCTGAGGCCCTCGATGTCTCCCTCCCCAAATCCATATAGGATTCCATCCAGTCCAACTTTCCCTTTGCCTGGCCCTCACAGGGTATCAAATACTTAGGAATTCCTATTCATAGAGACCTCTCCCATCTATGTTATCTTAATTTTGGGCCCTTTATTGAACAATTCCATACAGACCACGGTTGGCAAGTTAGAACTGTAAGATTCACTACGTGAACCGCTGGTGTTTTGTGGAAAAGCACATGTACACCGCGTTCCAAATTATTATGCAAAAAGTGTTTAGGAGTGATAAGGGAAGAATTTGTTTGTTTGTCAGTTAAACTCATTGATGGTGATGTGTGTCAGGGCTCTTTATATCACTGTAAGCAATTGCAGACACCTGTGCTAATTAGTTTGGCAGGTGTGTCCAATGAAAGGCAAGACTACTTAAGAAGGCTCTCTCACATTATTAAGCAGCCTACATTTTCTGCCAAAATGGGAAAGAAAAAGGATGTGTCGGCTGCTGAGAAGCAACAAATTGTGGAGTGTTTAGGTCAAGGCATGACTACAATCAACATTGTGCGATGATCAGGATGAAGTGTCTTGGCAATCAAGAAGTATGTAGCTGATTCACAGTACACACGTGTGCGTGCTGATAAGGGCAAATTGAGGACTCTTTCCTACAGGCAATTATGTCAGGTTGAAAGAGCAGCGGCAAAAAAGCCTTGTCATAGCAGCAGACAAGTTTTTGAAGCTGCTTGTGCCTCCAACGTCCCCCGAACAACAAGATGCAGGGTCCTTCAGAGGTTTGCAGCTGTGCATACGCCATCCTGTCGACCTCCTCTATCCACTTCACACAAGCAGAAACGGCTCCAGTGGGCCAAACATTACATGAAGACTGATTTCAAAACTGTTTTGTTCACGGATGAGTGCCGTGCAGCGCTCGATGGTCTAGATGGATGGAGTGGAGGATGGCTGGTTGATGGACACCCCACGCAAACACGGCTACAGCGCCAACAAGGAGGAGGTGGAGTAATGTTTTGGGCTGGAATCATGGGGAGAGAGATTGTCGGCCCCTTTAGGATCCCTGAAGGCGCTAAAGATGAACTCCATAATGTATGTGGATTTTCTCAAACAGCACTTCCTGCCATGGTTCAAGAAGAAGAACCGTGTATTTCACAGCAAGATCATTTTTCTGCATGATAATGCACCATCTCATGCTGCACATAAAACATCTGCATCTCTGGCTGATATGGGCATAAAAGGGGACAAACTTATGGTGTGACCCCCATGCTCCCCTGACCTCTACCCCATTCAGAACCTTTGGAGCATCATTAAAAGGAGTGTCTATGATGGCGGGAGGCAGTTCACATCTAAGCAACAGCTCTGGGAGGGTATTCTGTCCTCATGCAAAACAATTGAAGCAGAAACCATCCAAAACCTGACAAATTCAATGGACGAGAGAGTTCAGAATCTCCTTTCGAACAAGGGGTCCTATGTGAAAATGTAACATCACCTAGAATAAAGTTTTGAGTTGAAAACTGTTTGATTTCAGTTTCTAACAACCTGCTAATGCTTATAATTTCAAAAATGACCATTTTTTTGGTCTTTATTAAAATGAAAAGGTTGATCGAAAAGTTTGGGGGATCTAAGAGTGTGGCAACCCAGTAGTCATGATTACTTCGAATTCTGACAATATGAGGGTCATGCTGCAGGTAGTGCAGCAAGAAGGCACTTATGTGTCTTGCGCATCTCGGAGCCCCAAAATTATTTTCCGGGCTAGATGCAGCTAAAAATTATTTTTAATTTTAAATCTGGTGGAGCTTATTATAGATGGCCTAATAGGATCAGTGCTGCACACTGCTACAAAGCCCAAATTATTTTCCAGTCAAGATACAGATAAACATGATTAGTAATTTGAAAGCTTAAAACGTTTGGTAGGGTGATTTTAACCAATCATCAAGCTTTTACTCTCCCCAGGATGACACAGGGGTAGAAAAGTCGTTTCGGATCCATGATTTGTTCATCTTTATGAACGTGAGTCTGTCTACATTATCAGTGGAGAGCCGCGTGCGCTTATCTGTCAGCACACCACCAGCAGCGCTGAACACACGTTCAGACAGAACGCTGGCTGCGGGGCATGACAAGATCTCCAAGGCGTAAGTGGCTAGCTCCGGCCATTTATCCAGATTGGAAGCCCAAAAAGAGCAAGGGTCCAGTGACACAGTCATGGCTTCAATGTTTACTTGGAGATACTCCTGTACCATCGTCTCTAGGCGTTGACTATGTGTCAGACTTCTTGTCTCCTGTGGCCTTGCAAAGGATGGGCTAAAAAAGTGGTGAAATGATTCCGCAAAATTGATGTTACCAGCAGATACTGTGGTTCTGTTACGGTTTGAGTGCTGAACACTTGACGGTCCCACGGTTGGCAAGTTGGAACTGTGAGATTCACTACGTGCACCACTGGTATTTTGTGGAAAAGCACATGTAAGATTCTGCAACAGTCTCTGCTGATACTCCTGCATGCGTGCATCCCTTTCTATGGCAGGAATAATTTCTGCAAATTTACTTTTGTACCGGGGATCTAACAGTGTGGCAACCCAGTAGTCAGGATTATTTCTAATTCTCACAATTCGAGGGTCATGTTGCAGGTAGTGCAGCAAGAAGGCACTCATGTGTGTTGCGCATCCAGGAGCACCAAGTCCCTGTTGTGTTGGTGGCGAGGTAACAATCATGCTTCCTTCCTCTGTCCTCTCCCCCCAACCTCGCACAACAGAAATGTGATCAAGGTCTCCCTCATCTGATGAGTCTTCCATCAGTTCGTCCTCCACTTCTTCCTGGGCTCCTGCACCTTCCTCACTAGTTTGGCTGCTACCATGCGCCCTGGTAAAACCATCTCCCCCACCCTCACATGCCTGCCGCCTTGGTGCTGCCGACCTTCTGGACCTTGCAGATGTTAGCCCTTCCGCATACAACTCCTCCTCCTCTACTTCCTCCACCTCCTCTTGTGCCACCACCTGACTCCGAATTCTGTTTAACATGTGCTCCAGCATGTAAATCACCGGAATAGTCATGCTGATAATGGCATCGTCAGCACTAAACATCTTCGTCGCCATTTCAAAACTGTGCAGAAGGGTGCATAGGTCCCTGATCTGAGACCACTCCTCCAGCGTGATTTGCCCCACCTCTGGATCTCGTTGGCCCAGGCTATACGTCAGAACGTATTGCACCAGGGCTTGTCGGTGCTGCCACAGTCGCTGCAACATGTGCAGAGTTGAATTCCACCGGGTAGGCACATCGCATTTTAGCCGGTGAAGTGGCAGGCCCAACGACTTCTGTAGAGATGTAAGTCGCTGAGCTGCGGGATGCGAACGGCGGAAGTGAGCACACAGCGACCGTGCCCTCTGCAGAAGGCCATCTAGTCTGGGATAGTGGGCTAAAAATTGCTGGACAACCAGGTTCAACACGTGAGCCATACAAGGCACGTGTGTGACATTGCCCCGGCGAAGGGCCGCACCCAGGTTTGCAGCATTGTCGCACACGGCCTTCCCTGGTTTCAGGTCCAGTGGAGACAACCATTCATGAAATTGGTTCTCCAGAGCTGACCACAACTCCTCAGCTGTGTGACTCACATTTCCCAGACATTTCAATGTAAAAACCGCCTGATGACGTTGAGCCCTACTGCCAGCATAGTAAGGAGGTGTGCAGGATCCCTTCTGCGCAGTTAGAAAGCTTGTGGCATGACCAGACAGGCTTTGGGTGCAGGTGGAAGACCGAGAGGAGGTTGAGGAGGCAGAAGCAGTGGAGGAACTTTGACATAAAGAGGATTGACGCACAACTCGTGGGGACGGCAAGACTTGGACAGCAGCCCCTTGTCCTGCTGTCACCATAGTTACCCAGTGCCCAGTCAGCGACATGTAACGCCCCTGTCCATGCCTACTCGTCCAAGTGTCTGTGGTGAAATGCACCCTGTCACACACAGAGTTTCTCAAAGAAGCGGTGATGTTGTGTGCGACATGCTGGTGGAGCGCAGGCACACCTTTCTTTGAGAAGTAGTGCCGACTGGGCATCTGGTACTGGGGCACTGCGACGGACATAAGGTCTCGAAAATCCTCTGTGTCCACCAGGCGGAAAGGCAGCATTTCTGTAGCCAAGAGCTTGCAGATGGTGAAATTCAACCTCTTAGCTTTCTCATGGCTAGGAGGAAATGGTCTTTTACTTGTCCACATCTGAGGGACCGAGGGCTGGCTATTGTGCTTAGACGGGGTTGATAAGGGTGTCCCCGGCAAACTGCCGGTCTGTGAGGAAGATGCAGGCGGACATGTTAGGTTGCCTTGATCCAAAGGTGGTGCTATCGATGTCGGACAGCGCTCAACACCAGCTGGTGTTACCACCTCCAAAGAAAATGATGACCTGCCAATCACGCTGGCTGTTGCGGGTAAAGAGGTGGCAGGTCTGCGCCCCAAAACAGGTGTGACTGCTGTCCCCCCAGTCACAGAGGATGAAGAGGCCGCGGATGCACAAGATATGGCAGACGGTGGTTGGCCCGGCCGGCTAGGCCGCATTGTAGCACACTGAGCTTCCCACTGCAACTTATGCTTCATGTCCATGTGCCGGTTCATGCATGAAGTACTCAAACTATGTATTTTTTGGCCTCTACTTAGCTTTTGCTGACAAATGTTACAGATAACACGAGTTGGGTCATCTTTATCGATCTGAAAAAATGCCCAGGCTATGCAAGGCTTAGCACCCATGCGACCTGAAGAGCCACCACGACTTGTGGTGAGAGGCAGAGTTGTGTTTGAGGATGCAGTTGTTGACGTGCTTCCAGTACTACGTCTCTGTCCAGGAAGGCGCAACCTGACCTCGTCGTCACTAGCATCTTCCTCCACCTCCTCTGCTGACCTCATCTCTTGGCTGACTGTGGGTTGACAGTAAGTGGGATCTCCGACCTCATCATCATCACCCTGTGCGTTATCACACCCGTCGTCCTCAGAGCCAACCTGTTCCTGCCCTGACAAAAAACTAAAGTTGTCGCTCCAATCAGGTATTTGAGTCTTATCATCGTCTTCCTCATTGTCTCCACCAACAGGAGTTACAGTTTGGGAATGAGGGTCTACATTATGGTCAGAACCTTCTGCGTCTGGTCCTGGATCCGACTCATAAAGATTCTGGGCATCAGTGCAGATCATTTCCTCGTCTGGATTCACAGAAGCGCTGGAGTCGACCTCTGATTCCCAGGCTATAGTATGAGTAAACAGCTCTGCAGACTCAACCATCTGTTCTACCTCATACTCAGACGGGCAGCTGGAGATTTGGGAGCTGTGAGGAAGCAAGTGCGATTTGGGTGACACCTTTGAGGACTGGAGTATTTGTGATGTTGAAGTTGATGTGGAGGAGAGCCCACTTAAAGGAGCACTTGATATCCGTTGAAGCACCTGCTGTTTTTGTGCCTCATCTGGAATTTGTAGCGATTGGCGTGGCCGTAAGAAAGGGATCTTATCACATTGTCCGCTAAAAGAAGTAGACATTTTAGTTTGGCTGGAAGATGGTCTTTCTTCTGCAGATGTTACTGTTGCTTTAACACCTACCCCACGGACACAACCTTTTTTCCCCTTCCCAACACGCCTATTCCCCTTTCCACCAGCAGCAGGCCTTTTTCCACTCATTTTGGTGGTTAACTAATTCACAACTCTGGAGTTGTTTGCACAAAAAAACAATGGATGGTAACCGAGCAGAGCTGAGTGGCCAAACTGTGGTATTAGGCCAAAACTATTGGCTGGGTTAGATGCAGAAAAAAATTATTTTTAATTTGCAACCTGATGGAGGTCAGTATAGATGGACTAATAGAGAAAGTCCGACACACTACTAGAAGGCCAAATATTTTTTCAGAGGTAGATGCAGAAAAAAATATATTCAGTTTGCAACCTGATGGAGGTCAGTATAGATGGACTAATACAACAAGTCCCACACACAGCTAGAAGCCCAAATATTTTTTCAGAGGTACTGTAGATGCAGATAAAAATTAGTTTTAATTTGCAACCTGATGGAGGTCAGTATAGATGGACTAATAGAGAAAGTCCGACACACTACTAGAAGGCCAAATATTTTTTCAGAGGTAGATGCAGAAAAAAATATATTCAGTTTGCAACCTGATGGAGGTCAGTATAGATGGATTAATAGAACAAGACCCACACACAGCTAGAAGCCCAATATTTTTTCAGAGGTAGATGCAGAAAAAAATATATATTCAGTTTGCAACCTGATGGAGGTCAGTATAGATGGACTAATAGAACAAGTCCCACACACAGCTAGAAGCCCAAATATTTTTTCAGAGGTACTGTAGATGCAGATAAAAATTAGTTTTAATTTGCAACCTGATGGAGGTCAGTATAGATGGACTAATAGAGAAAGTCCGACACACTACTAGAAGGCCAAATATTTTTTCAGAGGTAGATGCAGAAAAAAATATATTCAGTTTGCAACCTGATGGAGGTCAGTATAGATGGATTAATAGAACAAGACCCACACACAGCTAGAAGCCCAATATTTTTTCAGAGGTAGATGCAGAAAAAAATATATTCAGTTTGCAACCTGATGGAGGTCAGTATAGATGGACTAATAGAACAAGTCCCACACACTGCTAGAAGCCCAAATATTTTTTCAGAGGTACTGTAGATGCAGATAAAAATTAGTTTTAATTTGCAACCTGATGGAGGTCAGTATAGATGGACTAATAGAGAAAGTCCGACACACTACTAGAAGGCCAAATATTTTTTCAGAGGTAGATGCAGAAAAAAATATATTCAGTTTGCAACCTGATGGAGGTCAGTATAGATGGATTAATAGAACAAGACCCACACACAGCTAGAAGCCCAATATTTTTTCAGAGGTAGATGCAGAAAAAAATATATTCAGTTTGCAACCTGATGGAGGTCAGTATAGATGGACTAATAGAACAAGTCCCACACACTGCTAGAAGCCCAAATATTTTTTCAGAGGTACTGTAGATGCAGATAAAAATTAGTTTTAATTTGCAACCTGATGGAGGTCAGTATAGATGGACTAATAGAATGATGCTATGCCCAAAAGATTTTACTTCACTAGGTGCAGTAAAAAAATTGGTATTCTATACACAGGTGGTATATCTTGCAACACAGATAGGCTACTCCACTGACTAACACACTCTGCAATAGGCCAAAAAGGATTAGCTTTGCTAGATTCAGCCAAATGCTGTGAAAAAAACTTGCACAGCACTGGCACAGACCTGCCTGGCAAAAACTGATAGGAACTCATGTAACCTAGTCCTGAAAAGGACTGCAATTACAATTAGTCTTTACTCCCACAACCGATCTATTTAAGAGCACAGACCTCCCTGATAAAAGTCGTAGGAAATGCTGTAACCTAGTCCTTAAAAGGACTGCAATCACAACTATTCCCTACTCCCAAGCTATCTGTATATTTGTGCGAAAATTGGCTTGAAATTAACAAGGTATAGCGCACACAGCAACAGCGGTGCCGTCTAACACGCAGCTGCAGCAGTGAGAAAATGGTGGCGACGGGGAAAATGGCTTGGTCTTATAGGGCAAGGACATGTGACATACACTGCCAATGACACATGCCCTTGCTTGTGTGAAAAAAAGCACTTCGCTCCGTGTGTGCGCTGCTGATAGGCTGACAGATTGCACCTCCCCACTGTAAATGCGGGAAAGAGAAAAAAAAATGGAGATCTTCATTGTTCCTGCAGAGATCCATCCCCTGCCCCTCCCCCCACCCCGCTGTACACTCAAACTGCGTATTAACATTAATTTTCATCATTACTGAGAAAAAATCCAGTTATGATTTTGGTGCACGAACAGTTATCGAACATAACCTCGAACAGCCGAATTTTTCTCAAATTGTTCGTGTTCGCCGAACGGCTCGAACACTGCCCAAAACAGCTCGAATTTGAGATTGGCGAACAGTTCGAGTAGAACAACGCTCATCTCTACTAATATTACTCTGCCATACCACAAAGGCGTGTCAGTCTATATGGCAGAACAAACTTTGTATTAATATTTTATTTCTACCTGATATAAAGATGCTCAGTTTAGCAGATTTCTTGGCCTCATCAGTCTCTCCAGCTCCTAAATGGAAGCCAACCCTAATACTGGTAGATAATCCAACCGCAAATGGGATCTGCAAAGTACAAGACATACTGCATTATTATATAATGATATATATACAGTTGAAACCAGACGTTTACATACACTATATAAAAAGACATATATGCATGTTTTTCTCAATATCTGACATGAAATCAGAATAAACCTTTCCCGTTTTAGGTCAATTAGGATTACCATCATTTTTAATATTTGCCAAATGCAAGAATAATGAGAGAGAGAGAATGTTTTAAGGCATTTTTATTACTTACTGCAAAGTCAAAAGTTTACATACATTTCATTAGTATCTGGTACCATTGCCCTTAAACTGAATGACTTGGGTCAAACGTTTGGGATATCCTTCCACAAGCTTCTCACAATAGTTGTAAGGAATTTGAGCCCATTCCTCCTGACAAAACTGGTGTAACTGATCCAGGTTTGTAGGTCAACTTGCTCGCACCTGCCTTTTCAGCTTTGCCCATAAATTTTCAATAGGATTGAGATGAGGGCTTTGTGATGGCCACTCCAAAACATTGACTTTGTTATCCTTAAGCCACTTTTTTACCATTTTGGCAATATGCTTCGGGTCATTGTCCTTTTGGAAGACCCATTTCCGCCCAAGCTTTAACATCCTGGCTGATGTCTTGAGATATTGCTTCAGTATTGCCACATAATCTTCTTTTCTCATAATGCGATCTATTTTGTGAAGTGCACCAGTCCCTCCTGCAGCAAAACTACCCCACAACATGATGCTGCCATCCCCGTGTTTCACAGTTGGGATGGTGTTCTTAGGCTTCCAAGCTTCTCCCTTTTTCCTGCAAACGTAATAATAGTCATTATGCCCAAAAAGTTCAATCATCAGACCACAGGACATGTCTCCAAAAATTAAGGTCTTTGTTCCTGTGTGCATTTGCAAACATTAATCTGGCTTTTTATCTTTCTTTTGGAGTAATGGCTTTTTCCTGACAGAGTGGCCTTTCAGTCCATGTTGATACAGTACTCGTTTCACTGTGGTTATTGACACAATCTTACCAGCTTCCGCCATCATCTTCACAAGGTCTTTTGCTTTTGTCCTTGGGTTGATATGCACATGTCGGACCAAAGCATGTTCATCTCTAGGACACAGAACCCCTCTCCTTCCTGAGTGGTATGATGGCTGGACATTCCCATCTTGTTTGTACTTGCGTATAATTGTTTGTATAGATGAATGAGGCACCTGCAGGTATCTTGAAGTTGTACCCAAGGATGAGCCAGACTTGTGCAAGTCCACAATTCTCTTCCTGATATCTTGGCTGATTTCTTTAGACTTTCCCATGATGCTACACAAAGAAGCAGTGTGTTTCAGGTGTGCATTAAAATACATCCACAGGTGTGTCTCTAATTAACTCAAATGTTGCCAAAAAACTTACAAACACATGACATCATCATATGGGCAGTCCAGAATTGTTTAAAGGCATAGTAATCTTAGTGTATGTAAAGTTTTGACTTTGCAGTAAGTAATAAAAGTGCCTTAAAATATTCTCTCTCTCATTATTCTGGCATTTGGCAAATATTAAAAATTATGGTAATCCTAATTGACCTAAAAATGGGAAAAGTTTATTCTGAT
Source organism: Phyllobates terribilis (assembly GCF_046119375.1). NCBI lineage: Eukaryota > Metazoa > Chordata > Amphibia > Anura > Dendrobatidae > Phyllobates > Phyllobates terribilis. The sequence goes on along the minus strand of NW_027362762.1, from coordinate 443,696,162 downwards.
TTCATGTCAGATATTGAGAAAAACATGTATATGTGTCTTTTTATATAGTGTATGTAAACTTCTGGTTTCAACTGTATATCTATCTATTTATACATATATATACATACACAGGGTGGGCCATTTATATGGATACACCTAAATTAAATGGGAATGGTTGGTGATATCAACTTCCTGTTTGTGGCACATTAATATATAGGAGGGGGAAAACTTTTCCAGATGGGTGGTGACCATGGTGGCCATTTTGAAGTCGGCCATTTTGGATCCAACTTTATTCTTTTCAATGGGAAGAGGGTCATGTGACATATCAACCTTATTGCGAATTTCATAAGAAAAACAATGGAGTGCTTGGTTTTAACGTAGCTTTATTCTTTCACGAGTTTTTTACAAGTTTATGACCACTTATAAAATGTGTTCAAAGTGCTGCACATTGTATTGGATTGTCAATGTAACCCTCTTCTCCCACTCTTGACACACTGATAGCAAAACCGCGGAAGAAATGCTAGCACAGGCTTCCAGTATCCGTTGTTTCAGATGCTGCACATCTCGTATCTTCACAGCATAGACAATTGCCTTCATATGACCCCAAAGATAAAAGTCTAAGGGGGTCAGATCGGTCGGGAGACCTTGGTGGCCATTCAACTGGCCCACGACGACCAATCCACTTTCCTGGAAACTGGTCATGTAGGAATGCTCGGACCTGACACCCATAATGTGGTGGTGCACCATCTTGTTGGAAAAACGCAGGGAACGTACCATCTTCAGTGCATAAAGAGGGCAACACATCATCATGTAGCAATTTCAGATATCCAGTGGCATTGAAGTTTCCATTGATGAAGAATGGCCCCACTATCTTTGTACCCCATATACCACACCATACCATCAAGATACGAGATGTGCAGCATCTGAAACAACGGATACTGGAAGCCTGTGCTTGCATTTCTTCTGAGGTGTTGCTATCAGTGTGTCAAGAGTGGGAGAAGAGGGTTGCATTGACCATCCAACACAATGGGCAGCACTTTGAACACATTTTATAAGTGGTCATAAACGTGTAAAAAACTCATGAAAGAATAAAGTTACGTTAAAACCAAGCACACCATTGTTTTTTCTTATGAAATTCTCAATAAGTTTGATGTGTCACATGACCCTCTTCCCATTGAAAAAAATAAAGTTGGATCCAAAATTGTTGACTACAAAATGACCACCATGGTCACCACCCATCTGGAAAAGTTTTCCCCCTCCCATATACTAATGTGCCACAAACAGGAAGTTGATATCACCAACCATTTAATTTAGGTGTATCCATATAAATGGCCCACCCTGTATATATAGATAGATATACATATATATTTCTATCTATCTATTTATATATCCATCTATCATATATATATATATATATATATATATATATATATATATATATATATATATAAAATTATTTGTTGTACCTTTTGTAAAACGGTTATTAACTGAAATAGAATGGATTGTCCCCCAAGTTCCACTAGGTTGATAAGACCTAAAAAATATCAAAAAGGTGAAAATAAATTTTAGAATTACAACTGGGATTCAAGGAGATGTAGGATTTAATGTAATAAACCTGATAGTATTATCGCTATTTCAAAAGTCCAAACTTTAAGTGACTGTATCAGTATTCCAGGCATCCCCAGTGCTAAGAAAGGTCCCCAGTCGTTCAGGCATTCAATTGACCATCCTACAGATAAAATGGGAAATTAAAAAAACATAAATGTACATACTATGCAGTGAAAAAAAATAGCTCTCTGAAGCTCAAACTAATTTCTTGGGAGTGTCAACATTTATGCTCTGCTAGTGCGCCTTACAACCTCTCCCCATTCCAGCTATCTTATTGAAAAGGCTTTTTGTTTCCATGTTCTAGTAATTGTGAGGGCCCCAACAGACAAGCATCTATGATTTAGTATTTATCACCTTTACAGTGGATATCTGATTAATGTTTTAACAGGTAACTTTTATTTTCATTAAAGGACAAGTGACCATGTAAAATAAAAATGAAAAATATATACATACCTTCCACACTGGCGCTGTTCCTCTGTTACATTCTTATGTCACTTGATCACTGCAGCCAATCGCTGGCTGCTGATTGATTGCATCCTTCATATTGCCTGAAAGCAGACATCTGCTCTGATGGAATCCTGAAATTCTTCAGCAAATTAACAATGGCTAATTGGCTGCAGACGTCATATGACATAACAATGTCACGTGACCACTGATTAGACATAGCGTCGACATCGCGCGGAGGAGCAGCAATAGTCCAGAAGGTAAGTACTGGTATATGTTTCCTTTTTAGTTACATGGGGCACTTTATCAGATAACAATAGTGGACAATCCCTGTACTGTGTTTCGCATGTGCAGCTAAGTAGAAAATCCTCAGATAAGCTAAGCCAAGTTGTGCACCTTATAGAAAAAAACACTGTGGAAGCCAAATGGGAGCACCGTGCGATAAATAGAGCAGCTGGGACATCCATATCATTTTTAGATAGTTAACCTTTGCCAGTAAGTGATAGATATAGTTTCTTCTACACCTTTAGTTTTAGGTTGAATTTTAGAAGGAGGAGTCATGCTTACTATAATCTTTTAATGCAACAGAGATATCTCTAGATATCACGGGAAGATTGCTACATAAAGATGTTCCAAGTGGAGCATCTATCGATATCACCACTGCTTTAGACACGTTTATGGTCAGATATCAGAAAAACAAACCAACAGTCCACAGTGAAGTTTCTGTGGACAGATGCCTGAAGGGTTTAAAGGGCATTCATGTAATGAAAGCCCCCTCCTTACTGACATGTGCTCATTGTTTACAATCTTATCAAATATAAAACCACTTTTTTTTATATACAAATACACATTTTATCCATTAACATGAAAAAACGTACCTCCCCAAGTCGCAAGATGCAATTTTCTGATTAGGATATAGCTGAACAGTAGTGAACATTCAAAAATAGAACTAATAGTGATCGCCAGCGCAGCACCTCTAAAGATGAAAGTAGAGAAATTCATTATTCCTATATGATATCTGAACACATAGATCATAAAAGTGCTTCTATGGTCTTGGCCCTGCTATTAGTAGTGGTCTGCTTCTATAATTTTCAAAGGATATGTACACTTTTGCAACAAATGGATGAAAAAAAGAAGAAAAAGAGCTTGGTAAATAGTCTTGATTTAAAATTAATTACTGTTTTGTGTCTATTGCTTCTATGTAGCCCTACACTATGGAGTCGACCCGATCAATCAAAAGAGGTGTTTTCACACTGGTCTTGATGAGGAGGCGTGTTGGAGTCAGATGCTCCTGATTCATTAAGAGGAGCACCAGGAGCATCTGACGAGTGGCGTGCACCTCCATGTGCGCTTCACCATAGATCTTACTCCAGTCAGAGCAGAATTAACAATGGCAAAGAAGTATAGGTGTCACGTGTGTATTTAAATAATGGGCCGTGTGCTCCTATTGGCAGCCAAAAGGTCTAACCACAAATACTTTATTATAACTGGGAGGTGTGTACATCTCCTGCATCCTCCGCTGTCAGCAGCCCCAATAGGTTGAGAGCGATTATGTCTGACAGCAGTGAACAGAGTTCAGTATGGTAGATACACATTCTGAAAGTCCAATCAGAGTTGCCAGTATCAGACTGTGTATGGATACACCATATTAACAAAGGGGAATGATAACACCCAGTCGTCAATTTATTTCCAAATGAATGACAGTACAATCTAGAATTCTAACATGAGATGCTCCAGAGTTGTTATTTCATAGGGAATAAAGGTATTTATTAAGCAGGCATGTCAGGAGAGCAGACTAGTCCTTCTTCACCAAAAAAATTGTCCTTGTTTAACTTACTTGACTCCAATTTTTAAAACGAAAAGTAGCAAATAGTTCAAGAGGGCAGTAAGAAGGCATGACAAGCAGCTCACTACGATTTGAGGCCAAATTATTTCCTAAAAGTCAAACAAATAGGAAAGAATGCATATAACTAAACAAGTAAATGAGTATAAATGTTAAGTGGCTGTCTGATCAATACTAATAATGTAGTGCTGAAATTACTAGGTATGGAGGGTTTAACAACTGCTTCATTACTGAGTCTAATCTGGCAGATTTTAGTTTGTGTCAGTTCATTTAGAGATGCTTTTCCATCCATGTACTGTAGCAGTGTAAGCAGGCTCGGACTGGCCCATAGGGGAACAGGGGAATCCTCCGGTGGGCCCCTGTGCAGATATGGGCCCCCAACCTCACAATATGGACAGTACTTGGCATAATTCACTTTATTCACTCTATACAGAAAAAAGCAGCATCTCAGCATCCGTTAACTAAACTACCAAGTTTATTATTATATAGAGATACAAGTTAATTTGTGAACGAGGGTAGTGAAATGCATGCAGGTGAAAAGTGGGCCCTCCCCAAAGTCAATGTTACAGGTGGGCCCTTAGCACCGCAGTATGACAGTGAGTGTAAGGGCTTTTTTATAGCATAAGTGGTAGTTTTCAATAGCACCATTACAGGACACATATAACTCGATGAGTAACTTGTATTAACTTTTTTGAGGTTGAAATGTGCAACATAAATAGCATATTAGCTTTTTCCTATGTATTGATTGGTTCATAGCAATACCGAATATGTATTTAAGAGAAACAATTCAAGTCTTTAATAATTTTTGAAGATGCAGTGGAAATAAGTTGTTCGATTAAATAAAATATATTTGTACATACAGTACAGACCAAAAGTTTGGACACACCTTCTCATTTTAAGATTTTTCTGTATTTTCATGACTATGAGAATTGTACATTCACACTGAAGGCATCAAAACTATGAATTAACACATGTGGAATTATATACTTAACAAAAAAGTGTGAAACAACTGAAAATATGTCTTATATTCTAGGTTCTTCAAAGTAGCCACCTTTTGCTTTAATGACTGCTTTGCACACTCTTGGCATTCTCTTGATGAGCTTCAAGTGGTAGTCACCGGAAATGGTTTTCACTTCACAGGTGTGCCCTGTCAGGTTTAATAAGTGGGATTTCTTGCCTTATAAATGGGGTTGGGACCATCAGTTGTGTTGTGCAGAAGTCTGGTGGATACACAGCTGATAGTCCTACTGAATAGACTGTTAGAATTTGTATTATGGCAAGAAAAAAGCAGCTAAGTAAAGAAAAACAACTGGCCATCATTACTTTAAGAAATGAAGGTCAGTCAGTCCGAAAAATTGGGAAAACTTTGAAAGTGTCCCCAAGTGCAGTTGCAAAAACCATCAAGCGCTACAAAGAAACTGGCTCACATGAGGACTGCCCCAGGAAAGGAAGACCAAGAGTCACCTCTGCTTCTGAGGATAAGTTTATTCGAGTCATCAGCCTCAGAAATCGCAGGTTAACAGCAGCTCAGATTAGAGACCAGGTCAATGCCACACAGAGTTCTAGCAGCAGACACATCTCTTCAATAACTGTTAAGAGGAGACTTTGTGCAGCAGGCCTTCATGGTAAAATAGCTGCTAGGAAACCACTGTTAAGGACAGGCAACAAGCAGAAGAGACTTGTTTGGGCTAAAGAACACAAGGAATGGACATTAGACCAGTGGAAATCTGTGCTTTGGTCTGATGAGTCCAAATTTGAGATCTTTGGTTCCAACCACCGTGTCTTTGTGCGACGCAGAAAAGGTGAGCGGATGGACTCTACCTGACTTGTTCCCACCGTGAAGCATGGAGGAGGAGGTGTGATGGTGTGGGGGTGCTTTGCTGGTGACACTGATGGGGATTTATTCAAAATTGAAGGCATATTGAACCAGCATGGCTATCACAGCATCTTTCAGCGGCATGCTATTTCATCCGGTTTGCGTTTAGTTGGACCATCATTTATTTTTCAACAGAACAATGACCCCAAACACACCTCCAGGCTGTGCAAGGGCCATTTGACCAAGAAGGAGAGTGATGGGTTGCTACGCTAGATGACCTGGCCTCCACAGTCACCAGACCTGAACCCAATCGGTTTAGGGTGAGCTGGACCGCAGAGTGAAGGCAAAAGGGCCAAAAAGTGCTAAGCATCTCTGGGAACTCCTTCAAGATTGTTGGAAGACCATTTCCGGTGACTACCTCTTGAAGCTCATCAAGAGAATGCCAAGAGTGTGCAAAGCAGTCATCAAAACAAAAGGTGGCTACTTTGAAGAACCTAGAATATAAGACATATTTTCAGTTGTTTCACACTTTTTTGTTAAGTATATAATTCCACATGTGTTAATTCATAGTTTTGATGCCTTCAGTGTGAATGTACAATTTTCATAGTAATGAAAATACAGAAAAATCTTTAAATGAGAAGGTGTGTCCAAACTTTTGGTCTGTACTGTATATTTATATTATATACAGTGGATGTAAAAAGTCTACACATACTTGTTAAAATGACAGAATTTTGTCATGGAAAAAATCATACGAAGAAGAATGGTTTCAGAATGTTTTCCTCCTTTAATGTCATCGATAATCTGAAAAAATCCATTGAGAAACAAACTGAAATCTTATTTTTTTTGTTGGGGAGGGAAGCTAGGGGGGGGAATAAAAATAACAAAACAAAAAAAAACTAAAATAATGTGGTTGTAAGTATGAACACCCTTTTATAATGGTGGGGACATGGTTGTTTCCAGAATTAGCCAATCACATTGAAACTCCTGTTAAATAGTAGTCAGTACACAGCTGCCATCATTCACAGGGATTCTGATTAACTCTATATAAAGTTTAGTTGTTTTAGTAGGATTTTCCTGATATCTCTGATATCCTCTTAGTTGCATTTTAATGTAACAGCCATGGTCTGTAAACCACTTACAACACAACAAAGGAATCTCATTACACCAATAGCGCCGCTCACAGGCATTATCAGCAGCGCAAGGTAATTAGATATAAGGTTATATTTATCATTAAAACACACTGGCATTTTTTTAAAAGTACCGGACAACCCCTTTAAAGTTATCAGTCAGGAGAAGGGTACAAAATGTTTTCAAGGCATTAGATATACCATGGAACACTTTGAAGATAGTCATAAAGAAGTGGTATTTGACACAACAGTGACATTATCTAAAACTGGACGTCCCTCAAAAGTTTATGAAAATACAAGAAAATTGGATTGGTTCAGGAGGCTGCCAAGAGACCTACAGCAACATTAAAGGAGCTGCAGAAATTTCTGGGAAGTACTGGTTATGTACAGCAAGTGACAAAAATCTCTTGTATTCTTCATATGTCTGTGGGGTATGTGGGGAGATCGAATTCTTTTCTTACAAAGAAAAACATCCAAGCCCGGCTATGTTTTGCTAAAATATACATCAAGTATACCATAAGCATCAAAAGCATGTGGGAAACCATATTATGAACTGATGAGAATAAGGTCGAAGATTTTGGTCATAATTCCAAAAGGTGTGCTGTGCGCAAAGCCAAAACTGTACATCACCAAACGAACCCATACCCGTACACCATGTTGATAGTGAAGCGTGGTAGAGGCAGCATTATGCTTTGGGGTGATTTTTTTGACAGCTGGAAATGAGCCTTTACGTTTGTAAAAAATATATCCCATACACCACTCCATAACCCATGCAAACTTGGTACAGCCCCTCACACTTTGTTGTTAAAAAAGCACGCAATCCAAAAATACAAGGCTCCGAGTAATCTCCTTCCAAAAAGATTTATTGACACCAGTGTACACACAGGAAAAATAGTGATGTTTTGGCCATGCAGGTAAGGCCTTTATCAAGTCAAGAAAAAAGTATGCTTTTTTCTTGGCTTGATAAAGGCCCTGCGTGGTCAAAACATCACTATTTTTCCTGTGTGTAAATTGGTGTCAAAACTTTTTTGGAAAGAGATTACCCGGTGCCTTGGATTTTTGGATTGCGTGGAAATGGGGCTTTCGTCAAGTTGGAGGGAATTGTGAACAGTTTCAAATATCAGTCAATTTTACAACAAAACCTTCAGGCCTCTGCTAAAAAGCTGAAAATGAAGAGGAATTTCACCACTTTTCAGCACGATAATGACCTTAAGCATACCTCCAAATCAACAAAATAATGGCTTCGCCAGAAGAAGATCAAAGCTTTGGAATGGCCCAGATGGAGCCCAAACATGAATCCAACTGAAAATCTGTGTGTTGACCAGAAGTGCCCTGTACACAGGAGATGCCCTCACAATTGACCGATTTTGAACTCTAGTGCAAGAAAGAGTGGGCAAATATTGCCAAATCTAGATGTGCCATGTTGATAGCCAAAAGACTGAATGCTGTCATAAATTCAAAGGGTACTTCAAGAAAGTATTAGTTAAAGGGTGTGCATATTTGTGGAACCAGATTATTTTACTTCTTTATTTTTCTTTTTCCACTCGAAAAAATTTTAGTTTATTTTTCAAATGAATTGTTCATATGTGTGTAGACTTTTGATAACCACTGTAGAACTATATATATTGTTATAACTTTATTATACTGGTTGTTACAATTGTGATAATATATGTTTTCTTTTAAAACTTTAAATAACCCCAAAAAAACTTAAAGGGAATCTGTCAGTAGGATCAATCCTCCTAATCCATCTAAAGGAATCCTTCTAGACCATAGGAAGCTGAATAAAGTGAAGCTATTATATCTGTGATCCAATGTCTTATTCCAGAGAAATCCATGTTTGATGTTGGTTGATTCACTACTAAATTTCAAGAAGGGCCTGGATGCTTTTCTTGAAAAATATCATTTTACAGATTATGGGCAATTTTCCGCCTAATATGAAATTATTAGTGTCTGCCCAATGGGTTTTTTGCTGTCCTCTGGATTAACATGTTAGGCTATAGGTTGAACTTGATGGATTTATGTCTACTTTGAACCTTAAAAACTATGAAACTATGTTTTTCTCATATGCAAATGAGCTGTTCAGGGCTATGGGCCGGACACTGATCTGCATGAGAATCTGCCTCCAAAGCTTATTTTAATAAATGAAAAGGGGCATTACCAATGTGATATATAACTAACACAGAACAGTAAACTTTAATCTCATAAAAAAACACATTAGCAGCTGCGACTCGTACAGATCTGTTGTATTGTAACAATATTGCAACACTGGCTGCCTAAGAGAAGGAAGCTAAAGCTGAGAAGAACCTGCAGATGTGTCAGATATAATCACACACAACTGATGCATTGAAGAAACTTAGTGAAGAACTGGACCATGATTTCCAGATATGGGAGAAAGAAATTGTATCCACCAAAACAAAGAAGTTCCAGAGAGATCTTAATGACAGGGCGACTGGTCGGGTTTATAAGTGAAAAATGAATACCAATCGCTCACGGCCTACTTATCATACCGGATCCAGATCTCACTCTAGGTCTGGATCTGTTGTATCTCTTACATCTGGGGATGAAATTCAAACTAAGACAAATATGGAAGGAAATGACGATCAAACCCCTGCTTATAGATATAATAAAACCAGATTGGCAGCTAAACGAAAGAATTTGACACATAATCAACAGGATAAAAAATTAAGACAAATCTACAGGTAATTAATCTGTCATCCCATAACCTTACCCAAGCCCAATATGAAGTGTTGAGTAGAGGTTTAATCTTTGCACCAACTAACCCATTTCATCTGTTTACAGCTATGAAAGATCTTTATATCTTCTCCCGCAAACTGATTTTGAAAAAACTACATAACCGTGGTACATCGGATCTTGGTTTGGACAGTGCAGCTGAGCGGGAAGCTATCTCCATTCTGGAGGAATTATTACAGGAGCAGAGAGTTGAGAAACAAGGTATGTTTTCTCAGAATATTGTACCTAGAGCGACAAGGTTTCCCCCCTTGTCCTTATGCCCAGCTGATGAGATTTTCAGTAAATTAATCTTGGATGATTTCAGGGAAATTTCTACACAACGAAGACACAGCAATCTTAATTATAGACAAAGACAAGTCCTGAGAGAACTACAGGCACTTGATGATGTAGTTTTCAAGGCTGCGGACAAGGGGGGAAACATCGTTGTTTGGCCAATAAATAAATACGAAAAAGAGGCTCTCAGACAACTGAGAGATAGAAATACCTATGAAAAATTACCTTTTTCACCCCTTGCTTCTTTCTCGGCTCAGCTGCACTACATATTTTGTGGGGCTTTGGATCAGGGTATAATTACAAAACAAATTTTTGATGGCCTGTTGACTAAATATCCAAAAGTCCCAACTTTCTATATTCTTCTGAAAATCCACAAGGATCCCATCGACCCTCCTGGCCGTCCGATCGTGTCAGGAATTGATGGCTTATGCGAACCAGTGTGTAAGTTCATAGATTACTACTTGAAACCTATGGTGGAAACCTTGCCATCTGTTGTGAAGGACACGATGGACGTGCTAAGGAGGGTGGACGGGATCTTTGTGGAATCAGATATGTCATTGGTTTCCGCGGATATAGAATCTCTCTACACTTGCATTGACCATGAGGATGGTCTCGATGCTGTCCGCTTCTTCCTGGGGAGTTCAAACTGGGACAGCCAATTGGGTGATTTGGTCCTTGAATTGCTCCAGTTCATATTAACACATAATTTTTTTGTATTTAAGGATGTTTTTTACTTGCAGAAACGCGGCACTGCCATGGGGGCGGCATGTGCGCCCGCATACGCAAACCTTTTCCTGGGTTACTGGGAGAGGGGTTTGTTTGGGAGTCATAGAATCATAGAATGGTAGAGTTAGAAGGGACCTCCTGGGTCATCTGGTCCAACCCCCTGCTCAAAGCAGGATTCACTAAATCATCTCAGACAGATGTCTGTCCAGCCTCTGTTTGAAGACGTCCATTGAAGGGGAACTCACCACCTCTCGTGGCAGCCTGTTCCACCCACAGATCACCCTGTCAAAAAGTTTTTTCTAATATCTAATCTGTATCTCCTCCCATTCAGTTTCATCCCATTGCTTCTAGTCTTTCCTTGTGCAAATGAGAATAAAGATGATCCTTCTACAATGTTACGGCCCTTGAGATATTTGTAGACAGCTATTAAGTCTTCTCTCAGTCTTCTTTTTTGTAAGCTAAACATTTTTTAAAATGTGGTGCCAAAACTGGACACAGTATTCCAGATGAGGTCTGACCAAAGAGGAGTAAAGTGTGATAATGACTTCACGTGATCTAAACTGTATGCTTCTGTTAATACATCCCAGAATTGGATTTGCCTTTTTTGCTGCTGCATCACACTGTTGACTCATGTTCAGTCTATGATCTATTAGTACACCTAAGTCTTTTTCACATGTACTGTTGCTTAGCTCTATTCCTCCCATTCTGTATATGATTTTTTCATTTTTATTGACCAGATGAAGTACTTTGCATTTTTCCCTGTTAAAAACCATTCTGTTAGTTGCTGCCCACTGCTCCAGTTTATTTAGGTTTTTTTGAATCCTCTCTCTCTCTTCTCTAGTGTTAGCTATCCCTCCTAGATTTGTGTCATCAGCAAATGTAATCAGTTTACCCTCAATTCCTTCATCTAAATCATTGATAAAGAGTGTGGGGACGCCGACCATGTGCAGGGTTGGCTGCGGTATATTGATGACCTTTTTATTATTTGGCAGGGCACTGCCTATGAGCTGGAGCGATTCATGGACCAGTTTAATGACAACCCTTTCAATATTAAACTGACCTTCCAATATAGTGCGAAAAAAATAGATTTTTTGGAAATTTCCCTTAAGGTGCATGAACAGGGATGCATTCAAACTGATGTCTACCGCAAGTCTACATCAGTGAATGCATTATTACATGCTGATTCAGCACATAATACTTCCACGGTCAGGGCTGTCCCAGTTGGTCAATTCCTCAGGATGAGGCGGATATGCTCCTCAGAGGCGAGATTTGAGGATCAGGCCATAGATCTTACCCGACGCTTTGTAGAGAGAGGCTATAGTAAGTGATTTGTGAAACAAGGGTATAGGAGAACAAGGGCCACCCCACGCAACAAGTTGTTGAGCTCTACAATAAAATCAAAGGAGGGGTTTGGACCACCAAGATTCATTTCCACTTATAATCAGGATTGGTCGCTCATGAGAACCATCTTGCAGCGGCACTGGTCGGTCTTATTGACTGAACCATCCTTCGCCACCCATGTCTCAACATCCCCTCTTATGACATCAAGAAGATGTAAAAATATCAAAGATATTTTAGTCAAAAGCCACTATGTTCCGCCAAAACCTAATCCATTTGGATCAAGGGGACCAACAAAGGGGTGTTTTCTGTGCGGTCGCTGTGTGGCATACACCAATGTCTCTCACAGCACTGAGTTCTCTAATGCCTCTGGAAGTTGCCACTATAAAATTAATGAAAATATTTCATGTGGGACCTCAAATGTGATATATTACGCAACCTGCGGCTGTGGAAAAATACATGTTGGATTGACATCTAGAGAACTGCGGGTGATGATTAGGGAGCATGTGAGAGACATTGGTGCAGCGAGGACAGTGGCAGTTTCTTTATTAAAAACAATACCACGCCATTTTAGGCAATATCATGGCAGCAGCCCCAAAACCTTTATGGTACGGGGAATTGACGTTATCCATGGTGGTATTCGAGGATGAAACATAAAAAAGCTTTTAGCCCAGAAAGAGGCTAAATGGATAGTGGAATTGGGAACTGTGACCCCTAATGGCCTTAATGAGACTTTAAGTTTCGCCCCGTTTCTGTGAACATATAGCAACCCTTTGGTATTTTTAACCATTTTTAATTATATATTTTTTATTTTTATTTCCTAATGTCCCTTGTCTCTATTAATATTTTTTCTCCTTTTTTCCTTCCATTGCCATATTAATAATCACGTGTCATGAATCAAATTCATCTTTCAACACATGAACTTACATCCTTCGGACTGGACCAAATAATACTACTAATATGAATGTATTTTTTGTTATCTGTATATATTAGATATTGCCAGAAACATTCTCCAAATGGTGTGCGCGTGCATGCTGCGCTGTCTGATGTCCCCGCTCTGCCCCCCGGCATCTCTATGGAGCCTGCGTGTTGTCTGGGAGCCATAGCAACTGACCCTGGTCTTCCTGACATGTGCGGGTTACCTTGATGGCTGTGGGCGGTGCGGCTGACGCAAACGGCGCAGTGCGCATGCGCCGATATACCATGATATGATTTGTCCACTGTGATCATGTGACCGCAGGTCCTGACCGCATTTAAACAGGCATGGAAGGTCCTTTTCTGTATTCCCCCCGAGGAAGCTGTTAAATGCACCACGCGAAACGCGCGTTGGGGATTTTTCTTGTTGGGCTGCTATATCTTCAACAATGGGTAAGAGTGCAATATTATGATTTAGTGCATTATTCTATAAGTTAATTTGCTGACACGACCTTTATACCATTTTGCACAGACAAACTTATTTTGATTGTCGTGAATAGCACCAAAAAAAAAATCCCATGTGGGAATAAGCACTGTTGCACTTTCTCCATTGTGGCTTTTACTTTCTAATAACAGTAATATGAACATATTTATATATGCTGCCGAACTTTGGTGCCGGGTTGTTCCTTTTTTATGATATTTGTCCTTAAGTGTTCAATAAAGTATTTTTGCTAAATTTTTGCCAAAAAAAACTCCTGGTTTTTCGTTTTTGCATATATATTAGCTTTATGGAGTGGCATAAATTACTACTTTCCCTGTATTTGGGACCTTACCTTGGTTAGAGTGTTTTTTTACAATGTACCTAATGAATATACAGTCATGGCCAAAAGTATTGAGAATGAGACAAATAGTAATTTTTCCAAAGTTTACTGCTTCATTTTTTGTAATGGCAATTTGCATATACTCCTGAATGTCAAAGAGTGATCAGCTTAACAGCAATTACTGTACTTGCAAAGTCAATATTTGCCCAGAAAATGAACTTTAACCCCCAAAACACATTTCAACATCATTGCAGTCCTGCCTTAAAAGGAGCAGCTAACATCGTTTTAGTGATTGATCCATTAACACAGGTGTAGGTGTTGATGAGGACAGGGCTGGCGATCAATCAATCATGATTAAGTAAGAATGACATCACTGGACACTTTAAAGGAGGCTGGTTCTTGGTATCATTGTTTCTCTTCAGTTAACCATGGTTATCTCTAAAGAAACACCTGCAGCCATCATTGCACTGCACAAAAATGGCCTAACAGGGAAGATTGCACCTCAGTCAACAATCTATCGCATCATCAAGAACTTCAAGGAGAGAGCTTCCATTATTGTCAAAAAGGCTCCAGGGCGCCCAAGAAAGACCAGCAAGCGCCAGGACCGTATCTTAAAACTGTTTCAGCTGCGGGATCGGACTACCAGCAGTGCCGAGCTTGCTCAGGAATGGAAGCAGGCTGGTGTGAGTGCTTCTGCACGCACTGTGAGGCGGAGACTCTTGGAGCAAGGGCTGGTTTCAAGGAGTGCAGCAAAGAAGCCACTTCTCTCCATAAAAAACATCAGGGACCGACTAATATTCTGCAAAAGGTACAGGGAGTGGACTGCTGAGGACTGGGGCAAAGTCATTTTCTCTGATGAATCCCCTTTTCGATTGTTTGGGACATCTGGAAAACAGCTTATTCGGAGAAGAAGAGTTGAGCGCTACCACCAGTCTTGTCTCATGCCAACTGTAAAGCATCCTGAAACCATTCATGTGTGGGGTTGCTTCTCAGCCAAGGGAATTGCCTCACTCACAGTCTTGCCTAAAAACACAGCCATGAATAAAGAATGGTACCAGAATGTCCTCCAAGAGCAACTTCTCCCAACCGTCCAAGAGCAGTTTGGCGCCCAACAATGCCTTTTCCAGCATGATGGAGCACCTTGCCATAAAGCAAAGGTGATAACTAAATGGCTCATGGAACAAAACAGAGATTTGGGGTCCATGGCCTGGAAACTCCTCAGATCTTAATCCCATTGAGAACTTGTGGTCAATCATCAAGAGACGGGTGGACAAACAAAAACCAACAAATTCTGGCAAATGCAAGCATTGATTATGCAAGAATGGACTGCTATCAGTCAGGATTTGGTCCAAAAGTTGATTGAGAGCATGCCAGGGAGAATTACAGAGGTCTTGAAGAAGAAGGGGCAACACTGCAAATATTGACTTGCTGCATTAGCTCATTCTAACTGTCAATATAACCTATTGGTACTCATAATATGATTGCAATTATATTTCTGTATGTGATATAAACATCAGACAAACACTAATAAAAACCAGAGGCCAGCAGATCATGTGAAAATATAATTTTGGTGTCATTCTCAAAACTTTTGGCCATGACTGTACAGTATGGATAATAATCACACACAGCTCTGCAGTGAGATCAGGAGAGCAGAGAGCAGCCATTACACATCACACAGGTAACTCCCCTTTCATTTATAATAAGTTCTAGAGGCGCAGTCTCAGGGAGATCTATGTCCGTCCCATAGTCCTGAACAACTCATTTACATATAAGAAAAACATGGATTTCTCAGGAATAAGATATCGGATCGCAGATATCAAGGTATCATTTTATTCAGCTTCCTGTGACCTACATGCCCATACCCAGTATTTTTCGGACTATTAGATGCACCGGACCATAAGAGGCACCTAGGTTTTAGAGGGGGAAAATAGAAAAAAATGTAAGTAAAAATTGTGGTCATGATGCACTGTTATGGAGGGGGGTCTGCTGCTGACATTGTTATAGGGGTAATGTCCCCCAATTCTGTAGTAATATCCCCAATCCTGGTATATATATGCCCCCATCCTGGTATACAGTTGAAACCAGAACTTTACATACACTATATAAAAAGACACATATGCATGTTTTTCTCAATATCTGACATGAAATCAGAATAAACCTTTCCCGTTTTAGTTCAAATAGGATTACCATCATTTTTAATATTTACCAAATGCCAGAATAATGAGAGAGAGAGAGAGAGAGAGAGAGAGAATGCAGTAAGTAATAAAAATGCCTTAAACAAAGTCAAAAGTTACATACACTAAGATTACTATGCCTTTAAACAATTCTGGACTGCCCATATGATCATGTGTTTAGAAGCTTCTGATAGTTTTGGCAACATTTGAGTTAATTAGAGACACACCTGTGGATGTATTTTAATGCACATCTGAAACACACTGCTTCTTTGTGTAGCATCATGGGAAAGTCTAAAGAAATCAGCCAAGATATCAGGAAGAGAATTGTGGACTTGCACAAGTCTAGCTCATCCTTGGGTACAATTTCAAGATACCTGAAGGTGCCTCATTCATCTGTAAGTACAAACAAGATGGGAATGTCCAGCCATCATACCGCCCGTACTAAATCCAACGAGTGCAAGGCCCGCTCCTTTGAATTCCTTGGTTCTGGACAGAGTGAGGGCAACACAATGTCCTGATTGACATGGAAACGTGAGACCACTTTAGGCAGAAAGTCACAACGGGTGCGAAGCACCACGCGATCCAGATGGAATTCCAGAAAAGGGGGCGAGCAAGAAAGTGCCGCCAACTCAGAAAACCCTTCTCAAGGAGGTGACCGCTACCATGAAGGCAACCTTCCAAGAAAGCAAATAAAGCGTAACAGAATCCATAGGCTCAAAAGGCCCATGCTGAAGAGCCTCCAAGACTATATTGAGCCGCCAAGGAGCCACAAACGTCTTCCGAGGCGGAAACTGACGAGTTACCCCGCGAAAAAAGGAACGCACATCCCTGCGCGAGGCAATAGCCTTCCGAAAAAGCAAGGATAGAGCAGATACCTGACCCCGCAAGGTACTACCTGCCAGACCCTTGTCCAACCCATATTGCAGGAAAGACAATAAGTTGGGAATGGAAAAAATCCTCGGGTTTCTTGACGATTCAGAACACCACGAAAAGAAGGCATCCCAAGTTTTGTGATAAACCCTAGTCGTAGCAGGACCTCTAGCCGCTCGCAAGGTGGAAATGACCTCGGCTGAAAACCCTCGACGGGTCAAGATTTCAGTCTCAAGAGCCACGCCGTCAAACGAAGAGACTTCAGGTACGGATGACAAATGGGACCTTGGGTTAACAGGTCCGGACGAAGAGGTAGTGGAAACGGAGGCGCTGCCTGAAGAGACACCAGCGTTGAAAACCACGCCCTCCTTGGCCAATCTGGCGCCACCAAAATTGCCAAAATTCGCTCCAGTTTGATCAGCCGAATCACTAGAGGCAGTAAGGATACCGGCGGAAACACGTAGATCAGCTCGAACTGGTCCCACGGGGCTACGAGAGCATCTACCGCCACGGCCTCCGGGTCCTTGTACCTGGACATGAAAGTCGGAATCCTGGCGTTCAGCCTGGATGCCATCAAATCCACTTGGGGAGTCCCCCAACGGGAGCACAGCAGTGCAAACACTTCCGGATGAAGACTCCATTCTCCGGGATCCACTTGCTCGCGACTGAGAAAGTCCGCTGTGATATTCCGCACTCCTGGGATGTGAATCGCGGAGATGGCTGGAACCCTGGACTCGGCCCATACCATGATCCGAGAGACCTCCATCATGAGTCTGGAACTCCTCGTCCCGCCCTGATGGTTGATATACGCGACCGCTGTCGCATTGTCCATCTGAACTCGGACTGGCAGACCGCTCAAAGGGACCGTCCAATGACAGAGGCAGAGAAAAATCGCCCTCAACTCCAGGATGTTGATCGGCAGAGAAGACTCTTCTGACAACCAGACCCCCTGAATCCAGAGATCGTTCCAAACTCCCCCCCAGCCCGTCAGGCTGGCATCGGTGGTTATGACCGACCACCGTGGAAGGAGGAAAGATTTCCCCAGGGATAACACCTCTGGACGTAACCACCATCTGAGAGACTCTCGCACCCTGCGGGAGATAATGACACTGCGATCCAGCGAAGCCGGCGATCGATCCCAACGGGTCAGAATGAGATCTTGGAGACCCCTGGAATGAAATTGAGCAAACGGTACTGCCTCCATTGTCGCCATCAGACCCAGAAGGCGCATACACCTTCAAAGGGACATTGCCGTCGTCGACCTCATGGCTTGAACCTGGTAGACGAAGGTTCACTTGTTTGTCCGGAGGCAGGGACACCACTGCCCATACCGTGTCGAAATGCATTCCCAGGAACAGGATTGACTGTGACGGCTCCAGAGATGACTTCTTCCAATTGACCAGCCACCCGAAGTCTTCCAGGTGCTGAAGGGATAGATCGCGAGCTGTCACCGCCTCCTCCGCTGTGGATGACACTATCAACAGGTCGTCCAGGTAGGGAATAATCATAACCCCTTGTCTTCGGAGAATCGCCATAAGTGGTGCCAGAATTTTTGTAAAAACCCTGGGCGCCGAGGCCAACCCGAACGGCAGGGCCACAAACTGATAATGAGCCTGACCTATGGCAAAACGCAGAAAGCGCTGGTGGGCCCTTCCAATGGGGACATGCAAATAGGCGTCGCGGATGTCGATTGACACCAAAAAATCGTACTGTGACAGGGCCGCCACAACAGAGCGAAGAGATTCCATGAGGAACTTCCGGGTCCGGACATGAAGATTCAACTCTTTGAGATCCAGAATGGGGCGAAACTTGTCCTCCTTTTTGGGAACCACAAAGAGGTTGGAGTAAAACCCCCTTCCCGGTCCTCCGGTGGAACCGTAACCACTACGCCGTTCTGCAGAAGAGAATCGACCTCCCGCAGCAGTGCAGCTGCCAGCTTGGGCTCGGACGGGATGCGAGACTGGCAAAACCTGTCTGGGGGTCGAGAATGAAACTATGAAATAGCCTGCCGACATAACCCGCGTCACCCAGGCGTCCGATACGTGGAATGCCCAAGTCGACTCGAATTGGAGCAGACGACCCCCCACCCGGGAACCCTCGGGTGAGCACCTGGCGTCAGTCCGCCTTAGCGGGCTTTTTGTCAGTTTCCCGTTTGTCTTGACGGAAATTCTGTTTCCAGGGAGTGCGGGATTTTTGAGAGGTCTTCTTTCCGGAAGAAGAGGGACGACCCGATCCCCAAGAGGGCTGACCGAACCGTCCCCTGGGCCGAAAGGACCGACGACCACCACCGGCACTAGACTTGCCAGACGTGGACGCCGCTGCTCTCCGCTGCGGCAAAGCCATATCCTTTGCTTTGGCCTTAGCAATCAGCTCCGTGAGGTCAGAACCAAAAAGCTGACCGCCCTTGTACGCCAGACTCGGCAAACCTTGCTTGGATACAGCGTCTCCAGTCCACTGCTTAAGCCACAGCACTCTTCTGACTGTGACGGCCGAGGATTGCGCTCTGGACAGAACCGAAGTAGTATCCAGAACTGCGTCTCTGCCATATCGGGCCGCCTCTTCCAACAACTGGATGAGCCTTTCTACCTCCGAAAACAACGTCCCATCTTGCCACGCCGTCCGTAGCTGGTCCAACCACCGCAGAGACGCCTCACCAGCACACATGGCTCCTAAAGACGCTCGGAATCCATGACCCGCAGCCTCGTAGATGGATTTTGCCGCTAACTCTGTCTTTCTGTCTAGCGGATCCTGCAGACTCGCCTTCCCTTTAACAGGAAGCAGAGAAGATTTGCTCAGCTGAGATAAAGGAACATCCACCTCAGGAGAGGGAACCCAATTAGCGACCGTCTCCGTGGAACAGGGGTACAGAGCATCAAAAATCCGTGTCCCCTGAAAACGCTTATCCGGACACAGGCGTTCTTTCTCCACCGCCTCGCTAAGCTCATCGAGTGATGGCAGAGTCGACCGAGTCCGACGCGACTCCTGAAACAGCCGGGCCGACTTACCAGGGCGTCTCGATACCTCATCAGGCAACTGTAACGCCTCTCTCATAGCCACAATAAAGGCATCCAAGCGGCCCAAAAGCGAAGCAGAGCTCCCCTGCCGATCCTCTTCGTCAGAATCGGAGATCTCCCCAGCAGAGCTGTCGGAGCTTCTGAGGCCTCCGTCTCGCTGTGCGGAGGGGACAGTACCGGCCTGTAGCGCTTCTTGCCACGAGAAGTCTGTTGGGATTTAGCTGATACCCAATGACCTAGAAGGCCAGACAGGCTATCAATGGAGCGAGTGAGCGACTCCACTTTAACATCACTGAGCCCCCCGACCAGCGTTAAACTTGACGCTGTCGAGGACTCCTGCGTGTCAGATACGCGAGACAGATCCTGAAGCGGACCTGGGAGGCGGTCCGCGCCTTCTGGACCCTGATCCGACATGCCCTCACACAGAAAATTGAAAGGCCGAATAACCCCTTAAAGGTGTGGTCAGTAACTAGGACAGAGTGATCCCGTACCACAGCCTGTTCTTCCCAGGGGAAACCAAGCGCTGAAGGGTTAAAAAGAAAAAAACAGCAGTCACTGCATTGATTATATTGAAGAACTCATACATACTGAGCACTTACCCAGCTGAGCGCCACAGGGACCCCCAGGGATGTGTGGCGCAGTGGCCCTTAGCTTCCCCCACGGCGGAGCGCGCAGGGACCCCACAGGCGCGGTTTGCGTCTCCGCCAGGAAGCGCCCTGTATCCCCCGGGGCCGGCAGGGTTCTGCGGGGACCGCCTTAGGGGGTACGCAGATCCGCCAGGGGAGGGGTGGGGGTCCCAGCAGCGCTGAGACCCCCTGAGACCTCTAGACCACGGGGGGTCCAGGTCTCCGGGATAAAAATAAAAAAAATCTTCTGAGGAGCTGCAAAGGCAGCGACTATCCTCTGCGACCTCAAATTTTAGACTGGAGAATCATGGGAGTAGGAGGAGCCTAGGCTGGAGGGGCCGGTCGTCACTTTTTATAAATCTGAGGTGAACTATCCTATGGGGTTCCGCCTACCCACTAGTAATGGATCTGTGTCTCCCTTCCTTCCCTTCTGCTGCTGAAAACATGCATATGTGTCTTTTTATATAGTGTATGTAAACTTCTGGTTTCAACTGTATATGGCCCGCCATCCTGATATATGTGGCCCCCACCCCCATCCTGGTATTCATGGCCCACATCCCCATCCTGGTATACATGGCCCACATCCCCATTATGGTATACATAGCCCCCATCCTGGTATACATAGCGCACCATCCTGATATACATGGCCCCCTATCCCCACCATGGTATATAAGACTCCCTCACACCACACACATAAAAAAATAAAGGATTCTACTCATCTTCCTCCAGCTCCCTTGCAGCGCAGCATTCTGTTCTGATGCCAGCAGCTGACATCAGGGTGTAAGCAGCGCATGACGTCACTGACATGGAAGAGGGACTATGGGCGTGGGGAGCAGTGAATATTCATTTTCTTTAACAGCGGGCACAGTGTTCGCTGCAGCAGGCAGCTCCTGCCTCCTGTGACCTGCTCCTCCACGGCTGCCACTCCCTCCCCCCATCATCCACAGCCAGACTATAAGGTACCGTACATCTGGACTATAAGACGCCCCCCCCAATTTCGTCCAAAATTTTGGAGGAAAAAAGTGCATCTTATAGTTCGAAAAATACGATAGACGGTTTAGGAGGGTTGATCCTACTGACAGATTCCCTTTAATTAAACTGTTACTGTAGTATACCAAGTACTGTACACTGATAAAAAAAAATAATCAATACAGCTACTATCCATAATTTGCCAATATTTTATACTACTTGTTGTATACCAGCTATATACCAGCTTCATAAAACCATGCTATGTTTCAGCTAAAAGAAACCAAGGCTGATATTGTTAGAATGTTCTGTATCGACATTGTTCTATAGATAAGTACTCACAGAAACAAGACGCCAAAAAGTCTTTTCTGACAGTATTATCCTTGAAAACTAATTGTTTATATGTTGCTTATGAATTGTTTAATTATTACTAATGTTCAACATTCTTTGGTCTTGGTATGTGTAGAAATTCCATGTCTATGAGCCAAAATGTCGTTCTAAATACTGTACCCCTTTACAAAAGGGCAAAGCCCTCTCTCATAGTCACAGAGATTCTATATATGCCTTTTTATATCCTATCTTTATATATCTCTTAATTGTAACTTTATCCTAAATACATTTTCTTTTATTCAAATCACCTGTGAATAATATTTTTTTCCTGTTACAGAGTTTCCATACCAATATTAAAGAGAGCCAACATCAGCCTATAAATCAAAATTCTATACACAGTATGTGGACCTAATAATTGGTGATTCGGTATATGACCGAGTATTTATAATTTGTAATTTATTAAAACCTTTTTTCCTTATTATATATTAAGCAAGGTATTTTTTTTACCCCTTGCAGTGGGCTCCTGCATTTGCCAAACATTATTAGGTGCTGTTGCTGAAGTCTTTTCACCTTCCACAAATAAAATGACAGAAATCTATCAATCCATGCTTTTGGCACAGTATAACAGCCACGGCAGGTCTAGGCCACATTTTTATAAATCTGGGATTATCATCTATAACAACATAAATAGAACAACTACAAAAAAAAACCTACATTAATTAAATACTACTACTACCACTACTACTAATAATAATAACAACGATACTATAAAATTATAAGCTAAAAAAATGTTCATTCAGCAATTTAGACAGATTACATTGATAAGAGGATGTACCTGGTTTTGTAAATAGCGAAGTTTAATTTGGAAAAAGAAAAATGCCTAAAAAAATATAAACACAAAATATATGAGTAATGTTGAAGTAGAATGCACAGGGTCATTATATGGTACAATTTACAAATAGATTTTCCACATGAAGAAACATAGTTTAAACATAGTCTGAGGTTATCTTACAAAAGGAGTGGATATATACTTACAGTAAACAAAAATTCAATCCAGCAGTAAATGTACTCTTTAAAGCATTGTTCATTATAAATATTTACACTTCCAAGACATATTTTACATTATTTTTCGCCTGGCTATTGTTAACGATCTTAAAGGGGTTGTCCAGGTTTATCATGAAAGTCTGCAGTCGCTCTATGTGACTGCAGACTTTTGTGAAAATCCTGAACAACCCGTTTAAATATCTTTATTTTATAAGCTGTACACATTGTATTTAAGAGCAAATTTTCACTGGTAGTTACCAAAATATTTTACTAATGTGAAAAGGAGTGTAATAATAGACAATATACACTATGTTTCAAATTATTATGCAATTTAGATTTAAGTGTCATAAAGATGTAATTTTTTTTTTCCAATAAACTCCTGGATGGTATTGGGTCTCAGGGTTCTTTTGATCACTGAAATAAATCTCAAACACCAGGTGAGCCCAATTAAAGGAAAACTACTTAAGAAGGAAGTTCCACATTAAGCAGACTACAGGTTTCAAGCAATATGGGAAAGAAAAAGGATCCCTCTGTTGCCATAAAGTGACAAATAGTGCAATGCCTTAGACAAGCCATGAAAGCTTTAGATATTTCAAGAAAACTTAAGTGTGATTGTTTTACTATGAAGAGATTTGAGGCTGATAAAGAGCACAGACTGGTTTGTGCAGATAAAGGCCTAATGAGGAAGGTTTCTGCCAGAAAAATTTATCAGATTAAGAGAGCAGCTGCAAAAAAACATTATAAAGGAGCAAACAGGTATTTCAAGCTGCTGGTACCTCTGGAGTCCCCCAAACCTCAAGGTGTAGGATCCTCCATAAGCTTGCAGTTGTGCATAAGCCTAGTATTCAGCCATCACTAAACAGTGCGCACAAGCAGAAATGGTTGCAATGGGCCCAAACATACATGAAGACTGATTTTAAAACAGTTTTGTTTACTGATGAGTGCTGGGCAACCCTGGATGGTAGGTGGATGGCTACCATATCTCACCAAGGCTGCGACTTCAGCAAGGAGGTGGCGGAGTCATGTTTTGGGCCAGAATCATGGGAAGAGAGATGGTACACACCTTTAGGGTTCCTGAAGGTGTGGAAATGATCTCGGCAAAGTATATAGAGTTTCTGATTGACTACTTTCTACCATGGCATAAAAAGAAGAACCGTGCCAACCGTAGCAAAATCATCTTCATGCATGACAATGCACCATCTCATGCTTCAAAGAATACCTCCGAGTTATTGACTGCTATGGGCATAAAATGAGAGAAACTCATAGGTGGCCACCATCCTCCCCTGACCCCAACCCTATTGAGAGTCTTTGGAGTATCCTCAAGCAAAAGATCTATGAAGGTGGGAGGCTATTCTGACATCCTGCAAAGAAATTCAAGCAGAAACTATCCACAACTCACAAGTTCAATGGATGCAAGAATTGTGAAGTTGATAGCAAAGATGGGATCCTATGTTAACATGAAACTTGACCTGTTAAGATGTTTTTGATTGGAAAAGCTTTTGATTTCAGTCAATTAGACCTCTTAATGCTTCAAATTCAACAAATGATCTTTTTCAGTTCTTTACAACCTATAAAATGTTTGGAAAATCTGTTGTGCATAATAATTTGGAACGGCATTTTGAGTTTTTTGAGTTTTCAAAAAAATCCTGCTATCATTGGAAGGTTTGTCCAATAACATTTGATTTACACTCTACCGGTTGATGCTTTGAACATTTTACTGACTCATTTGCATGGACCATTTAGGAAAATCAGAAAAAATAGTATTTGCATAATAATTTACAACGTGGTATATAGCCAATTTAGACAATCTCAAAGTAACACGTCCCCCTCTCCTTCCATTGATATTATTAAGATCTCCAAAATGCATAAGAGACTTTGCAGACAACTCTATTGGGTTCCTATTAGTGTTGAGCGAGTATGTTCTGTCCGAGTATGCTCGGGCCGAGCTCCGAGTAGTTACAGCTGCTCGGTGATATGGTTGAATCGCTCCCGTGTGCATGATTTGCAACTGTTTGGCAGCTTTATTACATGTGAGGAATGTGTAAGAAATAGACATTCCTCCCATGTAATAAAACTGTCAAACAGTCACAAATCATGCACACGGGAGCGATTCAACCATATCACCGAGCAGCTGTAAATACTCGAAGCTCAGCCCGAGCATACTCAGCGAAAGGGTTAACAGAACATACTCGCTCAATACTAGTTCCTATCAATGAAACTGAAGAGTGCTTCTATTACTACGTATGTAATTCTGTATTTGGTAAGACTTGATAGTTTAGTAAAATGCATATACTTACTGGAAGTGTGGGAATTAAAATCAAAACACACAATTCGGTTTGTCTGTTACAATATAAAAAAAAGAAATAAAATTTAATGGAAACTTTTTTTGGACCAATATGAAACAATACACAGTCTCAGGTGAAAGGAGAAGAAATTCAGCATTAGTTAACAACTAAAAGGGCATGAAGCTCCACTAGCAGTCCAGCCAATTCCTAACAGGCAGATAGATATACAACTAGATTGTATGTAAATCTACATGTTTTTTATTTATTTATCTTTTTACAAAACCAATAAAAAGTGAATAGACAATACAGCAAAGGTAACTTAAATAAATACATTAAAAACGTGATGACTACACCAAATTCTTATAGATGTGGAGCTCTAGATGGCTCTTTTATACATCTGTTCTTGTAATGTCCCCAAGATAAAGATTTCCCTGGCAGAAGTGCAATCTTTTATTATAGGAGTATAAGTACAAAATGATTTGCTGTGCATATGTTCTTTCTATTGTAAGGTTAAATGAAGTGGCCTGACCACTCTTCGGACGGCTTCTCCTTGGAAGTCACCACTATGTTATGTATGGAATAAAAAAAAATAAAAAAAAACAGCTATGCCAGCGTTGTGAGGATTTCCCAGTGCTGGTGCTGAGAGCAGCGGGCACGTGACTGCAAGTATGTGATTTGCATACATATGGTCACATGCTGACTAGATGGGCGAGGACTCACTCAATGCAAGTCCATTGAGCAAGGCCAGAAAAGTCTAGTCGAAATGTGTCCAGAAGTATGCAAATCGCATACTTGCGGTCATGCACCACCCACTCGCACAGTGCGTGCGATGTGAGGATTCACAAATCTTCAGTCACATAGACTGACTGCAGACTCGTACCCCACATCTGGAAAAAACCCTTTAACAGTTAGCCAGCCCTGCAGTGGGGAAGAGTTTTTGGGAGACTTACGTCCTGGTTAGAGTGAGCAATTAGCGAGTAACTCTGAGAGAAGAATGTGGGCCCCATTACTGGTGTGTCTGTGAAATTGGAAGATTGCTGAGGTAGCAAGCCCTGAAAACACCAGTCCTGGAGAAGAAGTGATCGAAATACCCAGACACACAGCTAGAAGATGCTTGACACTGAGAAGTGAGCCTATGAGAGGCAGTAATGGAAGGTAGTGGGTTACATGCACTGCTGATGATATCCAAGGAACAAAATCCAGGAGGGATTTTCCCTCCACGCTCTGAAGTAGCCTGGAGGGAAAATCTCCTCTGATAGTTTTTTCCCACGCTATAGCTCTCTTACACTGATAGTGGTTAGTTCGCACCCAATTCCCCACATATATTCCCTTCTCATCACTTCGGTCCTTTCATTGTCACATCACAATACATTTTTTAATCTTTTTTACTTTCCACTCTTTTCCACCTTTTCCTTTTTTCTCTCTTTTTTTCTTCCTCCTTATTTCTTTTTCTCTCTCACTTTTTTACCTCTTCTTTCCTTATTATTTCGGTGGCTTTTCATTCTAAGTCACTCATTATCACCTTTTGACTTTTATCACGTTCTTGCTGGTTCGGTTCCACTTCTTTCTTTCCTCATATATTCTTTTACAATTATTTACATTAATTATTGCATTTCAACTCCTTATTTTTTTATTGCAATATGTTTTTTTGTTGATATACTAATTGTTTCTATTCCTCATACATTTATATATATATTTTTTCACTTTTTTTTTTTTTACTTCTTGCCTTGACGAGCTTTATTTGAACTGACAGCTGATTAGTCATCCAACACTCCATGTGATCCCCTCTTTTTGGCGATAAAAGATTGTTGATAAAAATCTGCTGCCATCTACCAGGATGATTAAGATGAAATGAGGTGGACATTTCAGCAAGACAATGTTCCTAAATACACAGACAAGGAAACTCTCAACTGGTTTCAGAGAAAGAATAGCCCAGCCAATCACCTGACCTGAATCCAATAGAAAATGTATGGAAGGAAAGGAACTAAAGCTGAGAGTTCATAGAAGGAGCCCACTGAACCTTGAGGATTTGAAAAGTGTTTGTGTAGAAGAATGAGCCAAAATCACACCTGTGCAATGCATGCGACAAGTTTCTCAATACAGGGTTGCTAAATTGACATTTTATTTTTTTCTGGACAGCTTATCTAAAAATCCTGGACAGAAAATATTTTTTACAGACACATTGAAAAAAACATAATAAATCATTATGAACATAAATCATACATGTCCACAACCCATAATTCTGATAAGAAGACATCAAGCTGCATTCACAGTAAACTGCAAAATAAGGAGAATTACAATCAAAATAAATAAAATTACAATCAATATAAAGTTTCCTCAGTTTCAAAAAATCCCGGACGCCTTAATTTTTTTTACTGACAGGACAAAAAAGTGCCCTATTTTTACAGACTGTCCTGGAATTTCTGGACGGTTGGCAACCTAGTACAGGAGGTGTCTTGAAGCTGTCATCACCAACAAAGGCTTTTGTACGAAGTATTAAATACATTTCAGTAAGCGTGTTCAATACTTTTTCCCTGTCTCATTTCTCTTTATTACACATAACTTGATTTCTGGACATCTATGGTTTGATTTCTTTGCATGTGTGGGTTGGATTGGTTGCTACCGACATCTGGTGAAAATTTCATATCAATAACAATTTAGAAATTTATTTACTTAGAAAATTGGTGACGTGTTCAACACTTACTTCACCCGCTGTTCAATATATCAAAATATAATATAACAGTATTTAAGCCAGATGTTAAAACACAAAAAGGAAAAAATAAATAAAACGCCAGAATTGACATTTTCTGCTCAATACACTTCCTTAGAAAATACAATAAAAGCGTCAGATATATCAAAATGTGATTTATGGCCCAAAATGGTATCGATAAAAATGTCATCTCAGAATACAAAAAAAACCCTTAACCAGCTCCATGGACGAAAAAATAGAAAACTTATTTGTCTCAGAAAAATGATGACACAAACAAATATTTTTTTACAACGTTCTGTACAGATGTATTGACAGAAAAATGTAAAAAGTTGTGTCGCTTAGAACAAGAGGAGGAAAATAGAAAGAGCAAAAACAAAAAATTCTAGGTCCTTAACTGGTTAATAAAGGTTTGTCACTTTTGTCAATTTTATGGTATCAATGTGTTGGAGATAAACACAAATAAATAATGTTTTGAACTGTCAGTCTATTTTTATGTTCATTCCATTAATAAATCCAATTTAGTGTATACAACAATGTCTTTATGTCTTTGAAAAAACGAACACAATTTAAAAATTCAATTATTAAAAAAAATAAAAGTGGACAGTGAAAAAGGGTGAATGCCACACACTCCATTGCAGGGACAAAACTACTAGTGTCTGATGCTGTGTTAGAAAACCAAGGGCATCTGTCTGTGTATGGCACTGTTATTTAGGCAGTGTAGGAAGGTATTATTAGAGCACTGTTATTTTGTAAACTTATTAGAGCACTATATATTATGAACTTCTATCATTTTCATCCTGGTTTTTCTCACAAAAGGATTCAGTTGAGGAAATACGGCATTCCTGGGTCCTAAAGCATAAAAATCAAATGATGAAAGAATACGGCACTCTATGTGGATGTTAAAGGTACTTTTTACTCTTACTGACATTCATCAGACTTATATATAGTGATGAAATGGACCTAAAGAGAAGGAGGTGACTGTGGCAAGGCAGCAAGGTGTATGATGCACCTACTCCACACGGAGGCTAGTCACATCATACACCTTGCCACCTTGTCACAGTCACCTTCTTCTCTTTAGGTCCGTTTCATCACTATATGTAAGTGTGATGAAGGTCAGTAAGACCAAAACGTCACACTTATACACTGTGAATCGGATCAATAAATAGTACCTTTAAAAGCCACATAGAGTGTCGGATTCTTTCATTATTTGATTTCCTCAGAAAAAATTTTCTCAGGGCCTTTACCTGTTTACATATTTATAAGACACATAATCTGTACAAAATTCAATAATGGAAAGCTTACCTTGCTACTTCTTTGTTTTGCCCAAAAAGAAGCATAATGTTTTCTGTATTGATATACAAAGCACAGCATGGGAAGCAAGCCAGTGATAAAATAAGGATCGATCGCTGAACAATGACTCCCATGTACTTGAGGTTTCTTCCACCATAAATCTTTAAAAAAAGTGCAACATACCATTTATAATAATACAAAACCCAAACCTATAACTAAGAATATTGATTGTTTGTTTTCTTCATTCTTTTTTTATTGTTTGCCATATTTACAAGAATGTGGTCCCCATAACTGCATCTCTCACTCCCCTTGTTGCATTCTATTTCTTCTTGGTGTTATGATTTGTATATCGTATAACAGTATCATTTTTGTAATGTATGGCACTGTAAAGCACTGCAAATGATAATATTCTTTGTGTGACTTTTCTTTAGTTTCCTTTAGTAAAGGATCTGATCTATGAAAGATCAAAGGATCCATTCAAGTAGAGTAAGGGAGAAAATCATTGTTACACTTATTACCTGTGATAGGAGAGTATCGCATGCCATAGTTAGTCCAAATCCCACTGCTACTCCAGTCACTGTTATGAACTGATAAAAAATGAACCAATTAGAATTACAGTTATTTCCTTAGATGACTGGGCACAGATTTAATCTTAATATTAGTAGTAACCATGAAGTTTCCGCTTGGAATGAAACTTAGGCTGGGGTCACACAATCGTATATTCTCTCTGCGAGAGAATCAGATAGATTATTGACTCTGCTCAAACTCTGCTCCGAGTTTGGTCAGATTGTCTCGCATGAAAAAATCTGAACAGGTATGGAGAAGATGGAGAACTTAACATCTCCATCTTCTACATTGTCTGAGTCTGTGGAAATCAAACTGCACTCAGATGTCATCTGAGTGCAGGCTGATGTTTTATACCCACCCATAGACTTGTATGGGTGTGTGTAGGGCCAGGAAAAGATACTTTGGTGCCCTAGGCAGAAAAAGCCAATGGCACCCCCCCCTCACATGAACCCTCAGCCCGCTTCTAAAGGAATGGGTCAGAGACTAAGGTAACAGGACCCGTAACGCACCCATCCTCCCCCTCCGATGGGTCAGGTAACCAGCTCTGATGACCGCTTCCACTAGAATTGTTACCTGTTTCACAAAAAAAACAGCAAAAGTAAAAAAGTGGTGTACTCTAGAGGTGAGGCTCAACAGGGAGTGTGTTTTCATAGTTAGATATGGAATCATTCATTGCTTGCAGACCATTTACACAATACCAGGATAAAATAGAGATATTCATCCCTGTCACCCTATATTTTAAATGTCGAACCCAAGGACAGTAATAATATTACTTAACTATAATGGGGGCAGTTAGGTTTCAATGAAGGTGTGCAGCATTTGGCAGATACCCCAATGGAAGCTAAATAGACCCTATTATAAAGGGATAAGTATGATGTTTTTTATATCCGCCATGCAACAAATACAGTTTGCAATAAAACTGATGGTGGTTCTAGTGCCATATTACTGTATGGATAGTACTTCTGGTGACGTATTCATGTACTGATGGTGGTTCTTTTCTTGTATTCATGTACTGATGGTGGTTGTGGTGACATCTTCATGTAGTGATAGTTGTTCGGGTGCTGTATTCATGTACTATTGATGCTCTGGTGATGTATTCACGTAGTGATGATGATTCTGGTGCTGTATTCATCACCAGAACCATCACCAGTACATGAATATGAAACCAAAATCATCATCAGTACATGAATACATCACAAGAGCCATCATTAGTAAATAAAAACGGCACCAGAAACATCATCAATAAATTAATAGGTCCCTAGAACCACCATCAATCACCAGAACCACCATCAGTAGATAAATGCATCACAAAAATCACTGTCAGTAAATAAATGCAACACCAGTACCACATGAATATGTCACCAGAACCACCATCAGTACATGAATACATCACCAAGTTTAGTACAGTAATCAACTGTAATGTCGAGTCAGTCTCGTATACATTTGTATCTTATGAAGCTACAATTCCCAGTATGTTCTTAACAATAGTAAGGAGATGCTGGGAGATGTCATCAGTCATTATCAGACTTTGGACCATACAGGACCCACAGTATTGATGAGATGTAGTCAGTATTAACAAGTAAACATTTACATCCAGGTACCGTATAGGTGACATCTTTTGTGAGTAGTTTCTTTCTTTTCATCTTGTAGAGATGCCATGGTGACTTTTCACATCCACAGCTCTTCTCTGCAGACTTCCCTCTTCTCATGTCTTCTGCAGTACATCGCGACACGGTGCCCTTAAAAATAAGAGTGTTATTAAAATGCCCTCTGCATACAAATATCTGTCCATATTATGACCTAAATAAGCCTCCTATGGTATACGGCATCCACACTGTCTGCCCTTATGAGCTACACCCACCACACTGTCCGCCTTAATGAGGTATAACTGCCCCACTGTTTGACATTATCAACTATAACCGCCACAATGTCTGCCCCTATGAACCACGGCCTATATCATGGCTATCCCCTCTCCACTGTTTTCCCTTACACTTTCTATAGCTCCACACTGTTCCCCCACCATGGTGTGCCCCCATTTCACGCTGCCCCCTCTCAATATTCATACTGTGCCCCTTTTTCACACTATGTCCTCATCCTGCCCACCACGTTGTCCTCTCCAAACTGTACCCCTCCTCACACTGTCCTCCTACACAGGAAAGAGAGATTATCCAGCACAAAATCCAGGGAATTCCCTGGACTTTGTGCTGGATAATCTTGCTTTCCTACCATTGATCCACCCTGTTGCCAACACAGGCTCACAATCCCTGTACGTCCTGAGGAATTCTACTACGTATGGTGAGCTGGATGAACTTTTTCCATTTCTATATACTGTCCTCCTACACAGTATGATGGTCACCACAGCCGCCCATACATTATAATATCCACAACAGCCCCAACATACAGTATGATGTCCAACACAGCCTCCCATGCAGTATGATGTCCACCACAGCCACCCATTTTATAGTACGATGGCCTCACAGCACCCCATACAGGATTATGGCCCCCCAGTCACAAATACAGTATAATGGGCCCACAGCACCTTCTATATAGTATAATGTTCCCATAGCACCCCACACAGTATGATATGCACCACAGCCCCCCAATATATACTATAATGTCCCGCAAAGCCCTCTATATAGTATGGTCACTACAGCCCCCAATATAAGGTCCCCAACAGCACCCAATACAATATGGTTACCCTCTTGTTATGTCCCCACAGCCCCTCTTGTAATGTTCCCACAGCCATCCCCTCTTGTAATGTCCCTATAGCCAGCCCTTATGTCCCCATTGCCAGCCCCTTATGTCCCCATAGCCAGCTCCTTATGTCCACATAGCATAGCCAGCCCCTCTTGTGATGTACGCACAGCCCCTCTTATGTCCCCACAGCCGGCCCCCTTTTGATGTCCCCACAACCCCTATTATGTCCCCATAGCCAGCTCCTTTTGGAATCTCCCCACAGCCATCCCCTCTTCTAATGTCCCTATAACCAGCTCCTTATGTCCCCATAGCCAGCCCCCTCTTGTAATGTCCCCATAGCCAGCCACTCTTGTGATGTACCCACAGCCCCTCTTATGTCCCCGTAGCAAGCCCCTTATATCACCATAACTAGACCCCCTTTTGATGTCCCCACAACCCCTCTTATGTTTCCACAGCCAGGCCCCCTTGTGATGTCTCACAGCCCCCTCTTATGTCCCCATAGCCAGCCCATCTTGTGATGTACCCACAGCCCCTCTTACAGTTAGATCCATATATATTTGGACAGAGACAACATTTTTCTAATTTTGGTTCTAGACATTACCACAATGAATTTTAAACAAAACAATTCATATACAGTTGAAGTTCAGACTTTCAGCTTTCATTTGAGGGTATCCACATTAAAATTGGATGAAGGGTTTAGGAGTTTCAGCTCCTTAACATGTGCCACCCTGTTTTTAAAGGGACCAAAATTAATTGGACAGATTAAATAATTGTAAATAAAATGTTCATTTCTAGTACTTGGTTGAAAACCCTTTGTTGGCAATGACTGCCTGAAGTCTTGAACTCATGGACATCACCAGACACTGTGTTTCCTCCTTTTTGATGCTCTGCCAGGCCTTCACTGTGGTGGTTTTCAGTTGCTGTTTGTTTGTGGGCCTTTCTTTCTGAAGTTTAGTCTTTAACAAGTGAAATGCATGCTCAATTGGGTTGAGATCAGGTGACTGACTTGGCCATTCAAGAATATTCCAGTTCTTTGCTTTAATAAACTCCTGGGTTTCTCTGGCTTTATGTTTTGGGTCATTGTCCATCTGTAGTATGAAACGACGACCAATCAGTTTGGCTGCATTTGGCTGGATCTGAGCACATAGTATGGCTCTGAATACATCAGAATTCATTCGGCTGCTTCTGTCCTGTGTCACATCATCAATAAACACTAGTGACCCAGTGCCACTGGCAGCCATGCATGCCCAAGCCATCACACTGCCTCCGCCGTGTTTTACAGATGATGTGGTATGCTTTGGATCATGAGCTGTACCACGCCTTCGCCATACTTTTTTCTTTCCATCATTCTGGTAGAGGTTGATCTTGGTTTCATCTGTCCAAAGAATGCAAATTCCAGTCTAGCTTTTTTATTCTTGATGCTTATGGGTGGCTTGCACCGTGCAGTGAACCCTCTGTATTTACTTTCATGCAGTCTTCTCTTTATGGTAGATTTGGATATTGATACGCCTACCTCCTGGAGAGTGTTATTCACTTGGTTGGCTGTTGTGAAGGGGTTTCTCTTCACCATGGAGATTATTCTGCGATCATCCACCACAGTTGTCTTCCGTGGGCGCCCAGGTCTTTTTGCATTGATGAGTTCACCAGTGCTTTCTTTCTTTCACAGGATGTACCAAACTGTAGATTTTGCCACTCCTAATATTGTAGCAATTTCTCGGATGTTTTTTTTCTGTTTTTGCAGCTTAAGGATGGCTTGTTTCACCTGCATGGAGAGCTCCTTTGACCGCATGTTTACTTCACACCAAAACCTTCCAAATGCAAGCACCACACCACAAATCAACTCCAGGCCTTTTATCTGCTTAATTGAGAATGACATAACGAAGGGATTGCCCACACCTGTCCATGAAATAGCCTTGGAGTTAATTGTCCAATTACTTTTGGTCCCTTTTTAAAAACAGGGTGGCACATGTTAAGGAGCTGAAACTCCTAAACCTTTCATCCAATTTTAATGTGGATACCCTCAAATGAAAGCTGAAAGTCTGAACTTCAACTGCATCTGAATTGTTTTGTTTAAAATTCATTATGGTAATGTCTAGAACCAAAATTAGAAAAATGTTGTCTCTGTCCAAATATATATGGACCTAACTGTATGTCCCCGTAGCCAGCCCCTTATATTACCAGAGCCAGACCCCCTTTTGATGTCCCCACAACCCCTCTTATGTCCCCATAGCCAGCCCCTCTTGGAATGTCCCCACAGCCAGCCCCTCTTGTAATGTTCCCACAGCCATCCCCTCTTGTAATGTCCCTATAGCCAGCTTCTTATGTCCCCATAGTCAGCTTCTTATGTCCACACTTTCATAGCCAGCCCCCTCTTGTAATGTCCCCATAGCCAGCCACTCTTGTGATTTGTGATGTACCCACAGCCCCTCTTATGTCCCCATAGCCAGCCCCTCTTGGAAAGTCCCCACAGCCAGACCCTCTTGTAATGTTCCCACAGCCATCCCCTCTTGTAATGTCCCTATAGCCAGCTTCTTATGTCCCCATAGTCAGCTTCTTATGTCCACACTTTCATACCCAGCCCTCTCTTGTAATGTCTGCATAGCCAGCCCCTCTTGGAATGTCCCCACAGCCATCCCCTCTTGTAATGCCCCTATAGCCAGCTTATGTCCCCATAGTCAGCTTCTTATGTCCACACTTTCATAGCCAGCCCCCTCTTGTAATGTCCCCATAGCCCCTCTTATGTCCCCATAGCCAGCCCCCCTTGTGATGTCCCCATAGCCCGTCTTATGTCCCGATAGCCAGCACCTTATGTCCCCATAGCCAGCTCCCTATGTCCCCACAGGCCCTAGGTATAATACCTCCATTCATTAGAAAAATAATAGAATAAAAATAAAAAGCTTATACTCACCTAATCCAGGCTCCCTGTCCAGCGCAGCTCCATCTCCTCTTTCATCTGGTGGAGCAGTGGGCGGATTACAGCTCCTCTGCTCCTGTCTGGGGCGTCACTGACATCAGTTGTATTCGCATCTTACAGATGTGAATACAATTGAGTGCGGGGAAGGAGCAACGGCTGGGGCACAAGCAGGGGGGTAAGCGGTGTCAGTGACTGACACTGCTCCCCTGTGTGTCCACGCCCTGGCTGTCACTGTGCTGAATGTCTACAGCTGGAGGAAGGTGACAGGTAACCGCAGGCATTCTTCAGCAATGTCAGGGTTTTTTTTCCGTCCGAAAGCGCCCCCCTTGTTTAGGCAGGAGGTAACGCCCTAGGCAGGTGCCTGCCTTGCCTACCCTACCTACTCCTCATCCTGGCCCTGGGTGTGTGTCAGCCGATTTTTGGATCCACACGCAGCATGCTGCATTTTTTTTCTCATGCTGAATTAGCATGAGAAAAAAAAACACGCAGATCTGTCTGCCCCTCTGCCCCGTAGAATAACATTGATTCAAGTGTTTTCCGATAAAACATCAGATAGCACTCGTCCGATGTATACGCTCGTGTGAGCGTACCCTTATAGTGACAAAGCTATTAACTTTGATAAAAGGCACAAGTCCATTAAGTTCAAACCATTAACTTACTGTGTAGATCCAGAAGAAGTAGAAGTAGAAAACCCCACTGTAAAGAATCCCCCAGCATGGTGATAGAAAAGTTATCAATCCTCCAGAAGTAGTGGATGCCCCCATGTTATCTGCCTTACACAGGAAGATTTCTTTCCATTATAACTATCTTAGATTGCTTGAGCAATTGGTAGCAGTTTATATGATTATTGCACAACTGAACCTTCAGTGGGTGGAAGATATTTGGATCCCTATAATAATTTAATATGACATTATTAGCAATCCTATTGAATTAATCTGATATTTCTGTGTGATTTTGAACACTAGACTGTGTGTAAAGAGGGTAAAATACTATATTAACCTTTGCAGCAAACGGACTGGATATGCATCCTTTATAAATAGTCTCTTTCTGGATTACAAGTTGGGCAGCAAGGTGGCTCAGTGGTTAACACTATTGCTTTTCAGCGCTGGGGTCCTGGGTTCAAAGCCCACCAATGACACCATTTGCAAGGAGTTTGTATGTTCTCCCCATGTTTCCTCCCAAATCCAAAGACATACTGATAGGGAATTTAGATTGTGAGCCCCAATGGGGACAGTGATGATGTATGTTAAGCACTGTGGAATATGATGGCGCTATAGAAGCAAGTAAAATAAATTAGCAAGTTACCGAGGATGTTCATGATAATACCATATTCATATGTTATGTTGCACTCATTTATGTTAATCTTGCAGTGTACACTGTTGAAACAGAAACCTGAAGATGATACTGCAAGAGACTGCTGTTCAGGATGTGGGACTGCAGGTTTCTTGCTGTGGATGTCCTAAGTGGGGAGAGTCTTCTACATGGCAGATGCTGGGAAGGTGTGGGGGACTAGCTAGGTGCAGGAAGAGTTTGGTGACAGAGAGTGGTGACTCTGATACAAAGCGTCACCATTCCATACTACACCATACAGAGGAGAGATCATATAAGGAGGGGATTTACCACATTAGGTGCTGTCTACATTTACCACATTATTCAAGAATAATCCTTCAAACACTATTAACCCCTTCACCCCTGGGCGATTTTCTTTCTTTTTTTCCTCCCTTTCTTCCAAGAGCCATAACTTTTTTCATTTTTACGTCCACATAGCTGTATGAGGGCTGTTTTTTTGTGGGACGAGTTGTACTCTTGACTGACATCATTAAATTTATCATGCATAGTTTTTCTTTTTTAAGTGGTGAAAAAAAATCTGAAATTTGAAGGAAAAAAACAAAACAAACTTTGCTTGTGTTGCCATTTTTTAAGACTCGTAACGCTTTTAGTTTTTGGGATATGATGCTGTGTGATGGCTTATTTTTTGTGCCCTGAGCTGAGGTTTTACTGATATAATTTTGGGGGCTAGATATGATATTTTGATCGCCTCATACTGCCTTTTAGTGCAATGCTGCGGTGGCCAAGAAATACATAATTCTGGCGTTTTGATTTTTTTTCTTATTACACCGTTTACCGATTTGATTAGTTTACTTTATATTTTGATAGATAAGACTTTTACGAACGCGGTGATACCAAATATGTGTAGTTTTTTTAATTGTTTAATTTTTAATAGGGCAAAATGGGGGTGATTTGAACTTTTGCTTTTTTTTTTATTTATTTATCTAGTTTTTTTTTTTTTTTACTTTTTTTTAACTTTTTACAGTATTTGTTAGTTCTTTTAGAGGATTTGAAGCTGTGATAGCAGTGCTTATTAGCGATCAGACTATGTATAGCTAAAATCGCAATCTCCTATAAACGCCAGCTACAGGGTCGTTTTCACAGGAGAATTGTCATGACAAGCAATGAGTTTTTCAGGTCTTCTCAAGCTGCCATGGCAACCCATCGGCATCCCGCGATCACATTACGGGCACGCTGATGGGCTTGTGGAATTACGCGCTACCCTGCCGGCGTGTGTTAAATGTCGCTGTCAGAGATTGATAGCGGCATTTCATAGGTTAACAGCTGTGAGCTCTACTCCACCTGCTATTGTTAAAGGCACATGATGGCTGATTAAATCAGATACGAGCTTGGCGCGCGAGCCTGCATCAAAGTCAGGGACACGACATATAACGTAAATGTACGTCATATGTCGTGAAGGGTTTAAAGCCATTATGCATTTTTTGCCTGTTAACATGCCAGTAAATAGTGAGCATTGTGAAACTGTATCTGTTTTTTTTTTTTATTCAGTAACAGTTAAACTAAATATATTTGGTTTTCAATTGTCTTGTTTATACACACACATTATAGAGCAGTATGAGATGAGTGGATGGAAAAGGAGCATTTTGGAGTAGGATGCCCCGAATCCATGAATTCGGCACATCTTCCCAGTTGTGCGCGCCTCACCAGAAAAGCTACTCCACACTGGAGTAATATTTCTGATGTAAGAAACACCGCCTCTTTTTGTGAAGTTGATGGGCCAACATAGCCACGCTCAGTCCTCTCCACAGCTCTGCCCATTTTGGCGAATGACTGTATGATGGATCCCACAACCTCCAGCACACTATGATGGCTTTACTGCTCCATGATACACAGTCAAAACACAATATGATGACCTCTAAAGATCCACATATAGTATGATGTTCCCACAGCCACCGACACTCGGTATGATGGCCAAACAGCCCCAACAAATATCATAAGACCACAGCGCCCCACACACTGAATGATGGTCCAACAGTCCCCCACACAGTATAATGGCCTTCACAGTTTCCCCAACTACTGACTGACAATTATAAAAATAAATAGATAACAAAAATTAAACTTACTTTGCCCCATTCCCCCAATTTACTGCTCCGGTATGTGCAGCATGTGGACTGAAGCTCTGCTCATCAGGCATGATCTAGTGACATCATCACGCCTGCTGTGCCAAGACTCAGATGAACATGCTGAAATGTAGAAGAGGGAGTCACGGCTTGCAAATACCAGTGAACTTGAGACATTGGGCAGGGTGTGGCCATGTGATGAGGTATGCTACTGTCCCAGGCAGGACAGGATAGCCAAAGGGCTGGGTGTGTTCTGTGGGCCACACTTTGCCAGTGTCAGCTATGCATTCATTTGCTTATATTCTCCTCCCCTATAAAGTTTATCTGCCAGATCAGACTGCTTGTTCAATATGACAGGTACCCTTTTAAAAATAATATTACAGCAGGACAAATAAATACTTATGCTATTTCCTAACATATTCCATATCTCTAAAGACATGTAGATAACTAATTTTCATTAATTTAATATACAGTACATATAAATCTTCATAAATAAAATTGATGGTTTTATATTTTTGATTCTGACCACTGAAAAATGTTAGTTTTATGATTACAATCACTAGAAATTGTACAAAATAATACACACAAGCGAAAGGATACATTCCAAATATATATGTATACTTACAGCAATGGCAAGCATCATTGCATCCAGTTCTACTTTTCCGATATGGCCAACAAATACACAGGTTATAATCAATGGTACATAATCCAACAAATTTATAAGCACCTAAGATTTATGAAAAAAAAAATTGTTAAACATTATATCATATGAATGGAATTTTTAGATTTGAAAACAAATTGTAGATATTGCTAACACAGAAGTTACATGTCTCTGCCAGCAGAATAGTCATCATGATTTAATTAACAAACAAATAGAATAAATAGTGGACAATTAATTTGAAATTTGGAACATATTGTAATTTTAGTACAATCTGTGGATACACTGATAGAGCAGCCTAAATTCAAATGATTAAATAAAGGTTTTGCTTTCACGGCCTGCTTGTAAATAATGCATACATTTAGATTCACATTCATTTTGTAAATCTCAGAATCAAAATCTATGCCTGGAAACTATGCATTCAGACATTGTGCAGTAATAAAAAAAATATTAGTATAAGTACTATTTAATAAATTATGGAGCGTTAACGTGATGTTAAGCATGTATAACACTAGCCACATATTTTATATATTCAGAATTGATAAGCTACTTAAACTAGTCTTGATTTCTAATCATACAGTGGCATATAAAAGTTTGGGCATCCCTGGTCAAAATTACTGCTATTGTGAACAGTTGAAGATTAAATGATTTCTAAAAGGGCTAAGGTTAAAGATGACACATTTCCTTTGTATTTTAGTAAAAAAAAAATATATATTTTCATCTTTTATATTTTAAAAATTACAAAAAGGAAAATGAGCAAAAGTTTGGACATCCTGCATGGTTAGTACCTATTAGCACCTCCTTTTGCAAGTATTACAGCTTGTAAACGCTTTTTGTAGCCAGCCAAGAGTCCTTCAATTCTTGTTTGAGGGATTTTCATCCATTCTTCCTTGGAAAATTCTTCCAGTTCTGTGAGATTCCTGTGTCGTCTTGCATGCACTGCTATTTTGAGGTCTAACCACAGATTTTCAATGATGTTCAGATTAGGGGACTGTGAGGGCCATTGTAAAATCTTCAGCTTGTGCCTTTTGAGGTAGTCTATTGTGGATTTTGACATGTGTTTAGGATCATTATCCATTTGTAAAAGCCATCCTCTTTTCAACTTCAGCTTTTTTTACAAATGGTTTTATGTTTGCATCAAGAATTTGTTGAAATTTCATTGAATCCATTCTTCCCTCTACCCGTGAAATGTTCCCCGTGTCATTGGCTGCAACACAACCCCAAAACATGATTGATCCACCCCCATGCTTAACCCCTTTACCCCTGAAGGCTGATTGCACGTTAATGACCAGGCAAATTTTTACAATTCTGACCAGTGTCACTTTATGAGGTAATAACTCTGGAACGCTTCAACGGATCCCACCGACTCTGAGAATGTTTTTTCGTGAAATATTGTACTTCATGATAGTGGTAAAATTTATTTGATATGACTGGCGTTTATTTGTGATAAAATCGGAAATTGGGCGAAAATTTTGAAAATGTCGCAATTTTCAAACTTTGAATTTTCAGGCCCTTAAATCAGAGAGATATGTCACACAAAATAGTTAATAAATAACATTTCCCACATGTCTACTTTACATCAGCACAATTTTGTAACCAAAATGTTTTTTGTTAGGAAGTTATAAGTTAACCAGCGATTTCTAATTTTTCCAACAAAATTTACAAAACCATTTTTTTAGGGACCATATCAGATTTGAAGTGACT
This sequence comes from Phyllobates terribilis, assembly GCF_046119375.1. Classification (NCBI taxonomy): domain Eukaryota; kingdom Metazoa; phylum Chordata; class Amphibia; order Anura; family Dendrobatidae; genus Phyllobates; species Phyllobates terribilis. The sequence goes on along the minus strand of NW_027362762.1, from coordinate 443,655,262 downwards.
TTGAGGGGCCTTTATGACAAAAAATACCCAAAAGTGACACCATTCTAAAAACTGCACCCCTCAAGGTGCTCAAAACCACATTCAAGAACTTTATTAACCCCTTCAGGTGGGTCATAGGAATTTTTCGAATGTGGAAGAAAACAATGAACATTTAACTTTTTTTCACAAAAATGTTATTTAGATCCAATTTTTTTTTATTTTTGCAAGGGTAACAGGAAAAAATGGACCCCAAAAATTTGTTGTGCAATTTCTCTTGAGCACGCCGATACCCCATATGTGGGGGGAAACCACTGTTTGGCTGTAAGGCATGGCTCGGAAGGGAAGGAGTGCCATTTGACTTTTTGAATGTAAAATTTGCTGGAATAATTAGTGGACGCCATGTCGCTTTTGGAGAGCCCCTGATGTGCTTAAACAGTGGAAACCCCTACAAGTGACACCATTTTGGAAACTAGACCCCTCAGGGAACTTATCTAGATGTATGATGAGCACTTTGAACCCGCAAATGCTTCACAGAAGTTTATAACGTGGAGCCGTGAAAATAAATAAATCCCATTTCTCCCACAAAAATGTTTTTTTAGCCCCAAATATTTTATTTTCAAAGGGGTAACAGGTGAAAATAGAACCCAAAATTTGTTATGCGATTTTTCCTGAGCACGCAGATACCCCATATGTGGGGGAAAACCATTATTTGGGCGCACAGCATGGCTCAGAAAGGAAGGAGTGACATTTTGGAATGGAGACTTTAATGGAATGGTCTGCGGGTGTCATATCACGTTTGGAGAGCCCCGGATGTGCCTAAACAGTGGAAAACCCCCACAAATGACCCCATTTTGCAAACCTGACCCCTCAAGGAATTTATTTAAATGTGTGGTGAGCACCTTGAACCCACAGGTGCTTCACAGAATTTTACAATGTGGATCTGTAAAAATTAAAAATATATATTTTCCCCACAAAAATGTTGTTTTAGCCCCAAATTTTTTTCATTTTCACAAGGATAGAAGGAGAAAATGGACCCCAAAATTTGTTGTGAAATTTTTCTTATGCAGGCCGATACCCCAATATGTGGTTGAAAACTATTTTTGATGTAAAATACACAGCTCAGAAGGGAAGAAGCACCATATTGGAGTTCAGATTTTGCTGGACTGGTTTGAGGGTACCATGTCACATTGGCAGAACCCCTGAGGTGACAGAACAGCAGACCCACCATAAGAGACCCCATTTTACAGACTACATCTCTCAATGAATTAATATAGGGGTGCAGTGAGCATATTGACACCACAGGTGGATCACAGAATTTTATAGCAATGGGCAGTGAAAAAAAAAATAACTACATTTCTACCACCAACATTTTGTTTTAGCTCCAGTTTTTACATTTTCACACTGGGAAATGGGTAAAAATGGCACGAAAATTTGTCACAATTTCTGCGGAATCTACAAAAGACAAAAAAAATCTCATACCCTAGCATCATTATATATAAATGTAAAGCAAAGTTGCATATGAAATATAGGGTACTTAGTGAACTATTTTTGATCAAAAAAAGTATACAAGCCGTCCCACCAGTGACAAGGTGACCCTAAATTGGGACGGTCCTACACTGTCTATATTAAAAACCTTACTGTATATCAAAGTTGAAGTAATGCATATAAAAGGGTAGACAAATAGAACCGGGTCCCAATATCAGACCACCCAAGCCCGTGGTAAGCTACATATATACTAACCAGCTCAACAAGGGGGATGCCACTGGCTTGGGTGGTCTGATATTGGGACTCGGTTCTATTTGTCTACCCTTTTATATGCATTACTTCAACTTTGATATACAGTAAGGTTTTTAATATAGACAGTGTAGGACCGTCCCAATTTAGGGTCACCTTGTCGCTGGTGGGACGGCTTGTATACTTTTTTTGATCAAAAATAGTTCACTAAGTACCCTATATTTCATATGCAACTTTGCTTTACATTTATATATAATGATGGTAGGGTATGAGATATTTTTTGTCTTTTGTAGGTTTTGCATATTTTTGCTAGTGTGAACATGCTCCTATTTCTTGCATGTGTACCATCTTAGACCTCAGTTCACATTGCTTGTTTTTTTTTTTTTTTTTTTTTTAATTTCTGCGGAATGTAGAAATACACCATTTGTGGCTGTACAGTACTGCTTAGCCATACGGTGAGACTCGGGAGGGACGGAGCGCTATTTGCCTCCTGGAGAGCAGATTTTTCTAGAATAGTGTGTGGACTCCATATACAGAGCCCCTAAGTGCTAGAATAGCAGAATTTCCCCCTCAAGTGACCCCATCTTAAATTATACCCCTTTGGGAATTTATCTACAGCTGTAGTGACTATTTTGACTGCATGAGTCTTTTCCAGAAACAAGCAGCAGTGGATGCTGCTGAATGAAAATTGCAAAGTACCGTTGTAGTGACCAGTAAGTTGTTGTGACCAGTATGTTGTGCCTAGCTCATGCTTCTGGAGACAACCACCTGTAAATTAGGTAGGCTCTCATCGCTACAGAAATGCCAAACATGTGGAAGTTAACTGTGGTTTAGGCACACACTGGAGCTCAGAAGGGAGGAGGGCACTTGGATCTGGTAGTGCAAAATTTGCTCAATTTCTTTTGGGGGGCAATGAGCCATAGCGCTTTGCCATAGCCTTTGTGCTACCAGTAATGTGGAAGCCCCTATATTTCCGATAACAGATGACGTACCTGAGTGGTGACTTTTTTTTTTTTGTGGATTGAGTTGAAGTTTTGTTGGGAACATTTTACATAACATTTTGGATCATATTTATCCTGCGCTTTACACTGAGCACTTATATCGGGGTTTCCATCTAAATCTCAGAGTGACGTGATTCAGATGAACCCCCGAGTGATCTATTCACTATAACGAGGAAGCAAAGTTACTCTGGACTCCGTCTGGCCTCTGTTCAGTGTTGTCCTTTTCAGAAGTGCACAAAACTGTGGGCGACGGCCCTTTCATGCATGCCTAATAAAATGATGGATGCCGACAGATCATAGGCGAGACAGCGTCCACAGTGCCTCCATTTGCCTCATTATAGGGATCTATAGGGATGTCTGAATCACGTATTTCAAAGATTTCCGACGTAAGCGCTCAGCGAAGAGCGCAGAATAAATGTGAGCAGAGCCTTATTGCGATTTTTGGGAGGCAGAATGAACAAATCAACAGCAGGTGAAGAATTTGTTTTATTCTAGATTTTGCATCGCCATATTTTGAGAGTTATAATTTTTCCATATTTCAACTGAGAGTCATGTGAGGGCTTGTTTTTTGCGGGATGACTTAACATTTTTATTGGTACCATTAACAGGCATGTGACATTTTTTGATCACTTTCTATTCTGATTTTTGGGAGGCAGAATGAACAAAAAACAGCAATTCAGGAATTGTTTTTTTATGTGGTAAAATTGATAAGGCAGCTTTATTCTTCAGGTCAGTATGTTTAAAGCGATACTACATTTATATCTTTTATGTTTTGGCGCTTTTACACAATAAAAACTATTTTCTAGAAAAAAAAAATATTTTTGCATCGCTTTATTCTGAGAGCTATAACTTTTTTATCTTTACATTGATGGAGCAGTATGGCGGCTTGTTTTTTGCGGGACAAGATGACATTTTTAGAGGTACCATTTTTATTTACATTTGTTTTTTTGTTCACATTTTATTCCACTTTTTGTTCGGTGGTATCATGATAAAGAATCGTTTTTTGCCTCGTTTTTTTTATGGTATTCACTGAAGGGGTTAACTAGTGGGACAGTTTTATAGGTCAGGTTATTTGAACGTGGCAATACCAAATGTGTACTTTTTTTTGTTTATTTATTTTTTCATAAAAATATTTATTTATGGTTACTAGGTAAATACCAAACCTTCTTACATACGAAAAAAATAGTAGAAACAGCACTCCAAAATAGATGATTTATTGGCTCAGCAAGAGCTGTAGCAACGTTTCGGCTGAATGTAGCCTTTTTCAAGCAAAGAAAAAGGCTACATTCAGCCGAAAAGTTGCCACAGCTCTAGCTGAGCCAATAAATCATCTATTTTGGAGTGCTGTTTCTACTGTTTTTTTCGTATATACAGTACAGACCAAAAGTTTGGACACACCTTCTCATTTAAAGATTTTTCTGTATTTTCATGACTATGAAAATTGTACATTCACACTGAAGGCATCAAAACTATGAATTAACACATGTGGAATTATATACTTAACAAAAAAGTGTGAAACAACTGAAAATATATGTTATATTCTAGGTTCTTCAAAGTAGCCACCTATTGCTTTTCCCTCTCTAATCTAACTTTTTTTTACCCATTTGCGTTTTGATGACATTTTTTTTGAGAATCCCCAGTGTATGCTGTGATATTCAAAAGGGACATAATCTGGGGGAAGAGGCTGCCCTCACTGCTGTAGTTTTATTACCCACCTTTAAACAAAGCAATGTCTATTTCAGGGGCAGGGGTAGTCCCTGCAATACTGAGCATGTGTTGGTTGTCAATTCTGATGTATGTTCAATATGAGCTCCCTTGTCATTGTTCAATATTCTTTTCAATGGGCAGTGACAGTGCGCTCCCTCGTTGGCTCTTATGAGAAGTGACGAGCGGGCAAGAGAGTGCACTGTCAGTGTGCATTGCAAGGAGAGAAAGTGGCAAGCAAGGAAAGCAGAGACCAGCTCAGCTCCCGAAACAGTTGTCACTTTCAGGGTTGGAGCTGGTCCCTGCTTGCCGCGTTCTCTCCTTACAATGTAGACTGACCCTGCACTCTTTTGCAGTTGTCTCATCACATCCCAATAGATCCAGCGGACTCATTGATGACGCTTTGTTTCAGGGCTTTTGCACTGCCGATCGCATTGTTCGCTAAGAAATAATCCACTGCCTGACGTGTTAACTGGTGCCTTTCTTACAAAGCACACAGGAGCATAGGGCCGAACCAGCGCTCCTGTATATGGGAGATTCAACTGAGATGGTTGTCGGCTGGTCCAGTGTATGGCATCTCCGGCCTTGCAGGGTAAACTGTGTGGTATAGAATGGCACCTTGATGATCCATGATAGCATCTGTAGACTTCTAAGGCCTAAGCCATGTTGAAAACTATCAGGTCACCGTTGTCTCTCACAGCAGTTGAGGTCCTGGCTTCAGAAAAACTAATGAGTTTAAGTAAAGTCAAAACCACTGTTCTAAGATGCTTTCACTCAACTAGATTTAAACTAACACACCCCTTACATTGATGTAAGAAGTTATAGAAACCTGTCTAATCTAGTCTGAATCTGTACATAAGGAACATAGCCCTGGGAGCAATAGTTTGTTTGATAGAAATAAAGAGGAAGAACAGCATGTTCCCTACCTACAGTACAGACCAAAAATTTGGACACACCTTCTCATTTAAAGATTTTTCGGTATTTTCATGACTATGAAAATTGTACATTCACATTGAAGGCATCAAAATTATGAATTAACACATGTGGAATTATACAGGGTGGTCCAAAAGTAGGTGGGCATAAAGTGTAATAAGGTTATGAAGGGGGAGATTTATCAAACATGGTGGAAAGTGAAACTGGCTCAGTTGCCCTTAGCAACCAATCAGATTCCACTTTTCATTCCTCACAGACTCTTTGGAAAATGAAAGGTGGAATCTGATTGGTTGCTAAGGGCAACTGAGCCAGTTTCACAGATCTAGTTTTCACAGATAGATCTCCCCCAAATCTGTTTTCTTTTCAGATAATTCAGATAACACATAATGGCAAATAATTTAAATACAGATCAAAGAAAATGGATTTTAACAGAGTATTGGAAATGTCAAAATGCTGAAACCGTTAGAGCAAATTGGGTTGAAACATTTGGTACTCAAGCCCCAAAGAGACAAACCATTTACCGCATTCGTGACAAATTCAATGCCACTGGCTCAATCCTTAATGCTCCAAAAACTAGTCGACCCAAAACAGTCTGTACAGAAGATAATAAACAACTTGTTGCAGAAACATTTGTTCAGAGTCCAAAATAGTCCACCAGAAGAGCTCTTTGGAATTGGGAATTTCACGAGCTTCTATCATGCGAATCCTGAAATCTATTGGGTGGAAAGCTTATCATCCACATCTAATTCATGGTTTATTGGAGGATGATCCAGACAGGCGGCTGCAATTTAGTTTTTGATAAATCTCCCCCTTCATAACCTTAAAACACTTTCTGTCCACCTACTTTTGGACCACCCTGTATACTTAACAAAAAAGTGTGAAACAACTGAAAATATGTCTAGGTTCTTCAAAGTAGCCACCTTTTGCTTTGATGACTGCTTTGCACACTCTTGGCATTCTCTTGATGAGCTTCAAGAGGTAGTCACCGGAAATGGTTTTCACTTCACAGGTGTGCCCTGTCAGGTTTAATAAGTGGGATTTCTTGCCTTATAAATGGGGTTGGGACCATCAGTTGTGTTGTGCAGAAGTCTGGTGGATACACAGCTGATATAGAAGAAAAAGTTTTCCAGCGAAGTGGGATCCAATTTCCAACATTTATTGTGCAAAAAATAAAATCTTCAATCCAAACAGGGAGTTACACAGTGCTTATGCCAACATGTTTCGACAGATGGTCTTTGAAGAACCTAGAATATAAGACATCTTTTCAATTGTTTCACACTTTTTTGTTAAGTATATAATTCCACATGTGTTAATTCATAGTTTTGATGCCTTCAGTGTGAATGTACAATTTTCATAGTCATGAAAATACAGAAAATTCTTTAAATGAGAAGGTGTGTCCAAACTTTTGGTCTGTACTGTATCTCCAACCCATGTATACATGTTCTCAATTGTAAAGTGCTGGCTCTACATAAATAAAATTATTATTATTATTACTGAGGTATACCAAGGGAGATCTACTAAGCAAAATGTACCAAAATTTAGTTACAAAAAGGTTAGCTAAATCACAATGTTTAAAGAAGTCGTGAACTGTGCCCTATGACTATGCACTAGGCATAACAGAGTGTACTAGTTTTATGTACAGTGCTTCTTTAATCTTTAAACGTGACTTTTGCAAATTTTGCCTTGAATTTTCTATTACTAAAGTCAATCAAAGTGCGCTGCAGTTAAAAATACAGTGTCTTGACAAAAATATATGTCCTGTGAATGCATAATAGCAGTAGATTGTAATTCCTCATAGCTAAAACCTACACAAGGTTCAGGTTAATCCATTCCTATAGCTTGGTTCATTGACATTTCAGGGTCACCAAATATTTAAAGTAATTATTTATTTTTACCTTACTGCAGACATCTGATCCAATAAATCCTCCAATGACCCCAGATAGTAGGGTTCATAAGTATAACCCATGGTATTTCCAGGAGGAGGTTCATCATGTAGGCCTCTGCTAGCCATGCACAGGAGATGATTTGGTTGATCATCGTCAAAATAGTATGCAAACTATTATATATCCTCTGTACTAATAAGGGTAATATTCACTTATAAATACTCAAAGTAATATTCAAAGCATAACAGTAAAAATTACACTTATTCTAAAATGACCATATTGAAGAGATCTCCAAGAAGTTCTATGTAATAACTTACCAAGGGTCCTGTATACCAAAGCAGAATCCTAAATTCAAGCACATTTTCATGGTATATTTCCTTAATCCTGTGCAAGATGAGAGCACAGCAACCTCTTGGCATGTCAACAAATTAGATACCCTAGATATCAATATCTTCGTCCAAAGAGTGTTTAGTATTTTCTCAAAGTAAATTGTTCGGTCATGATCATGGCTGTTAATGTTTCATCAGTCTTTTAACTTCCGACACTAAAAGAACGATACAACATATGACAATAAGAACGCTTTGGGGTAGTGGGCAGGGAGGATATGCAAGTTTCTGTCACCAGACTGGTTTATCTGTCTTTTCTAACATAATCTCTTTACAAAGAATCAATGTTACAATTTGGCTGGGGGCTGCTTTAAGAAACTTTACTAGTTAGGTCATGCTTAATTTTTACTTACAGATTTGGCACCAGAGTATTCACTACAATGTTAATTCACTTGAATATAGTTAAAGGTACGTATATGCTGCTAATAGATATATTGCACTTTATTTTATTAAAAGGAATCGGTTAGCAGAATTTCACACTCCAAACTATTTATATGCACATGTAGCACTTTCAAAGACAAGTCCAGCCTGGCCAGTCCATTCGTCTGTTACTGAGAAATCAGTGTTTGAACTGATATGCTCATGAGGGTATAGATCTGAAGCCTCTGTCACTCCAGCTCTATTTCCCACCCAGCGCCACCCTCCTGCTGCTTCACTGACAGCTTCTATGCTGTGACACTTCAGTCAAAGGAGCTGTCAGTCAAGTAGGAGGAGGCAGTGCTGGGCAGGGAATAGAGCTGGAGTGACAGAGGTTTCAGAGCTACAGCCTCATTTGCAAACCATTTGAAGCGCTGAATTCTTAGTAATAGAGGAATGGACTGGACATGTAAAGTTATTGTTGGACTTGTCTTTGAAAGAGATACATGCGCTTATAAATAGTTTGGGGGGTGATATCATACTGACAGATTGCATTTAAGATATTGACAGCACTTTAATTGAAACCTTCAACTAGCCCCACGTTTTTTTTATGCAGGTCAAGTTGAAGGGCTTTTCCAGTAAGGTACACAAAATAGGTAATTGATTTATGAAAGTTTTAAATTACATGTGTAATGTTTTTATTTCTTAATACTATCCTTTTTTTTTTTACTGAAAATATGAAGACTTCTGTAATAAATTTTAGGGTTAAATTTTTTTTTAATTTTTTTTTTTAAACCTTGTTTTTATTGAGAATAAGTTTTCATACATTAATTAATGCGACTATAACCTGAAATATACATGACAAAGTTGTTATAAGATGGTAAACAGCAGGGAAGGAGGGAAGAAAAGAGAATGCTCAAAACAGGCACTTTCCTTATATATAGATCACCCAACAGGGGTGTATAACCTTATACTCTCCTTGAAAATTGTGCGGGACCCATCGACACTAAGATGGACCTCTGACACCTAAATGTATCTCTAAACTGCGGCTCTATCTAACACATTTCTACACGGGTGCTTCTCCCAATAGTATTTGCTCTTGATACCATACTGTAGGTTGGAAGCAAATTCTAATATCATTACTGTGATTTATTTTTTTTTACAATTTTTAAAAACAACATTATATTATAGCTCTAGACACAACCTAGGCTGTCCGTATTTCTAGACTGAACCCTGATGGTGAGACTACAGTGCTTTTCAGATAAAGGGTTCATACACATGGAACATTTCCACCATGGATCTCCCACAGTGGAAATGCCACAGCGGTCTTTAGTTGAGGATATAGTGCAGTTAAGCATTGAAAAGAGTAAAATCAGCTGAAACAACAGCAACATAGATTCATTTTAAATCCATAGCGCTAATCATCTTACACTGCATATATTCTCTGCTGCATGTATGTGATAGAAATTAGAAAAGAAAAAGATTTCACATCAGCTCACCAGTGCATATAATTGATCACAATGGGAGTGGTGCATGTAAAAATCCTAGGTCCGGTTTCCAGGTGAGGTAGTCAGCACTTAGCACAAAGGTATCCAGTTACCGCCAAAAAAATATCCTAACTAACTTAACCCCTTTACAACCCAAGGTGGTTTGCACGTTAATGACCAGGCCAATTTTTACAATTCTGACCACTGTCACTTTATGAGGTAATTACTCTGGAACGCTTCAACGGATCCCCCTGATTATGAGATTGTTTTTTCGTGACATATTGTACTACATGATTGTGGTAAAAATTTCTTCGATATCACTTGCGTTTATTTGTGAAAAAAATGGAAATTTGGCGAAAATTTTTAAAATTTAGCAATTTTCAAAATTTGAATTTTTATGCCCTTAAATCAGAGAGATATGTCACACAAAATAATTAATAAATAACATTTCCCACATGTCTACTTTACATCAGCACAATTTTGGAACCAAAATTTTTTTTTATTGGGGAGCTATAAGGGTTAAAAGTTGACCAGCGATTTCTCATTTTTCCAACAAAATTTACAAAACCATTTTTTTAGGGACCACATCATATTTAAAGTCACTTTGAGGGGTCTTTATGACAGAAAATACCCAAAAGTGACACCATTCTAAGAACTGCACCCCTCAAGGTGCTCAAAACCACATTCAAAAACTTTATTAACCCTTCAGGTGCTTCACAGAAATTTTTAGAATGTGGAAGAAAAAAATGAACATTTAACTTTTTTCACAAAAATGTTACCTTAGACCCAATTTTTTTCATTTTCGCAGGGGTAACAGGAAAAAATGGACCCCAAGATTTGTTGTGCAATTTCCCCTGGGCACGCAGATCCCCCATATGTGGGGAAAAACCACTGTTTGGGCGCACGGCAGGGTTCGGAAGGGAAGGAGCGCCATTTGAATTTGGGGAGCCCCTGATGTGCCTAAACAGTGGAAACCCCCCACAAGTGACACCATTTTAAAACTAGACCCCTTAGGGAACTTATCTAGATGTGTGGTGAGCACCTTGAACCCCCAAGTCCTTTACAAAAGTTTATAACATGGAGCCGTGAAAATAAAAAAATCAAACTTTTTCCACAAAAATGTTGTTTTACCCCCAACTTTTTTATTTTCACAAGGGTAAGAGGAGAAAATGGACCCCAAAAACTTTTGTGCAATTTCTCCTGAGTACGCCAATACCCCATATGTGGGGAAAATACAGTGTTTGGGCGCATGGCAGAGTTCAGAAGGGAAGGAGCACTGTGTGACTTTTTGAACGCAAAATTGTCTGGAATCAAGAGCGGACGCCACGTCGCGTTTGGAGAGCCCCTGATGTGCCTAAATAGTGAAACCCCCCCCCCAAGTGACCCCATTTTGGAAACTACACCCCTCAAGGATTTTATCAAGGGGTATAGTTAACATTTTGAACCCAGAGGTACGACACACAATTTGATAACATTAGGTCATCATATTGAATAAGTTGTCATTAGTCTTGAGCGCAAGTGCTCGCTACTTGAGTTTGCATCGGGTACTCAGGTATGCACCATGTATCACGGGTGCTCAAGTGAAATGCTCGAGTCCCCGCCCGCATGTTTCACGGTTATTAGACACCCCAAAAAAAACATGCGGGGATCGCTCGTGCATGGCAGGCAATCCCCGTGAGTTTTTTTTGGCCGCGAAGCATATGGGGCGGAGACTCGAGCACCGGCGATACTCAATGCATACCCGAGCACCAGATGCAAACTCAAGTAGCGGGCACTTGCGTTCAACACTAGTTGCCATATCGTCATTTTTTTTACTTTTGAAAAAAAAAACAACCCTAACCCTACCCTAGCCCAACCCTAACATTAGCACAACCCTAGCGTTTATTTTTTACGCCATTCCTAGTGCGGTATAAGTGATTAGACGACTTTATTCTTTGGGTCGGTGCGACTACAGAGATACCAGAATCATATCGGGTTTTTATGATTGACAGCTGTCACACACTAAAAGACACATATTTTGTAAAGTCTAGTTTTTGCATCGCCATATTTTGAGAGCTATAATTTTTCCATATTTTGGCCGACAGAGTCATGTGATGGCTTGTTTTTTTGCGGGATGAGTTGATGTTTTTATTGGTGCCATTTTCAGGCATGTGACATTTTTTGATCGCTTTCTATTCCAGCTTTTGCGAGGCAGAATAAACAAAAACCAACAATTCAGGAATTTTTTTTTTTTTTATTTGTTTATTCTACTCCGCGTGTGGTAAAATTGATAAGGTAGCTTTATTATTCGGGTCAGTACGTTTACAGCGGTACCACATTTATATCGTTTTTCTATGTTTTGGAGCTTTTACACTATAAAAGCTATTTTATAGAAAAAAAAAATTTTTTGCATCGCTTTATTCTGAGAGCTATAACTTTTTGATTTTTCGGATGATAGAGCTGTATGGCGGCTTGTTTTTTGAGGGACAAGATGAAGTTTTCAGAGGTACCATTTTTATTTATATTTGTCTTTTTGATCACGTGTTATTCCAATTTTTGTTTGGCGGTATGATGATAAAGGATTGCTTTTTGCTTCATTTTTTTTACCGTGTTCACTGAAGGGGTTAACTAGTGGGACAGTTTTATAGGTCAGGTCGTTCCGGACGCGGCGATACCAAATATGTGTACTTTTATTGTTTTTTTTGTTTTTTTTCATAATAATATTTATTGATAAGTACATTATATTTTTATTTTTGGTGGATTATTATTATTTTTTTTTTAAATATTTTTACAATATTTTATTTTTTTTCACTTTCTGACAGTTTTTTTAACTTTTTTACTTTGTCCCACTATGGGACTTCCACTTTTTTTATTCTGATCGTCTGCATAGCATAGGGATGGAGCACAATCCCTGTGCTATGCAGGCTGTCAGCGCTGCACAGTGAGAAGATAAGTTTGGTCATGTACTGCGCATGACCAAAAAATCTTCCTGCTGTCTGGTGACCCGGATGTTGTCATGACGACATCGGGTCGTCATGGCAACATCCGGAAAGCCGCAGCAGACAGCGCTGGAGGCCGGAAGAGGAGGTGAGTATACCGATCATCTTCCCTTAGCCACCGCAATGCTGCAATCGACTTAGATCGCAGCATTGCGGGGGTTAATGTGCCGGGAGCGGTGCGGGACCGCTCCCTGCACATAGTACCGGGTGTCAGCTGTGACAATCAGCTGACACCCGGCGGCGATTGCGCCCGCACAGCCTGTGTGCGCGCGATCTCCATGACGTAGTAATACGGGTCAGGCTCTTAAAGCCCAGGGCACTGACGCGCATTAATACGTAATGGGCTTTAAAGGGGTTAAAATTATTATTTATTAGTATACTCTAAATACGCAAAAAAATTAAAATAAGTAAAAAAAAGGTCTCTTTTCTTTTAACATTTTTGATATTTTAGAGTATACCAATAAATTATCATTTTAAGATAGTTAGGATATATTTTTGGTAGTAGATCAATACTGTTGTGCTAAGTACATGTATATGATATAGCTTAAAATCTCCTACTCAATACACAGCTAATTTTCCTTCTCAAAAATTGGAGTGAAAAATCCATTGTGTATGCACTAAGTGCACATACCACCATAAAATTAAAAAATCAAAAGTTCCTCCATGCCAGTGGTTAGTGCCAAAGGATGGCTACCACTTCCACCTTCGTTTCTTCAAGTTATCATGACCAACAGGGAGAAAAATGGTGTATGACCCTACTTTTACATCTGACAAATATTAGATAATAAATATGTATTTTACATTTTGGTGCTAACTGGTTGCTACCTTCAAGATAAATAGAAATATAGAATCTATTCATCCAAATGTGGTTTATTATACTATCCTATTTTAGAGCTGAAAGTGGTATGGCAGAATTTAATAGCAATTCCCTGAAACAATGTTTTCATCTAAAGTCCGCTCTTTACAATCTGGCTAAATTTTTTAATAAAAGGTCTGCTTTAAAGTTTTCACTGCAATACCAATCAGAATAACGTGTATACAGCACATCAGTCCCTCAATAAACTACAGCCACAGGCTACAGCTGAAGGCGATTTACATCTGACGACCAGGGGCACTAAATGGAGCTGATCAGCTCCTTGTTTGATGATTAGTGGTGATTTAATAGCCAGTTTACACAGGCAGACCACGCTTCACAAGCACATTGTACAGCGTGCATAGGCTGCCATTGTCCTCGGCTGCACATTGTTCCGTTTACACAAGAAGATGTGCTGCCAAGAATGATGGTCTTTTGTGCAGACAAAAAGATCATTTCACCCAAGGAACATGCATTTAGACTGCATGCTATGATTATAGTAAAATAAGCATTCCTAAGATCACTCGTTCACAATAATCGTGCAATTTAAATGGACCTTAGAGACTGTCAGCCCCAAAATGCCTTTTAGACTATTTAATGATTTAGGGAACTTCACCCTATAAAAATCCTGTAAGGACTGTATCTGTTACTGGCCATGTACTGGGTGCACCATTACGCTCCCTCAATTTATATCTTGGGGATTGTATAGCTGATCAAGGACAGAACTTACTCCTAGAGTAAACGCTGCCCTGTGTATGTACGCATGAGCACCGACTCTGGCTGTGCCATCTGGGTGGCTGGGCACATATTTCTTTCTGGCTTCCTGGGGGACGAAAAAGAGTCAGGTAAACCACGCCCAACCATTGTGTGTGTGCGCCACTGGCACAGCCAGAATTTAGTGTGCTTGCGCACACACGTGAGGCATTGTTCACTCTAGGAGTGAGAGCTTTCCATCACAGACTAGGGCAGTCTCTTAGATGCAAATTGGGGGAGAAAATGTGGCTGAGCAATGTTTGCTAAAATAATGAAGATCACCTTAATTATGATGTCTGATTTAAAAAAGAAGTACAAATGGTATTGTGCTGGAAGTGACCTGTAGCTCATCCTCCCTCCATGCACCCAATAGTTCGGAAACCACAGTGGCTCTAATACCAACTTAGGAACAACTCATACCTCCTTGGCGTGCCGCGTGCCCATGATGTCTCTTGAAATCGTGGATGCATTGTGCCTGCCTTATAGCCACATATTTTGGTTCATGACGGGTGGCAGAAAGATTACCTTGATAGTCCCAATGTTAGAACTCTCCTGTTAGTTTTTTTCTATTTTGCTGGTCACATGACCTTTTTGCCTATTTAATCCTGCTCCGCCCTTCCGGCCATGCTGGACTTCATTGTAATTTCTACTCTTAAGCTAGCCAGGTGCTTTGTAACCTTTCTCAGTCAGTTTAGCTAGGTCTTTTGACCTTTATGTTCTATGTTGTGTGTTTGTCTTTTTACTGCTACAATTTCTGCTAGGAGGTGTCCATCTTTCTCCCAGTCCCCAGTTCTTGTAGGGATCCCTTCCTCACATCTATAGGTCTTCGTTCAGACTAGCTGAGGACTTTAGCGGGTCTGATCGCAGGATCAGGTTCCCCGTTACATCGTAGGGATCTAGCTTAGTTCTATTGTAGGGACAGATCTCCTGTCTTTCCTTAGTGCTTGTAGCCTATCATAACAGTAAGTCCAGCCCAAAAATATCTCTAAGGAAAGACCTCCAGTTTCCATCATGGTGTCGGTTCAGGATTTGGCTCAACGCCTGCAGGGACTCTCTCTGGAGGTGGCCGAGCTCCAACAACACGTGAGTAGCTGTTCTGGAGCGCATTTTGTGGAGCCAAAGGTATGATTGCCTGATTTATTTTTTGGTGAACAACAAGATTTTTTTTCCTTTAAAAATGCTTGTTTATTGTATTTTCGTTTGAGACCCAGATCCTCTGGTGATGAATCACAGTGCATAGGGTTCATAATGTCACTTTTGCGCAAAGAACCTCAGGGATGGGCCTTTTCTCTCCAACCTAGTGATCCGTGCTTTAGATCAGTGGATAGTTTTTTTTCTGCTTTGGGGTTGTTGTATGATGATCCTGATCGTGTCTCATCAGCTGAGACGGAATTGAGACTTTTAAGACAGGGATCAGGTAATGTGGAAAATTATTGTACTCACTTCCGTCGGTGGTCTGCTCAGGTGGGGTGGAACGATTCAGCTCTGAAAAGTTTATTTCTTGCTGGGCTAGGTGAAAGGGTTAAGGATCTGCTTATTGCTTATCCTACACCTGGAAACTTGCAGGAGGCAATGCAATTAGCTATACGGGTGGACAGGAGACTGCGTGCAAGGGTTAATGAGAGTAAATCCTTTGCCATGTCAGCTCCTAGTCTTGAGAGGGTCTGTACTGACATTGGAGAGCCGATGGAGATTGGGGCGATGTCACCCCGCTCTCAGGAAAAAGACCGCAGGTTTTCTGAAGGTTTGTGCTTTTATTGCGGAAAATCTGACCATTTCATTAAGAACTGTGTGGTTCGTATGAACAAAGAAAAAAAAAAAAGGTCAGTTACGCCCGTATAGCCTGTTTAAACACTAAGGGGGTATTTCTTTCTGCTACTACTGCAGCTCAGGAAGAATTAATTGAATTTCGGGTATTTGTGGATTGTGGTTCTACTCTGAATGTGATTGATGGGGGATTCTTGGAAAAACTTAAATTAAAACCCAAACCTTTGTCATCCCCTATTGCCGTGGTTTCTGTCGATGGCTCTCCCTTGAAATGTGTTACTCACAAGGTTTATGAATTTCCCCTCACTATTAATGGTATTCACCAAGAAAATTTGGATTTGGTAGTATTAAATAATTTGCCTTCTCCAGTAATTTTGGGGTTACCCTGGTTAAAATTGCACAATTCTGTACTGGATTGGTCTACTAATGAAATTAAGTCCAGGAGCCCGAAGTGTTATGACAAGTGTTGTAACGGGCGCATTGCTGCTGTGGATAAAGGGGAATTACCTGTACCTATTCAGGATTTTTGGAAAGTTTTTTCTGAGGAGGAGTTGCAAATTTTGCCTCCCCATAGAGACTATGATTGCACCATTGAATTTGTCCCTGGAGCGACTCTTCCTAAAAGTCGTTTATTTAATCTTACTATTCCTGAGAGAAAGGCTTTGGAGGAATACATACAGATGAGCTTGGCCGCCGGTCATATCAGACCCTCTAAGTCACCTGTGGCTGTTGGATTCTTTTTTGGTAAAAAAAAGGACGGCGGTTTACGTCCTTGTCTGGACTTTCGCGAGATTAATGAAATTACTGTACGTAATCCCTACCCACTGCCATTGATTCCTGATTTGTTTAACCAGTTAGTGGGGGCCAAGTGGTTCTCTAAAATTGATCTCCGGGGGGCATACAATTTGTTGCGCATGAAGGAGGGTGATGAATGGAAGACTGCTTTTAACACTCCTGTGGGTCATTTTGAGAATCTGGTTATGCCTCTTGGTCTTACCAATGCTCCAGCATTTTTTCAGAATCTTACTAATGACATCCTTAGACCTTTGATCGGCAAAAATGTGGTGGTGTATTTGGATGACATTTTGATTTATTCGCCTGATCTGGAGTCTCATTGGCGGAGCGTACGTGAGGTTTTACAGTTATTAATTGACAATTCGCTTTTTGCTAAGCTAGAGAAATGTGAGTTCGCTGTACAGAGAATTAGTTTTTTGGGCTACAATATCTCCAGCGAGGGCTTTGAGATGGACCCGGTGAAAGTTCAAGCTGTGCAGGAATGGCCTAGGCCTATTGGTTTGAAATTGATACAGAGGTTTTCGGGTTTCACCAATTATTACAGAAAATTCATTAAAAATGTTTCTATTATTGTTAAACCACTGACCGATCTCACCAGGAAAGGTGCTAATACGGTTCAGTGGACTACTGAGGCCATTGAAGCGTTTGTGTTTCTAAAGGAGAGGTTCAGCTCTGCCCCCATCCTTATGCAGCCTGATGTGACTAAGCCGTTTTTGGTTGAGGTTGATGCTTCTTCTGTGGGGGTCGGTGCGGTGTTGTCTCAGGAAAACAAGGATGGAGTACATCCCTGTGCCTTTTTTTCAAAAAAAATTTCTGAGACTGAGCTTAATTACGATATTGGTAATCGGGAATTGCTGGCTATTAAACTCGCATTTGAACACTGGCGTCATCTCTTGGAAGGTGCTGAATTTCCCACTCAGGTTTTCACTGATCATAAAAATCTGATCTATCTTGATGCTGCCAAGCGCTTGAATGCCCGTCAGGCTAGGTGGGCACTTTTTTTTTCGCGGTTTAATTTTTCCGTTACTTACATCCCGGGTACCAAGAATGTTAAAGCTGATGCGTTGTCTCGCAGCTTTTCTCCCATGGTCGGTGCTGAGGAGGAGGAGAGCATTTTACAAGAAGGTGTTGTAATTGCTGCATTGGACACCGTTTTGGAAGATGAGATTCTTAAAGCACAGGAGAATGCCCCATCTAACACTCCCCATGGGAGGTTGTTTGTGCCTAGGACCTTTAGGAGAGATTTGTTTGTTGAGTGTCATGAGTCTCGGTTGGCAGGTCATCCAGGAATTTCTGAGACCAAGAGACTTGTGGGTTGCAGTTTTTGGTGGCCTGGATGGCAGAAGGAAGTCATTAAGTGGGTGCGTCAATGTACTGTGTGTGCTAAATCTAAGTCTTCTCATACTCCTGCTGCGGGGTTGCTTTGCCCTCTGGAGGTTCCTAGTGCACCTTGGACACATCTGGCTATGGACTTTATTACTGACCTTCCCTCCTCTGAGGGTTTCACGGTCATCTGGGTGGTCGTGGACCGTTTTAGCAAAATGTGTCACTTGGTTCCCTTCATCAAACTGCCCTGCGCTAAGACACTCGCTAAGGCCTTTGTCAAGGAAATTGTCAGACTCCATGGTGTTCCTACTGACATTGTTTCTGATAGGGGACCTCAGTTCGTGGCTCGTTTTTGGCGTGCATTTTGTGACAGGTTGGGAGTTCATTTGTCGTTTTCATCTGGATATCATCCTGAGTCTAATGGCCAGACAGAAAGGAAGAATCAGGATGTTGAGCAGTTCTTGCGTTGTTTTGTGGCAGACAATCAAGAGGGGTGGTCTGAGTTTCTGCCGCTTGCTGAATTTGCTCTTAACAACCATACATCCTCTTCTGCTGGGTGTTCGCCTTTTTTTTGTTGTTCTGGGAGACATCCGTCTTTTGGGTCATTCTCCAAATTGGTATCGGCTGTGCCTGAGGAGGAGAGTTTTTCTGGTGATTTGGAGAGAGTTTGGACGGATGTGCGTGGTAATCTTCAGGAGGCTAACAAAAAATCTAAGAGGTACTTTGACAGGAAACGTCAAGAGGTTTTGTTTACGGTTGGTGACATGGTTTGGTTGTCCTCTAAGAATCTGCGGTTGAGGATTCCTTCTAAAAAATTGGGTCCCAAGTTTGTAGGGGCCTTTAAGGTGCTTCAGGTAGTTAACCAATCTGCTGTTAGGTTGGAGGTTCCTACCTCCTGGAAGATTAATCCGGTGTTTCATGTTTCTCTATTGAAAAAAGCTGATGTATCAGATAGTGACGCCACTGCCACTGTTCCTCCGGTGGTGGAGGACGGGGAATATGAAATTTCCCGCATCCTTAATTCTAGACGGTATAGGGGGAGTTTGCAGTATCTCGTCGCTTGGAAGGGTTTCGGTCCCGATGATAACTCATGGGTGAGGGCGGATAATGTTTCTGCTTCCAGACTTGTCAGAGCGTTTCACAAGAGGTTTCCGGATAAGCCTGGGCCTAGTGGATCCGGAGGATCCTCTTAGAACTCTCCTGTTAGGTTTTTTCTATTTTGCTGGTCACATGAACTTTTTGCCTATTTAATCCTGCTCCGCCCTTCTGGCCATGCTGGACTTCATTGTAATTTCTACTCTTAAGCTAGCCAGGTGCTTTGTAACCTTTCTCAGTCAGTTTAGCTAGGTCTTTTGACCTTTATGTTCTATGTTGTGTGTTTGCCTTTTTACTGCTACAATTTCTGATAGGAGGTGTCCATCTTTCTCCCAGTCCCGAGTTCTTGTAGGGATCCCTTCCTCACATCTATAGGTCTTCGTTCAGACTAGCTCAGGACTTTAGCGGGTCTGATCGCAGGATCAGGTTCCCCGTTACATCGTAGGGATCTAGCTTAGTCCTATTATAGGGACAGATCTCCTGTCTTTCCTTAGTGCTTGTAGCCTATCATAACACCCAAAGCTTGATGAGACACATAACTTAATGGTGATATCCCTGTGAACGTGTCTTCTCTTCCATTTGCTCACTAACCCAGGGTGAAACCATATTTTGTTTGTGTTTGTTCATAGGTGCTGTCACCAAGGGATTAGCTGATTCTGGCCCCCTATGTTTTTTTCCGCCCTTCCGTCCCGTTTGGATCTGGTGAAGAGAGTTCTGTTCTGGCATTGTAGACTGAGGCAGACTCGTGGCTGTTGGTGTGGGCATCGGGTAAGGACATCACAGTCTGTGAAGTCTCCTGGAGGTTTACCAAAGTGTGCCTTATTTGGCTAATATAGGAGAGTATGAGTGATCAAAGCGCTTGGATCACTACTAAGTAAACTTATTGGCTGATGCTAAAAAAGTCAGAGGGATAGTATCCCAAATATATCCATTCTCTCTTTGGTATCTCAGTACACTTTACTCTTTGAGATACTAATATCGTCATAAGCAGGGCCAGCTCCAGGGTTTTCTGGGCCCTGGGCACAAGAGTCTCACTGGGCCCCTTTAACACATACCACGATTCATGATGCACAGATACCGCAGAGAAATATAGGTATAGTACAATGCCAAAGATTTTACTTCTTACATTATATGAGTGATATCTATTGTAAATTCCACAATAGCTCAGAAAAAGGCGAATCGCTCCACACAGTATACTGGCCCCCCATAAAAAGCTGCATACTGAATACTGGCCCCCATATAACGCTCCGTACAGGATACTGGCCCCCATATAACGCTCCATACAGGATACTGGTCCGCATATAACGCTCCGTACAGGATACTGGTCCGCATATAACGCTCCATACAGGATACTGGCCCCCATATAATGCTCCATGCAGGCTGTTCCCCCCAAATAATGCCCTATGCAGGCTGTTCCCCCACATAATGCCCCATGCAGGATGTCACCCCCCATATAATGCCCCATGCAGGATGTCACCCCCCATATAATGCCCCATGCAGGATGTCACTTGTCCACCCCCATATAATGTCCCATGCAGGATGTCACTTGTCCCCCCCCCATATAATGCCCCTTTCAGGATGTCACTTGTTCCCCCCATATAATGCCCCATGCAGGATGTCCCTTCCCCCCCATATAATGCCCCATGCAGGATGTCCCTCCCCCCATATAATGTCCCATGCAGGATGTCCCTCCCCCCATATAATGTCCCATGCAGGATGTCCCCCCCATATATAATGCCCCATGCAGGATGTCCCTTCCCCCCACCATATAATGCCCCATGCAGGATATCACCCTCCTCTCTTTATAATGCCCCATGCAGGACGTCACCCCCCATATAATGCCCCATGCAGGATGTTACCCCCCCATATAATGCCCCATGCAGGATGTTACCCCCCCATATAATGCCCCATGCAGGATGTTACCCCCCCATATAATGCCCCATGCAGGATGTTACCCCCCCATATAATGCCCCATGCAGGATGTCACCCCCCCATATAATGCCCATGCAGGATGTCAGCCCCCCATACTTATGCCCCATGCCTCTATACATTAAAAAAAAAAAAAAAATCAAATACTCACCTCACTTCTCCTCACCTGCTGCTGCTGCTCAGGTCCGGACTCCAGCGTTGTCCCGCTCTGTGCTGCCTGTGACGGCTCAGGGGAGGGCGCGGTGTAAAGACGTCACCGCACACTCTGACCGGAGAAGTCACAGGGAGCGCACAGCATGAAGACAGCGGATCTGCGGAGGCACCGGGAGAGGTAAGTATTAGGCTGCCGGGGCCCTGAGCAAGCGGTGGAGAAGGGCGGGCACTAGCACCGCTCTCCTCCACCCATAGCCCGGCGGGGTGCCCGACCGCGAGTGGGCCCCCCGCCTGCTCAGGGCCCCGGCACTTGCCCCGGTGCACCAGGTGCTGATGCCGGCCCTGGCCATAAGTACTGTTCCTTTCAGAAGAGAATACACAGCTGAAGTGCTTTTTTTCCTGGAAATAGTCACTACTGCCAAAAATATATCTAACTAACCATATTGATACATTCTGCAAAATGTATTTAACAGCTGCATTTGGGTGGTGTATCCTATTTACTAAATATATATGTATATATATTGTAAGAGGGCCGCTGGACATGTCCTTGAGGGTAGATATGTATCGCTGAGGTTGGTAGCTGCGGTGATGTAAAACCGGGAAAGCATGCTCCAGCACACATAGTGCTTAGAGGGTTAATAGGGCGTATCAGGGCCAGTTGTTACGAGCAGTCATAAGAGACGGGAGGGATTGGCTGCTCACATATCCCCACCCCAGGGCCTGGGAACCTGCAAAGCAATGCTGACGCATTGGCAAGGGTCCACTGTATGTTAGGGGAAGGTGCCAAGCCCCCCGGCTTTGGGCAGAGGATGGGGGGTATGTAAGATGGCCGCCGGACATGTCCTTGAAAGGAGATATGTATCGCTGTGGTTGGTAGCTGCGGTGATGTAAAACCGGGAAAGCATGCTCCAGCACACATAGTGCTGAGATGGTTAATAGGGCATATCAGAGCCAGTTTTTACGAGCAGTCATAAGAGATGGGAGGGATTGGCTGCTCACATATCCCCACCCCAGGGAGTGTGTATAAAATGGAGACAGAGTATCTCATTCAGAGTCTGTGGCTGGAGGTGTGGAGACCTCCAGCGTGTCTGTGCTAAGAGACACTGACTGTGTGCGGGCAAACCCGCAGTACTATATGGACTGTTTATTTTCCTACTTTGTGCCGGACCAGGCTGTGTTTTGGTTTACCTTAAAGTGCGGTTTATGAAGCCTGAATAAACCTGCCTTGGATATTTTAAAAAGACTGTATCCTGTGCCTACCTGTAACTTGGCTGAGCGAGTACAAAACCCTACAATTGGTGCTAGAAGCACGGACACAAATCCCAAGGGGCAATGTGACTGCTACAGAAAACCGTATATGTCCTGGGTGAAGGAGGCAGTGAGCCTGGAGGTGGAGTCAGACAGCATGGAGGACCTGCTGAAGCAACTTGTGAAGGCCCAAGAGCAGCAACAGATGGCACATCAGGAGATGAGTAAATTGTTGATGCAACAGATTCAACAACAGCAGCAGCACCAACAGGACCAGTACCGACAGCAGCAGCAACAGATTGAGTTGCTCACAGAGATGATTCGTGGGAGGCCGGCAGCTCCTCCCCCAAGTCCAGGTGATGACTCACACGGTAGGAAGACGGTAAGATGACGTCGAGGCGTTTCTGACTGTATTCGAAAGGGTGGCGGAACGGGAGAAATTGCCTCCAGAGCAGTGGGCGGAGGTGTTTGCGCCATATTTAGCAGGCGAGCCGCAGAAGGCCTATTATGACCTGGTCTTGCAGGACGCAAAAGAATACGGCAAATTAAAAACAGAGATCTTGGCGCGCTTGGGAGTGACTCTGACTGACAGGGCGCAACGGGTGCACCACTGGACCTATTGCAGTGATAAACCTCCCCGGTCCCAAATGTTCAACCTCCTACACCTGATCCAAAACTGGTTGCAACCTGAATCTTCCTTCCCAGCACAGATGGTCTAGAAAGTTGTCATTGACAGGTTCCTACACTCCCTTCCGAGGTTGCTGCAATCCTTGGTTGCCCAGGGAGATCCGATGAACTTGTGGAGTTGGTGTAAAGGTACCAGGCGGTAGAGAGTTCCTTGGGGAAGCATGGAGTTGTAGCATCTCCATACTGGGGTTCCAAAGGGGGGCGGAGACCCAAAAAAGGGGCACTAGAGCTACGTCTGGGGGCATCCTAGAGCCCAGGAGGGGTCCGAGTTGCTGCCAAAGATCCCGCCCAATAACGTAAATTGTTGGAGGTGTCACACTGCAGGTCACATAGACAGGCCATTGGCCCATGACCAACGAGCCAATGGACTGAAGCGCAGGATGGCGCTGCTTGTATTTTGCTTATCTTGCCTGCAGTGCTGTTCCTCAACCAGGCGAGGGACCACAGGCATGCCTCGTGTCAGTGAATGGAGTGCAAGTGACTGGTCTGTTAGGCTCTGGGACCCTAGTGAGAGCCGCAATTCGTCATCGGCTGGTTCCGGGGAAAAAGGTCGGCGTCCGTTGTATCCATGGGGACGCTAAGGACTACCCAGTGGCCCAAGTGGTCATAGGCACAAACTGTGGTGCCGAGTCCCATGAGGTAGGCGTAGTCAAGGACCTGTTGCACCCTGTTATTATAGGGCGGGACTTTGCCTTGTTTTAGGACTTGTGGGAGAAAGGGAGGATGCCAGGTTGTCCGGACAACAACCAGGTTGCTCTTCTAGAAACCTCATCGCAGGCCGCCGCCGGGTTTCTTTTTGGTGTGCTTGTTGGGGATGGGGATGAGGATGAAGCAGCATCCCCTGAGACCAACATCCCTGACCTGGGGGTGTCCGGAGGAAACTTTTGAATCGCCCAGCTCAGGGACTTAACTCTAAAAGGGGCGTTTGATAATGTAACTGTTCTTAATGGTGTTGCTCAAGAGCCGGGGGCTGACACCAGATATCCGCACTTTAGCGTAAATGGAGAGTTATTATATCGAGTCACCAAGCTCAGAGGGGAGGTAATTGAGCAGTTACTAATACCAGGGCCGCACAGACACAGGGTGTTAAGAGATGGCTCATACATATGTCTTAGGTGATCATCTGGGAGTAGGAAAAAACCCAAGAAAGGATCCTTCAGAGGTTCTACTGGCCCGGGTCTCACCGAGAGATAATGAATTATTATAGGACCTGTCAGCTGACCTCTCCAGTGGCTCACTTCAGTAGCCCTTTAGTGCCTCTGCCTATCATTGAGGTCCCGTTCGATCGCATCACCATGGATCTAGTGGGACCCCTGGTCAAGTCCGCCAGAGGACATCAGTACATCCTGGTGGTACTGTACTATGCTTCATGGTATCTGGAGGCTGCACCACTACAAAACTCCTCCTCCAAGTGTATAGCCTGGGAGTTGTTCCATATCTTTTCAGGGACGGGGTTGCCTAAAGAGATCCTAACGGACCAAGGGACTCTGTTTATGTCAAAGGTAATGAGGGAGTTGATCCTGCAAATTACACAACTCAGGACCTCAGTCTACCACCAACAGACAGATGGCTTAGTGGAGAGCTTTAATAAAACCTTGAAGGCCATGTTAAAGAAGGTCGCAGAGAAAGACGGCCGGGACTGGGACTGGGACTGTCGTACCTTCTATTCTCCATTAGAGACGTCCTACAGGCCTTTACTGGATTCTCCCAGTTGGAACTGTTATATGGCCGGCACCCCCGCTGACTCCTGGACGTAGCAAAGGAGACCTGGGAGGTGGAGTCTACACCACACAGGAGTTTAATCGAACATGTGGCCCAGATGAAAGAGGATTGCAGAGGTGATGCCCATTGTGAAAGAACGCCTCCTCAAAGCACAAGAGGCACAGTCGCGGGTGTACAATAGATCAGCGAGGGTGAGACACTTCAAACCTGGGGATCGGGTACTAGTGCTGGTACCTACAGTGGAGAGCAAATTCATGGCCAAGTGGCAGGGCCCTATGAAGTGGTTGAAAAGGTTGGCGACATCAACTATAGGGTCTAACAACTAGGGAGAAGGAAGTCCTAGCAGGTGCACCACATCAACCTCATTAAGCCATGGCGAGCAAGTAGATTATTACAAGGGATGGAAGGCCTCTCATATGATGAGAGGTTGATAAAGCGGAGTCTGTTTAGCTTAGAAAAACGACCCCTCAGAGGAGATCTCACATGTATAAAATATATGTGTGGTCAGTACAAAAGACTAGCAAATGACTTATTCCTTCCAAAGACCATACTAGGGACCAGGGGGCACTCATTACGGGTGGAAGAAAGGCGATTCTGGCACCTAAACAGGAAAGGTTTCTTTACAGTCAGAACAGTTGGACTGTGGAATTCCCTACCACAAAAGGTAGTAATGGCAAGCATTATAACAGCTTTCACAAAAGGGCTGGATGATTTCCTCGATACACATAACATTGTGGGCTACAGTTAAATTAGACAAAATATTACACCTATAATAGTACATTTAAAACGATAATAGTAATTACATAACTAGTATCATAATTAGGTGTGATCCAGGGTTCTAGGACTGATCACCTTTTCTCGGGGTCAAGAAGGAAATTTTTCCGTGATGCAAGTTGGCTGAATGTGTCCTGGGGTTTTTGCCTTCTTCTGGATCAACAGATTTAGGCATAGGAATTTTAGTAATACCATTATTAGAATCACAAGAGTAATACAAAATATAAAACTAATTAAAAAATTATAAACGGGTACATTTTTAATTGTAATAGTGCAGCAATAATAAAAATGGTAATAATACATTTGTGAGGCCTAGTTCCAGTAAGTTAGTGTGTTAGTGTAGGGAGTACAATTGGAGGAGAAAGCTTGAACTGGATGGACCTAGGTCTTTATTCAACCTACATTACTATGAGACAGGGAGCCTGTGGAAGCTCCGTGTTTGGTGGCGAAGACTGAAACCGATTTGGAGGAAGTCAAGGTGGCAGAGTTGCTGTCACGTGCCCAGAAGCAACAATGCCGAGAGTTGCCGCACCGGAACAGGGACCTGTTCTCAGATCTACTGGGCTGTACTCAGGTCATAGAGCATGAGGTGCTTACGGAGCCTCATGTCCGAGTGAATATGAAGCCATATCGGATTCCTGAAACCCACCGAGAGGTAATCTCGAAGGAGGTGAAGCGCATTCTGAATCTGGGGGTCATCAAAGAGTCCAAGAGTGGCTGGTCCAGTCCCATAGTCTTAGTGCCGAAACCAGATGGAGAATGGCGGTTCTGCAATGACTATAGGAAACTGAATGAGGTCTCTAAGTTTGATTTGTACCCAATGCCCAGGGTAGATGAACTAATTAAAAGGCTAGGGCCGGCCAGGTATATTACCACCCTTGACCTCACAAAAAGGGTATTGGCAGATTCCTATGTCCCAAGAGGCCAAGGAGGAGACGGCCTTTTCAACGCCAGATGGGTGTTTCCAAAACACCAGGATGCTGTTTGGGTTGCAAGGAGCACGAGCTACCATCCAGAGAGCCATGGACCGGATCCTAGCTCCCCACAAGAAGTATGCAGCAGCCTACCTGGATGATATTGTGATCTACAGCCAGGATTGGGGTAGCCGTCTGAGCAAAGTCCAGGCGATATTCGATGCTCTACGGAAGGCGGGGTTTTCCATCAACCCGAAGAAATGTGCCATAATCATGTGTTACGGATCCGGGTGGTGGAACCTCTGTGCTGCGGTGCAAGGAGGGACCAGAGGGGCATAACTAGGTATCAACTCGAACTGACCAAGGTCGCACGGCGGCTCAATCGACTCCTTGAACCAGGGAAGGACCGAGCAGAGGGACCAGATGCTACTCTGGACCAGTCCTTGTATGAGAGCAGGTGACTCCCACGGGTCAGAAGGCAGGGACTGACCGGTACAGCAGATGAGCACGGCAGGCAGGCTGACGGGTGATCCGGGTAGACGGATTGGCAGACAACACGGATAACTGGCAGGAGCCTCCAGGAAGGCTGGCTGGTAGGCACGACAGGTAACTGGTACGTTCTCCGGGTAGGCAGGCAAGCCTGGACCATAGATAGACTGGCGGGTTTAGACCGTAGGCAGACCGTCGGGCTGGAGAGTGTACTTGGCTGGCGGAGACAGGTAGCAGGTAAAGGCTTCGGATAAGCGGACTGGCCAAGCCCATAGACAGACTGGCGGGCTGGGCTGTAAGCAGACTGTCGGGCTGGACCGGTAGTCAGGCTGGCGGACGCGGACTGGTAGTCAGGCTGGCGGACTGGACTGGTAGTCAGGCTGGCGGACTGGACTGGTAGTCAGACTAGCAGCGGGACCTGAGGGCTGAAGCAGAGTTAGTACACAGAGCTACAACCTTGCACGGGCACCTCCATTTTGGAGGAGGAGCCTTTTATATGAGAATTCCTCCGGCCATTGGCCGGGGACTCCTTAGGACGGCGCGCGCAGTCCCTTAAAGAGGGAGGGAGCATGCGCACGCGCACCCTAAGCACAGTGCCCGGGAAGCTGCGTGCGCCGGCAACAGCAGCAGCAGGAGAGCCGGAAGACGCCGGGCCAGGAGCGCGGCGGTAAGGGGAATGGCGTCTCTGCCTGTCAGGGGGCAGAGACGCCGATACTACAGCATGGAGGCCAGATATTTGGGCTGTGACGTAGGTAGAAGTGTGATAAAGCCCCAAGTAAATAAAATTGACGCAATCCGGGGGTTGGCCACAACCTCTCACGAAAAAGCAGGTCAGAGCATTCCTGGGCATCGTGGGCTACCGCCGGTTCATCCCTAACTTCGCCATGACAGCCGCCTCTTTGTCAGACCTCCTTAAGGGGACAAAATCGGCTATGGCAAAGTGGTCTCCATAAACAGAGATGGCCTTCCAGGAACTCAAGCAAGTCCTGTGTAAACAGCCAGTGTTGATGGCACGGGATTTCTTGAAGAAGTTTGTGATCCAGACGGACTTGTCAGATGTCAGGTTGGGTGCTGTCCTTTCACAAGAGATGAACGGCAAAGAGCACGCCGTAATGTATTCAAGCCGGAAGCTGCAGTCTTGTGTGAGAAATTACTCATCAAATGGGCGCTGGGCACCATAAGATACTACCTCTTAGGCAGGAAGTTCAGGCTGGTGTCAGACCATGCCCCACTAAGGTGGATGAGCGAGAAGAAGGGGAACAATGCTCGAGTGACCAGGTAGTTCCTAGCTCTTCAGGAGTTCAGCTTCCATGTAGAGCATAGGCCTGGGAAACTGAACAGCAATGCTAACGCATTGGCAAGGGTCCACTGCATGTTAGGGGAAGGTGCAAAGCCCCCCGGCTTTGGGCAGAGGATGGTGGGTATGTAAGATGGCCGCCGGACATGTCCTTGAGTGGAGATATGTATCGCTGAGGTTGGTAGCTGCGGTGATGTAAAACCGGGAAAGGATGCTCCAGCACACATAGTGCTGAGATGGTTAATAGGGCATATCAGGGCCGGTTTTTACGAGCAGTCATAAGAGATGGGAGGGATTGGCTGCTCACATATCCCCACCGCAGGGCGTGTGTATAAAATGGAGACCGAGTATCTCATTCAGTGTCTGTGGCTGGAGGTGAAGAGACCTCCAGCGTGTCTGTGCTAAAAGACACTGACTGTGTGCGGCGACCCCGCAGTACTATATGGACTGTTTTATATCCTGTTTTGTTACTTTGTGCCGGACCAGGCTGTGTTTTGGTTTACCTTAAAGTGCGGTTTATGAAGCCTGAATAAACCTGCCTTGGACATTTTAAAGAGATTTTTGCTCTTGTTGTGTATAATATAATAATGGATTGTAGGACAGATAGAAAGAGGAGGGAGTGTACTGTGGAAGGAGACCCATACATGGCAAGAGGAAAAATGACACCAAAAAAGGGTAGTAATAATAGTAACAAAAGTATATAAAATAGTCATTAGGGTATTAGTAAAAAAAAAAACCAGAATGCAGGTGTCACAATTGATCTGTGATACTACAAATCAAATTCTAAAAAACTTGGGACACTTTGCAAAATGTAAACAAAACAAAAATGCAATGATTTGGAAATCTTATAGCCATATTTTATTACATACTGTGATTTAGCAATGTCTTGCTGAAATATGCAAGGCCTTCCCAGAAATAGACATGGTCTGAATGGGAAGCTATATTGTTGTTCTGAAACCTCTATATCACGATTAGTATTCATAGTGCCTTTCATAGGCACTAATACAACCCCATACCATCAGAGATGCAGGCTATTGAACTGTGCTCTGATAAGCAGGATGGTACCTCTTCTTGAGATCTCAGGACACAATTTTTGATTCATTTGAACACAGAGCAGTTTTTCATTTTGCCTCAGTCCATTTTAACCCCCTTCACGACATATGATGTACATTTACATCATATGTCTTTTCCCTGCCTTTGATGGGGGCTCTTACGCCGAGCATGCATCTTTCCTGGCACATGACAGCTGATTTAATCAGCAGTCATGTGCCTTTAACAGCCTCGGTTGGAGTGGTGCTCCGCCCATGACTGTTTACCTGTTAAATCCCACTGTCATTCTCTGACAGCAGGACTTAAAACGCTCCGGCAGGGAGCACATCATTCCACGCTCCCATTAGTGCGCCCGTGATGTGATAGCGGGGCGCCGATGGGTTATCATGACAGCTGGGGTCTGCTGATGACCCCTGTGCCTGTTATTATGATACTTCTGTGATCGCTGGCCAGTGGGAAATTCATAGGAGATCGTGATTTCTGCTATACATTGCAGTGCTGATGCACGGCTATGTATAGCCCAAGAGATTGGATGATCGCAGCTTCAAGTCCCCTAAGGGGATTATTAAATACAGTGAAAAGTAAAAAAAAACTGAAAAAAAATAAAAAACACAAGTTCAAATACCCCCCTTTTATCCCATAAATATAATGAAAATAAAACAAAAAAAACCCCAAAAACACATATTTGGTATCGCTTCGTTCAGAAATGTCTGATCTATCAAAATATAAAATAAATTAATCCGATTGGTAAACGGAGTAGCGAAAAAAAAATCAAAACATCAAAATTACGGGTTTTTGGCCGCTGCAATATTGCAATAAAATACAATTAGAGGCAATAAAAACATTGCATATATCCCATAATGGTATCAATAAAAACGTCAGCTCAGGCTGCAAATACTAAGCCCTCACACAGCCCCATATCCCAAAAAATTAAAACGGTTCAGGTCTCGGAAAATGGCAAAAAAAGCAATAAAAATTTCCAATTTTTTTTTCACCACTTAAATAAAAAAACAACAACTATATATATTTGGTTTCTGTGTACTCGTATTGACCTGGAAATCATATTGCCAGGTAAGTTTTACTATATAACGAACATGGTATATAACAAACCCAAAACACAATTGTGGAATTGCACTTTTTTTGCAACTTCTCCTCACTTGGAATTTTTCCCCCCGTTTTCCAGTACACTATGTGGTCGAATGAGCGGTGTCATTCAAAAGTCCATTCATCTCTAAAAAATAAGCCCTCATACAACTACAGTACAGACCAAAAGTTTGGACACACCTTCTCATTTAAAGATTTTTCTGTATTTTCATGACTATGAAAATTGTACATTCACACTGAAGGTATCAAAACTATGAATTAACACATGTGGAATTATATACTTAGTAAAAAAGTGTGAAACAACTGAAAATATGTCTTATATTCTAGGTTCTTCAAAGTAGCCACCTTTTGCTTTGATGACTGCTTTGCACACTCTTGGCATTGTCTTGATGAGCTTGAAGAGGTAGTCACCGGAAATGGTTTTCACTTCACAGGTGTGCCCTGTCAGGTTTAATAAGTGGGATTTCTTGCCTTATAAGTGGGGTTGGGACCATCAGTTGTGTTGTGCAGAAGTCTGGTGGATACACAGCTGATAGTCCTACTGAATAGACTGTTAGAATTTGTATTATGGCAAGAAAAAAGCAGCTAAGTAAAGAAAAATGAGTGGCCATCATTACTTTAAGAAATGAAGGTCAGTCATTGCGAAAAATTGGGAAAACTTTGAAAGTGTCCCCAAGTGCAGTTGCAAAAACCATCAAACGCTACAAAGAAACTGGCTCACATGAGGACCGCCCCAGGAAAGGAAGACCAAGAGTCACCTCTGCTTCTGAGGATAAGTTTATCCAAGTCACCAGCCTCAGAAATCGCAGGTTAACAGCAGCTCAGATTAGAGACCAGGTCAATGCCGCACAGAGTTCTAGCAGCAGACACATCTCCTCAACAACTGTTAAGAGGCGACTTTGTGCAGCAGGCCTTCATGGTAAAATAGCTGCTAGGAAACCACTACTAAGGACAGGCAACAAGCAGAAGAGACTTGTTTGGGCTAAAGAACACAAGGAATGGACATTAGACCAGTGGAAATCTGTGCTTTGGTCTGATGAGTCCAAATTTGAGATCTTTGGTTCCAACCACCGTGTCTTTGTGCGACGCAGAAAAGGTGAACGGAAGTACTCTACATGCCTGGTTCCCACCGTGAAGCATGGAGGAGGAGGTGTGATGGTGTGGGGGTGCTTTGCTGGTGACACTGTTGGGGATTTATTCAAAATTGAAGGCATACTGAACCAGCATGGCTACCACAGCGTCTTGCAGCGGCATGCTATTCCATCCGGTTTGCGTTTGGTTGGACCATAATTTATTTTTCAACAGGACAATGACCCCAAACACACCTCCAGGTTGTGTAAGGGCTATATGACCAAGAGGGAGAGTGATGGGGTGCTATGCCAGATGACCTGGCCTCCACAGTCACCAGACCTGAACCCAATCGAGATGGTTTGGCGTGAGATGGACCACAGAGTGAAGGCAAAAGGGCCAACAAGTGCTAAGCATCTCTGGGAACTCCTTCAAGATTGTTGGAAGACCATTTCTGGTGACTACCTCTTGAAGCTCATCAAGAGAATGCCAAGAGTGTGCAAAGCAGTCATCAAAGCAAAAGGTGGCTACTTTGAAGAACCTAGAATATAAGACATATTTTCAGTTGTGTCACACTTTTTTGTTAAGTATATAATTCCACATGTGTTAATTCATAGTTTTGATGCCTTCAGTGTGAATGTACAATTTTCATAGTCCTGAAAATACAGAAAAATCTTTAAATGAGAAGGTGTGTCCAAACTTTTGGTCTGTACTGTATATCATTTTCCATGTGTTCAAAGGGGCATATATCAGGACTCAAAGTGAGATTAACGAGGTCATGGCATCAGGGGATAGGAGTGTTAAGGGCGAATCACACCATCTTTCCCATATCCTTTGGAACTTCTGGGGACATCCCCTATTTCGACATACAGAGTGGGCGATCTGAAAAGTTTCCCCCCTCCCATATATTAATGTGCCACAAACAGGAAGTTGATATCACCAACCATTGGTGTATCCATATAAATGGCCCACCCTGTACTATATTTTCATACGGTATTGTATCATTCACTAGTTTTTTCTATTGGTTGATAGTAGGAGACTTCCCTCCCATCCATCTTAGTGCTATTGCTTTCCTAGCCATAAATATAACCTCCCGAAGGAATATCCTATCATGGTGTGTCCACATTTCCTTGACGTCCACAATACCCAAGATACAAAACTCTGGATTACATTCAATTGGTATCCCAACTATCAGTTCCAATATAGTTATCACTTCACTCCAATATCTTCGTATTATCCCACAATTAAAAATAAGATGCCAGAAATCCGCTCCTGATTCCCCACATCTGTGACAGTTATCAGATGCCATTCTGTCGAATCTATGCAGTCTTATTGGGGTCAGGTAAGATTGATGGAGTATATATAACTGAATTAATTTATTATTGGCGGCTGGTAACACCACCAAAGGGCCTCTAGCGCATCATTCCACTGATCATTAGTTATAGAAGGGATTAATTGCCGCCATTTACTCTCTACAAGTTGGGTAGAAGCGATCTTAGAGTTCAGTAGAAAGGTATATAGGGAGGATACCACGCCTGCGTGTCCTTGAGTTTTTAGTACTCCTATTAATGGGTATTTAGATATTCGCCTCCTAGGATGAGGGAATTGGTGTGTTATGGCATGCCTCATTTGTAGATATCTGTAGAAATCCCTATGAGGGATCCCAAACTTTATATGGATTTGATCAAATGACAATAAAATTTCATTTTCAAAAATCTGATTGAGTGTTGTTATTCCGTATTGCTTTCATAAGATTGGGTCTTGTAGGTTTTTAAGCTGTGGAAATTCAGGGTTATCCCATATTTTGGTTTCTCCCATTTGATCAGTAAATTTCACAATACATTTACTCTCGCCTCACCTGCATCGCTAGGCTATGTGCAAATAATAAGCCCTGTGGTGGCCTGTAGGAGCCTTCTAACATAGCCCATGGTGTATTCCCATTTAAGAAGTGTATAAGATGTGCTTCTGCATTAGTGATTTTGTAGCTACTTATCCAGCATTTCAAATAGCTTATCTGGCCAGCTAAATATTAGAGAAATAGGTCGGGATCCACGCTACCCCCCTGATCCTTGGGTCTCTGCAGAGATCCAATGCTTAGTTTGGGCCTTGCTGAGCCCCATATAAATGTCGCCATTATACCATGCATTTTCCTAAAAAAATCTTTGGGTATTTTAATTGATGAATGTTCCAATACGTTCAAACATTTTGGAAGGATAATCATTTTGATTAAGTTAATTCTTCCCGCCACAGACAACGGGAGTTGGGACCAATTTTCAAAATTTTTCTTCATCATATCCTTTATGGGGCATACAATGTCCTTGAGGTCCATAATTGGGTTTTGATTAATTATAATACCTAGATATTTGATTTTTTGTACTACCTGTAATCCAAAAAATACAGGTTCGGTTAGGTTATCTATAAGTGGCATAATCACAGATTTGCTCCAATTGATTTTGAGGCCCGATAATTCCCCAAAGTAGTTAATAAGGTCAATTGCTCTTGGGAGGGATTGTTCTATTTTGTTTAGGAAGAGGATCCGGTCATCTGCATATAATCCCACTTTATCTGTTCTGGAGTTTATACTAATGCCCTCCTCCAGGTCTAGTTCCTCTACCCAGGTTAAAGTATTCCGACAGTATTACATTTACTAGAATGTTAGCTCTTGGCATATAGTAGATCAATTTAATCCAGCTACAAAATTTATCAGAAAACCCACATTTCAGGAGCACACACTGTAAAAACGTCCACTCCAAGGAATCAAAGGCTTTTGCCGTATCTAAAGAAGCTATAGCCCAGGGTTCCTGATATTTATGGCCTATCTGTGTAAAAACTTGAACTCTTCTGATATTAGATGAGGTAGACCTTCCCGGTATAAAGCCAGATTTATCCTCATGTATAATGTTTAATATTACTGTTTTTAATCTATTGGCTATGAGTTTAGTAAGTATTTTGTAATCTGTATTCAATAGGGATATAGGGCGATAAGAACTACATTCCTCAACTGGTTTATGTGGTTTGGGGATCGGTACTATGGTGGCATCATAGAAGGATGCTCGGTGTTATGGTTGAATCGCTCCCGTGTGCATGATTTGCGACTGAATGTGTAAGAAATAGACATTCCTTACATGTACTAAAGCTGTCAAACAGTCGCAAATCAGCAGCTGTAACTACTCGGCCCGAGCATACTCGCCGAAAGGGTTAACAGAACATACTCGCTCATCACTAGTAAGGAACTATCTGAGGGATTGTTAATATACTCCGCTTCTAGTAATTTACATTCTTCAGCAAGCCTCTGCTCCCCAATAGACGATTCCCTTTTAATGTATGAAATCGTTGATTTAACGCATCCCCCTATATATGCTTTGAGTGTGGTCCCATACTATCAGCCTGTCGGGGAAGTCCCTATGATCTGCTATAAATACTTCCACTTAATCTGGTATTCTATCATGTTCTCCTATAAGGGACAACCAAAACGGATGTATGCGAAACTTCTTGGGTCTGTTAGCATCCCTTCATCTGGGGGGCCCTATCAGTGGAGCAAGATCAGATATCGTTCTAGGGGAATATTCAATTTTACTTAAATCTGAAAATGCAGTACTGTTTCCAAATATATGATCTATTCTAGATAAACATCGAACAGCCTGTGTATAGCAGGAAAATTCTCTCTTGAGTGGGTGCTGCTGTCTCCACAAATCAATCCAGCCCACCTCCGTTATGAAGGTATGTGAAGCAGTGATGTCTTGACTATCAGACCTACTGTTTGCAGGGCTTATTTTATCCAAGTGTGTATTAAGAATCATATTAAAATCTCCAAACTTGGGGAGTCTTAATGCTCACTGGAAAAAATTAATGTGACATCTTTAAAAAAATATGTCTGCTAAACACAATATATTCGGATATCTGAAAGACAGTTCCATTATAAAGAACGGGAGGGTTTTATTTTAGGATAATTACAACAGATAAATATACAAAAATATCTGTTGGTGTAAATGGCTAAAGGTACCGTCACACTTAGCGACGCTACAGCGATCCCGACAACCATACGACCTGGCAGGGATTGTTGCAGCGTAGCTGGTGAGATGTAAACGACGCAGCAACGATGCGGCGACCCGTAGTGACCTGTATAACGATGCAACGCAAATGCATGCCTAGGTGTCTCAGTTCTGAGTCGCCAACGAGGTCGTTGGTAAGGTGTGAAACACACCGATGCATGCTACCCAGCGGGACCTCGACGATCAAAAAAATGGTCCAGGCCATTTCGACACGACCAGCGATCTCACAGCAGGGGCCTGGTCGCTGCTACGTGTCAAACGTAGCGAGATCGCTGCTGAGGTCGCTGTTGCATCACAAAACTTGTGACTCAGCAGCGATTTCGCTAGCGATCTTGCTTAGTGTGACAGGGGCTTAAGACACACCAATTTTATAATCTCTAAAACATGTCTGGTTGGAGATCTGCCGTGTCAATGTATCTTTCGACAATAGTGAGTAAATCAATGTTTTCTATAACATATTAGTCGCATTATGAGCATGGTATATCAAGTTAAGAGACTGAGGAACAATTGTAGGGTTGCTGAAATATAGTCAAATATAGAATGACCTTTATTAGAAGGGGTGCTGAAATCAAAACTGGCTAAATGACGCCATGCCCCCTGAAGTTAATACATAACTAGTGTATGGGCACTTAACTTAGTTTGGTCCCATTTCTATATTTCATATGAAGTGCTGCATAGAACACCCAGTGTTATCAAATACCCAAATAATCAAGGATTACGTTAGCATGTTGCTACAGTCAAAAAAAACCCGATACAAATCAAAAATGAGTCCCACAAAATAATAGATTTCCATGTAATTTGTCCAAAGGAGTGCTTCAAATAGTAATTTGTAATGTCTGATTGGAAAGTCCTGATGAAATTACAATCCACAAGCGGTGCTCACGTTCTCATCTAATATTCCATAAAGTCCAATCTCCACTTCCACCTGTAAATTAGTGGGCTAAAACACAAGAAATATATTAGGTTACATATAGCTATATATACACAAAGTAAAAAATCCTTTTTCTTGAGAATGAGTACACATATTTACTGCTCTTACAAACTTAAAATGTGGAATTTCACTAAACAATAATGACCCGATAAAGAAGAACAGCAATAGCAGCATATAGAAATAGCAATGATTTTGGTGTATTTTAGGTGGCATACTGCCTTCTCTCAACAAAAAATAATACAACTGAGCTAAAGCTGCAGAATACTGCAGAACAAACTCCCCATACCATCTGCTCACCCAAGTACTACACGTATGCTACTTACGTGAAGACTAGTTGGTCACTCAAAACGCACAAATATCAATATTTAGTTCTCCCACCTGTCGAGAAGATTTCACCAATGACATTAAACGATTCCCATTCTGCTTGTTTCTCTCATCTCTGTGTATCTGAATTCGGGTACTGGGTACAAAGCTCCATGAGCGTCCCAATGCAGGCCGAAAACCAGCTGATCCATCTTTGGTAATGTGGTTAGTTACCTGGAAAGCAAAATCAACACTAATCAATGCGAACATCAGAATGACACCACCATAAGAGTGAAACCAGATGGCACGGTTCGCAAACCACGTCGACCTACGGAGGCCAATGGCTGCACGATTTATGGAAAATTGTGCCGACGTTGGCCACTGGGGTGGGTGTGGATTGTCAATGCACAGCCAGTCATATCATCTGGTTTCACTAATTTTCTACTGTAACAGCTCTAGAGGATTCCCTGATTAAAAATTCCAGCAAACATTGTCAGTTTGGTAAATGCAAGAAAGTGATGCCATCAGATCTATATTGCTGGGAGTTCTTAAGGGAAATGTCATAAAAAAAAAAAATTCTTTAAAAAATGTACATGTAAAGTATATTTTAATTAAAAAAATATTATATATTATATAATTTTTACAAGTAAACATTTGAGATATATATAATATCTCTGAAATGTGTACCTGTAAAAAATCTAAAGTGATTATTATTTTTTTTTTATATTCTCAACTTTTAAACATGGGGGGGGCACACCAGCTGCTGAAATTTGTCATGAAAACCTAGTGTAAAAAGTAAAAGTGGGCGGGATTTGCTTACAAGTGTGATTTCAATCCTCCCCTCCGCTCCTGGGCATTTGCAAAAAAAAATAAATAAGGGAGAATAAAGTTTTGGATCATGGAGCAGAGCCATTTTGTTGGTTACTGCAATGTGATACAGATGTGGACAGAGTCATCGAGGATTAGTCCATATAACAGAGGCGATTGATCCAGCACTTCCAATAAAAAATATATTTTTAATCAGAAAATTGAATCCATAAAAGATATATAATTCCATAAGAAATCCATAAAGACATATGGATAAGTGTGTTATCTGAGGAAATAGTCCCAAGGGAGATACATTGAAGGTGTTGGATGACGCGCTTCGAAGTGATACGTTTTATTGGAAGTGCTGGATCAACCGCCTCTGCTATATGGACTATTCCCTTTGGAACTTGGATCCGTGCACACCTGCATCTGTGAATAGG
Organism: Phyllobates terribilis; assembly: GCF_046119375.1. Taxonomy (NCBI): domain Eukaryota; kingdom Metazoa; phylum Chordata; class Amphibia; order Anura; family Dendrobatidae; genus Phyllobates; species Phyllobates terribilis. The sequence goes on along the minus strand of NW_027362762.1, from coordinate 443,617,263 downwards.
TGAGCTGATTGCCTACAATTTTTCTTAGTCATTGAGGATTGCTGGCAGAGCTGATTCTCTTAGTTGGCGCTGCTCACCGGTCTTTACAGAGATCAGAGTGGAGGAGTCATCATTGTAGCTGCAGCGCTCAGATCTCAGTTTAGCAGTCAGTATCACACAAGATAGGATTAGATACATGGCTCAAAGACAATTGCTGTGATTTGATCTTATGTTACTGCAGCACTCAGATCACAGTAATGAGCGCTCACCAGGTTCGGGCACTGGTGGTTACTTCAACCAGTGACGTTCTCACCATAGGATACATTCACAGCCACAATCTTGGTGCCCGGACCTGTGCTGTGCTCGCCGGTTGTTATTATTATCATCTGAGTGGAGCAGTCATGTTATTGTGGCCCTCGGAGAGTTCACAACTGAGGCAGCCACAATATAAGAGATGGGGTCAGACTCCGACAGCATTCTTCTATGCCTTCCATATTTGTGGTGTGTAAGTGTCGTGCTCTGAAACTTACACACCAGCAAACAACAATGGCTGCACTCAGCAACAGTCAAAAAGTTAATAACCACTACCCCATCATTTAATTTTATTTACTTATTAATAAACGGTTAAACATAAAGTTGAAACATTTAAAAAAAAAAAAAGAGACATTCCCTTAAAAAGTAACTAAGCCTTTAAAAACAGTTTTACAATTTTTTCTTCTTAATTGAAAGCAGATTGGTGGAGGGCTGGGTCTTGAGACAACCATGGATCGCTCAAAAAACCTCTGTGAAGTGCGCCCCTCAAGAGACATAGGCCAAAGCTACTGCCTGAGAGTGCAAACAGAGCAGAGTACAGAATCAATAGAAAACAGATACACACACGTATATATACTTTTTTCATCCTAATTGCAAGCAGGTCAGTGGGGGTGAAGTGTTCATGTATATGAATTGTATTAAAAATTTCACTCTTTTAGAAGACATTACATATTTCAACATGGATTTTTAGGTGTTCAACAAATTATTGTTTGGGTGCAACATCTCTCAGAGACAACCCAATCTCAAATCTGGATGTTTACTGAACTCCCACTCCCGGGATGCCAGAAATGTCGTTTTCCGCACTTACAAGTACTGCTAAGCTGAAATCATGTGCAAGTGTTTGTAGTTCCTTTGCTATATACATCATAACAGCCATTCCTAGAACAGTAAAAACAGAAAGGTTTTTCATTTTTTCCCCAATAACACAATTCTAATCCTTGAAATGTAAACAGAAATTAAATAAACCCACCTTCTGTCTGTTTGCCCCCCAGTAATGGGTATATGACTGCACACGCTGAATCAACCACCACAAGTCGAAGTGTCTCTCCAGATCTTAGTAGCTAAGAACATAAAGAAGGTAATTATTTACATATATAGCTTTCACATGCACACATCATGTGAAAAATACCAAAAGACATCTACATTTAAAACTAAACTCCAGGCAAAGCCAACAAAGGCCACTATCACACACAGATGGGTAAACCTGACCAAAAGCGTGATTCACCCTTTCTTGACCAAAGTTTTGGGCCCTTACTTCCAGTATGAAATTTTACCTTTTGCTGTAAGATAATTGCAGCAAGGTCTGTCACTCAAAGAATGGCAGGTGATATATATGCAATGACAGCCAGAAAATGTCACAAAAGCAATATCATTTATGAAGTGATAATTCGTACCTTAAAGAACAAATTCTGTCATTTATGGCAGCCTGAAGTCTCCAAATGATAGTAGGATTACAGGCTGTCATAAAACTGTCCACACTGCAGTCACAGCAGGTCAGTAGCTATTGATTGCAAAAAGAACTAAACTGATTGATTGCGGTACTAACATTTAAGAAGGTTACTGCCAGGGCTGTGGAGTCGGTAAGCCAAACCTCCGACTCCTCAATTTCCATGAATCTGACTCCCTCATACATGGCTCATGTTAAAGTGATGAATTTACTGCAGCACAGATTCATCTCAGCTAAAAGTCTAGACCCTTAGATCAGGAATAGGACAGACACTTATAGGACATTTCATAACTTTCCCAAATTCTTATGAAAAAATATTCCCCACAAACTGCATTGAACTACTCTACCCAATTTATTATATATTTTAGGAGTTGGAGTCGGTCCATTTTATACCGGCTCCACAGCCCTGGTTACTGCTTTTAAGCAACTTGTTAATATATTCACAAAAACTGCACCTGGAAAGCTATATATGTGTTCTGAATTAATCTTTAGACTCATCCATACCTGCTGGGAAAAGCTGTGTCTTACATCTTGCAGTACATCTAAAAGTTTGTAGGCATCAAATATGCGGATCACCTGAATTCTTTCAAGAGATGCAACCTGTAATCAAGAGAAAAGAAATGCTATAATAAAATCATACATATATCAATAATATTAGTGTGTCATATCAAGAGGACAACAGGAAGCCAGAGACAAGAAAAGATGGCATACTTTACCAAAAAGCCAATGAGAGTAAGGTAGTCATTGAAAAATCCCTGGAAAACACTTTTGGGTTAAATTTTTAACTCCTATTGCCTTAATCCCTTCCCTCTGCAGTATATAGCGTAACTTTTAGTCTCCTTTGAAGCTCAGAAGAAAACGGATCTTCTAGGAGTATCAAAATGTTAGTAAGGCTGTGTGCCCACGATGCGTTTTTTAAGCGTTTCCGCAGCGGCAATAACGCTGCAGAAACGCTTAAAAAACGCATGGTAGAAGGCCTGCCATGGTCCCCAATGATAATCCCCATGTGCTGTGCACATGCTGCGGAAATTTCCGCTGCGGATTATCATTGTGGAACAATCCGCAGCACTACCAATTATTTTGCGGAAGCGCTGCGTTTTCGCCACCATTGACTTGCATTGGAACACATGGATTCCGCATCACTGTATATGTAGATGCACATTCCACGCATTCCAATGTGCAGATGGTACCCGGGTCTAGAGGACAGGAGACTCTCCTCCGGACCCGGGTACCACAGAAACTGTGAAAAAAAGAATAAAATAAAAAATAAAGATTATATTTACCTTCTGGCGGCCCCTGCTGCACTCGTCCTTTCATGCCGGCAGCTAGCGATGGACTGAAGGACCTGCGCTGACGTCATAGTCATGTGACGAGTCACGCGACGCTGACGTCAGCAGGTCCTTCAGTGTACCGCGATCTGCCGGCAAGGGAGAACGGAGCGAAGCAAGACACCGGGGGCCATCAGAGGGTAAGAATATATTTATTTTTTACCATTCTTTTACGGTCACACTATATAAATACATGCTGGTTGCATGGATTTATATAGTGTGACCAAGTTGACAAGCACTTTCCAAGTGATGCTAAAAATCGCTTGGAAAATTTTACAGAAAATCAACCAGGAAGATTTTGCTAGTGGTATGGGGGTGAATGGATCATTGGATAATAAAAATACTACCTATTTCATAGTAATCAAATGTGCTAACATTGAGAAATCAAGCTTTAAACCACTATGCAAATCAGCATTGAAGTGCAATAGGGGCAATGTTGATGCATTCCAGCTGCATCATCTTTATTACTTTCTGCCTCTCCTTGACTGACTGCTCCACCCTCTAGTATACACCGTGTGCAGAATTATTAGGCAAATGAGTATTTTGATCACATGATACTTTTTATACATGTTGTCCTACTCCAAGCTGCATAGGCTTGAGAGCCAACTACCAATTAAGTAAATCTGGTGATGTGCATCTCTGTAATGAGGAGGGGTGTTGACTAATGACATCAACACCCTATATAAGGTGTGCTTAATTATTAGGCAGCTTCCTTTCCTTTGGCAAAATGGGTCAGAAGAGAGATTTGACGGGCTCTGAAAAGTCCAAAATTGTGAGATGTCTTGCAGAGGGATGCAGCAGTCTTGAAATTTCCAAACTTTTGAAGCATGATCACCGAACAATCAAGCGTTTCATGGCAAATAGCCAACAGGGTCGCAAGAAGCGTGTTGGCTAAAAAAGGCGCAAAATAACTGCCCATGAATTGAGGAAAATCAAGCGTGAAGCTGCCAAGATGCCATTCGCCACCAGTTTTGCCATATTTCAGAGCTGCAACGTTACTGGAGTATCAAAAAGCACAAGGTGTGCGATACTCAGGGACATGGCCAAGGTAAGGAAGGCTGAAAAACGACCACCTTTGAACAAGAAACATAAGATAAAACGTCACGAATGGGCCAAGAAATATCTTAAGACTGATTTTCAAAGGTTTTATGGACTGATGAAATGAGAGTGACTCTTGATGGGCCAGATGGATGGGCCAGAGGCTGGATCAGTAAAGGGCAGAGCGCTCCACTCCGACTCAGACGCCAGCAAGGTGGAGGTGGGGTACTGGTATGGGCTGGTATCATCAGAGATGAACTTGTGGGACCTTTTCGGGTTGAGGATGGAGTGAAGCTCAACTCCCAGACCTCCTGCCAGTTTCTGGAAGACAACTTCTTCAAGCTGTGGTACAGGAAGAAGTCGGTATCGTTCAAGAAAAAGATGATTTTCATGCAGGACAATGCTCCATCACATGCATCCAACTACTCCACAGTGTGGCTGGCCAGTAAAGGTCTAAAAGAAGAAAAAATAATGACATGGCCCCCTTGTTCACCTGATCTGAACCCTATAGAGAACCTGTGGTCCATCATAAAATGTGAGATCTACAGGGAGGGAAAACAGTACACCTCTCGGAACAGTGTCTGGGAGGCTGTGGTGGCTGCTGCACGCAATGTTGATCGAAAACAGATCAAGCAACTGACAGAATCTATGGATGGAAGGCTGTTGAGTGTCATCATAAAGAAAGGTGGCTATATTGATCACTATTTTTTTTTGTTTTTACATGTCAGAAATGTTTATTTCTAAATTTTGTGCACTGATATTGGTTTACCTGGTGAAAACAAACAAGTGAGATGGGATTATATTTGGTTTTTATTAAGTTGCATAATAATTCTGCACAAACAGATATCCTTCTAAAATAGCCAAATCTAAAAAAATCCCACTCCAACTTCCAAAAATATTAAGCTTGGATATTTATGAGTCTTTTGGGTTGATTGAGAACATAGTTGTTGATCAATAATAAAAATAATCCTCTAAAATACAACTTGCCTAATAATTCTGCACACAATGTATTACGGGTTTGGCATGAGGAGGCAGTTAATTGAAGATCAAGGTGGTGCCACACGGGGACTAATAAATAACCTGAAGAAGTCAGAGTGCGTTACAACACTAAGGCTATGTGCCCACGATGCAGAAATGCTACATACTTTTTACGCTTCTCCCTGGCAGGAAAAACGCACACAGATTTTACATGCATTTTTCCAGCCAGGTAGAAGCGTTTGTCAAGCGTTTTTACATGCATTTCTGCATGCGTGTTATCAAGAGCTTTTCCAAGCGATTTTAGCATCACTTGGAAAAGTGCTTGACAACTTAGTCACAGTATATAAATCCATGCAACCGGCATGGATTTATATAATGTGACCAAGTAATAGTTAAAAATAAATAAGAATGGTAAAAAATAAAGAATATACTTACCTTCCGATGGCCCCCGGTCTCCTTCTCCAATCCGTTCGGTCTCCCCGGTGTCTCGAGGTGGTGTGAAGGACCTGCGATGACGTCATTGAGTCATGTGACAGGTCACGCGACCGCCGACGTCAGAGGTCGCGTGACCTGTCACATGACTCAATGACGTCATCGCAGGTCCTCACACCACCGCGAGCCGCCCAACACATCGCACGCATCTATGGTACCCAGGTCTGGATGAGAGTCTCCTCTTCTCCAGACCTGGGTACCATCCGCACATTGAACAGTGTGATATCCGCTTGTGCAGATGCAGTGATGCGGATGTCACGCGGTCCAATGCAAGTCAATGGCGGCGATTACGCTGCGTGTCCGCAAAATTAATGGACATGCTGTGGATTGTTCCGCAATTAGAATCTGCAGCGGAAATTTCCGCAGCATGTGCACAGCACATGCGGATTATCATTGGGGACCATGGGGCACGTATTACCAAGTGTTTTCGCTGCGGAAATTCCGCGGCAGAAACGCTTGAAAAACGCATAGTGGGCACGCAGCCTTAAGGTTAGTGCCCATGATGCAGAGCGTTTTTGCCTCTCTCTAGCAGAAAAAAAAACGCATGCAGATTTACATGTGTTTTTTCTGCCAGGGAGAAGAGTTTTTTCACCGTTTTTACATGAGTTTTTTCAAGCACTTTTCCAAGCGATTTTGAGCATCACTTGGAAAAGTGCTTGACAAGTTGGTCACACAATATAAATCCATGCAACTGGCATGGATTTAGATTGTGTGACCAACTTAGATGCTTTAAATGCTGCATCTATAGTAAAAAAAAAAAAAAAAAAAAGGAAGAGAATTAAAAAGTTAAAATACTCACCTCTCTCCGGTCTCCTCCCGGCCACGTCCTCTCTCCTCGGCGTCCCGCGGTGTACTTGCAGGACCTGCGGTGACGTCATTTAGTCAGCTGATGGTCACGCTATCGCTGATGTCAGCGGTCAGGTGACGGTTGCGTGACCATCAGCTGACTAAATGACGTCACCGCAGGTCCTGCAAGTACACCGCGGGACACCGAGGAGAGAGGACGTGGCCGGGAGGAGACCGGAGAGGTGAGTATACAGTTTTGTTTTTTTTATTTTTAACTTTTTTATAAAGCATGGTAGCTGGGATGAAGAGGAGTTGTAGTCTCCTCTTCATCCTGGGTACCACACGCACCACGATTACGCTGCAAATTCGCGGCCATTGAATTTAATTGAAATGCAGCAAATCCACATATACCTGCGGGTTTGCTGCGTTTCAATGTTCCTCAATGGCCGCGAATTTGCGGCGTAATCGCGGTAGAACTGGTCAGGCTGCGTTTTGCAACGCAATCTGAATTCGGCACGCTAATTAGCGCATCATAAGCACAGCACATCCGAATTCACATTGCTTTGCATGGCAGACGGTTTTACAAGTGCTTTCGCGGCCGTAAAAATGCCGCAAAAACGCTACAAGAACGCTATGTGGGCACATAGCCTTACAGGCTAACTTGCATGTGGCTTCAAAGCTTGATTTCTCAGCGCTGGCTCTTCAGATTACAAAAAAAAAACAAGGGATAATTTTAACTGTAATTCTAGGACCTATAATAGCCGTACCTTTGGTGTCAGTAGTAAAATCGCTCTGTCATGTTCCCTTTAATATGCTGAACAGATCTTATTCCAACCTATAGTCTCAAGGCGGTGTTACTAAGCTAGTCTGCTGCCTGAACTTGAAATTTTCTTCAGTATAATTTTCCCAGAAACAGAATTAAAAATACAAAAAACAAAACAGTACATCTAAAAGTGATTTAGATGTGAAATATCTTGTAAAAAATCTCTGAGCTCCCCTAATTCTGCTGCTCTTTTCTCTTTTGCGCCACATCACTCCAATGCAGAGATATTTATGTTTGTTGCTTTTGGAGTTCAGTATGTGAAATTTCTGCTTGCAGTGGTAATTTCATCAGTCTTTTTTATGGCTGTGCGCTTTCAACCCTCCCTCCAGATGCTGCCAGTCACAGCTGGGCACCTGATCTAGCAGTTTCAGACACTGCCAAACTATGACTGGCAGTGTCTCAGAGGGGTGAAAGTGTATGCCCCCAGAGAAAAGTCTGAAGAAACACCAGTTCACCTGCAAGAAGAGATTTCACATACTGCGCTCCAAAAAGCAATAAATGTGAATAACTGCAATGGAGATGTACAACACAAAAAGGAAAAGAATTGCACAATAAGGGGAGCTCAAGGTATTTACAAGGTATTCATCTCAATTGTTTTCAGCAAGTGATAGGTCCTCTTTAAGTCCGGACAAGAACACAGTTTCAGTTTGGAAGTCATTTAATATGTGGCTTGATTACTTGACATATTGCTTACCTGTTCATCCTCATGTTGTGTCTTGCCCTGAATTAATTGCAGAAGCCGAGTGCCAGTGAGGCCCCCGGTGGTGTCTATGTAACACACTCTCTGCTGTAAACTGGTAGCAACATTTACAGCAATGCTCTGACACAACTAAGAAACAAAAATATATACATTTTGTAGAAAAAAAAACTGTAACGAAAAAGGTGAAAAGAGTAAGCAAATTTAATATATTTAATTTCTGACATATTAAAAAAAACAGTAAGTTGCTGCTGTCAGGTGCATATGTACAATAAGGTAACAGAAATTTTGATCAATATAATTCAGATTATGAGACCCAAACAATTGCTAGAAAAAGGTGTGCAATCTATTTGCTGAGCATAGTGCTCCCTAAAAACCATTTACAGAGAGTAAAAAGTACATAAAAAGTATAAAGCCAATATATGGCATCCGACAGTCTGAATGGGAATGATTGTTCTCCTTCAGTCTACATATTGCAGGCGGTCTCTACATATAAGTCCTCGCTGATTAACACTTTTAGAAAGTCCCTTTGACATATCACACCTATCTGAAATAACAGTTACCCATTAAAGGGGATGGGTCATCGCAAAAATATCTATTTTTAAAATCAGGTTTTAATGTTAAACATATTAAAAAAAAAATCTTGCAATGTTCTGACTGTGTCTAAGCCTTATGCTAATTGGAAAAAGGCTGGAGAAACAGTATAAAGTGCAATATCTGAAATAGGGTCTTATCTGGTGATAGAGGATAATAGGGTGTGAGAAGGTGCTCACTTGATAGGGTTGTGTGAAACACAACGATTATAGTAGCTCAGAAATGTCAGCTGCTGAAAGCCCACAATGGAGAGCCGACGAACAACAGAAATGGAAAGAAATGGGTTAACTGCGCTGCTGATGATGACCAATGGAAGAATCCAGGAGACCGAAGAAAATTCTGTGCGGTTTATTATCAACACGTTTCGAAGTCATCTGACTTCTTCATTGGGACAACCAAACCTGTCCTTCATATGGCTTCTGCTAGAATGTATGTACTGTACAGAAGAGATCAGCAGCCTCATTAGCATTTCATAGACAGGATTACAATGCAAAGTAACACCTCTATGTACACCAGATAACACAAGATCCATCACAATAGGTGATGCCTCTCCTTTCCCTGCCTTCTCAAGGACTTTTGCCTAGATAAGGCATTCTCAAATAATGCTTCTATACAAAAGATAGGGTGTAAAGCTCAATTTACATTGCAAGATAATCGTGAACAAGCATGGTTAAGCATTATCTTTCTGTGGAAACAGGCTGCAGATCACCCAATGAACGAGCAAAACGTTCATCGGGTGAAATCATGTTTTGCACAGCACAAAAAATCATCACTATTGGCAGGACATCGTCCTGTGTGAACAGGACTCGCAATGCCAAAACTATGGCAGCCTATGTGCTCTGAGCAATCTATTACAGATCGCTCAATGCACATACCGTATTTTTCGGACTATAAGACGCATATTTTTTCTCAAAAATTTTGGAGGAAAGTGGGGGGTACGTCCAATATATGCATACATACATATATATATATAGATAGATAGATATATATGTAAAAAGAACTGACCAGCACATCCTAAATGTGAACAGGTGCAAGCTGCAGAAACTGAATAAGATATATAAAAAGAGGGCGCAGCAGCACCAGCAGTACTCCATTAAGGCCAAAATACATAAAGACAATAAAAACATTTGATTTAAACTGTGCTATTACTCAATAAACTTTACTTACAAAAAAACGGAGGTTCTTAGCGCATAAATTGGCCAATTCATGTATGTATATATATATATATATATATATATATATATATATATATATATATATATATATATATATACACACACACACAAACACTGTGGCTGTGGGTGGAGCGGCAGCGGAGTGGGGCACGGGAGGCAGTAGCCACTGCTGCACCCTACACTGTGCCTGCTGCTAAAGAAAATGAATACTCACTGCTCCCCACGCCCATGGGCGTGGATTGCAGTAAATATTCAAAGAATTTAATAGCCGGCACACAGACCGCAGAGAGACAGCAGGAGACGTGCTGAGCGTACAGTGTGCGCGCTATTACGGAGAATGAATGGTCACTGCTCCCCACGCCCATAGTCCCGGCGTGAGGAGCAGTGACTATTCTGGCAGACCATCTCACAGTGTGAGGGCGCATGGCAGTTACGCCATGCATGGCTCACACAGTGAGATCCCTGTCGGCAGCAGAGCAGGACGTAGCACTGGAGGAGAGGAGGTGAGTATAATTGTTTATTTTTTTGTGTGCAGCCTGATGGGGATCAGGGGGAGCCAAGCATACCAGGATGAGGGGTGCCAAGCATACCAGGAAGAGGGATGAGGGGGCCATATACATACCAGGATGAGGGATGAAGGGTGCCATACATACCAGGATGAGGGATGAAGGGTGCCATACATACCAGGATGAGGGATGAAGGGTGCCATACATACCAGGATGAGGGATGAAGGGTGCCATACATACCAGGAAGAGGGATGAAGGGTGCCATACATACCAGGAAGAGGGATGAAGGGTGCCATACATACCAGGAAGAGGGATGATGGGTGCCATACATACCAGGAAGAGGGATGAAGGGTGCCATGCATATCAGGATGGGGATGAGAGCCACGTATAACAGGAAGGAGGGGGCCATATATACCAGGATGGGGGATATTAACAGAATTGGGGGACATTACCCTAATAACAGTGTCAGCAGCAGACCCCCCCCCTTAACAGTTCATCATGACCACATTTTTTGCTTACATTTTTTTTTCTATTTTCCTCCACTAAAACCTAGGTGCGTCTTATGAGTCTCATATGGTCTGATGCGTCTCATAGTCCGAAAAACACAGTAGTTTACTTTCGTTTGCCTGTGTAAACGGGCATTTAAACGACTGCCGATTGGTAAAAGTTCCCAATTGCCAGTCGTATTGTGCCACGAGTCGGTCACTGTAAATTAATCCTAAGTCAGTCTATTGCTACTTATGTCCATGTGTGCAAAAGGAGGCAAGAGTCTTACATTAGTCCAAGTGGCCATTGTTAGAATTGTAGGATTTTTTTTGTCTATAAGGATAGTGACAAAAAAAAAAAAATTTGACAATTTTTTTTAAATACATGTACTATAAAACCCTGATTTAAACAATAGATCATTTTGTGGTGACACATTCCCTTTAAAGTAAGATTTCATAACAAAGTCTTAGGCCCCAATTCATCAACGCGATTAAGACATGAATCTGGCATAAATCGCTTTGAAAAGAAGAAAAAATTTTATGCTGAGCGAAGTTTGGACGTTTCCATGTCATGTCAGCTTTGCCCAACTTCGCAAAAATGGGCGGAACTGGAGTGGGACAGAGGTGTGACACCACAGTTCCTCTAATTCATGACTTGTCTTAGGGCTGTTTCACACGTGCAATTCAGTCCGATATCGGATCGCAATGCAGTAACTGGCCGCGGCTTTCCCAACCTGAGCATGACAGCTTCATATATTTCTATGAAGCTGTCACGCTCAGGCCAGTGTCTGCATTGAGATCAGACATCGGACCGAATTGCATGTGTGAAACAGCCCTTACTCTGACTGGAGTAAGATTTGTGGAAAGAATCAGGAGCGTCTGACTCCAGCACAACTCCTCATTAAAAGTGCAGTGAACATCACTGGTCTTGATGAATCGGGGCCTCAAGGCCCTAAACCCCTTCAGATGTTGCTTATCTCAATGCTGGAAAATCCTATTTCCTATTCAGACAAGAACACATAAAGAGAACCTGTCTGGTGATTCATGCTGCCCAAATGGCGGGCAGGATGAATCGCAGCCTGGCTGCATGACTCCAGCAGGTATATTATTCTCTGAAAAACGATACTTTGGTTTCTGCCTATGGTCCCCGGTAGAATTTTCAATCTAGTCTGGCACTACTCTCGACCGGCTCTTCCAGTCGCTGTAGAGGTGATTGACAGGTCTCTCCCTATGTACACGTGAGGAAGAGACCCGTCATCTGCAGAGGGGCACCGAACTAGTCTTGTTTCCGGCTATGGTCCTCGATCAGATCTTCAAAATATACTTTCTTTGAAACACTGGAGCATTTCTGATAAAAAAAATACATATAACTGGCTGCAATTCATGCTGCCAGTGGTTTGGGTAGCATGAATCGCCTGAAAAATTCTCTTCCAAGTATTCATGCTTGGTACATGCTTCAGCTCAGGCCTGCAAGAGGCTGATGGGATCTCGACTTTACAGTGACAAAGTAAATATATATTTTTTTTATGGAGGAACAGGGACAAAGCCAAACAATGACTTATATAATCAGAAAACACCTTCAATAAAGGCTTCTTGTAAACATGCCAAACATTTTAGGACTTTCTGCAGTTTTGGAGTTGTGGTTTTAATAATATTTTAGCAATGATAAAGTAATAATTACAAATGCCCAAAATTGTTTTATTTCCAACCTGTGTTTTACCACTGCCAGGTGCCCCTGCAATCTCTGTGACTTCTCCTGTATATAGACCCGAATCCAAGAGGAGGTCTAGTCTGCATAACAAAGAACAAAATGAATATAATAAATACAATATGTGCGGTATAATACTCTTTGTCCGGTCTTAGGCTACAAGTCTGCAGTCATTCGATATACCTGCAGATGTGTGAATCCTCACATCACACACTGCGCACAGTTAGGATTCTCTGGTAGCGGCCGCACGTGATCGCAAGTATGTGATTTGCATACATGCAGTCATATGCCGACTGGATAGGCGCGGCCTCACTCAATCCAAGTGTATTAATCGCAGCCGGACAGTCTAGTTGGAATGTGGCTGGAAGTATGCAAATCACATACTTGCGGTCACATGCCCACAAGTCTACAGTCACACAGAGTCACTGCACACTTGTAGGCTAAGGCTAGACAACCCCTTTAAGTGTGTACACAGGATGACTTTAGAGACCACCAGCTTCATTTAAGAGCAGGTTATCTATTCTACATGCACTACCCTAAAAAGTTGTACTTTTACCCTCTGAAACAGATGACACAGACTTCATCATCTTTATGACTTTTACTAATCCCAGGGGATTAGGAAATGATAGGAAAATGCAATAATTTAACTGTACCTGATTTTTCAGAAGGCAAACAGCAGAATTCTAGGAATGGCAGAGTTTTCCCTTTTGTCCTCTAGTTATTTCCTCCCCCTCTATTAACCTCCTGTGTTCAGGTCCCTATCACTTTCAGGACAGCAGTGTGATATTTCTCCCCCTGGAGTAAGGTGATACCTGGTAGAAGAGGGATGATATTTCCTCTACCTTTCAGAACCTCTGTTTACATTGTCACATTTCTTCCATGCAATTAATCAAAAAACAGTGTCACCAATAGGAAGAAAGACTTTTACATGGTGAATACTGAGCAGCAATGTCTAATGTAGACTGATTATTCACCTAGGTTTCACACTGTATTAGCTTCACATGGATATGTAAAAATTCACGTAGCCACTCACTACCCCATGGCAGGGCAATACAGAAAATATACAATCTTTGTAGCGTGCCAAACTTTTAGGTAATGTACCTGAAAGCCTTCTATTCCCAAGTGAAAAAAAGAAAACTACAGTTCCTCATTTTATTTATTTTTTACTAGACCTGTCCCAATAGTATCTACAATCAGTGCCAGGAGACTATTACTTCCCCCACCACCGCATTTTAAGTATAACAGAAGACCCAGGAAACATTTAATGGCTTTTAGTATGCATTTCAAAGTTTCCCATTACTTTACACTGCATCCTCTTACTTCTTGTTGCCGGTGGGAAGGATTGCTTTAGAAGCTTTCAGCTCTTCGTATAAATCTGCTCCATTGGAAGGGAATGCAGAGTACTGAGCAAGCAGCACACGTCTTACAGCCACAAGGGTCTAAAATAAAATATGTCATAGAATTATCATATTAGCTATGTATTAGTGCCTTCATAAGGAGAATTTCTCTAAGCTGCTACATTCCGCTTCATAAATCCCTGGCCCAACGCTATCAATAAAGAACAGACGAAGGGTTTTTTATTTATTTATTTTACTCACTTATATAGCGCCATTAATTCCACAGCGCTTCACAGACATCAAGATCACTGTCCCCATTGGGGCTCACAATCTAAATTCCCTATCAGTATGTCTTTGGAGTGTGGGAGGAAATCAGAGAACCCAGAGGAATCCCACGCAAGAGAACATACAAACTCCTTGCAGATGTTGTCCTTGGTGGGATTTGCAAGGCTGCAGTGCTAACCACTGAGTCACCGTGCTGCCCTGTGACATATGAAACCCTACAAAGTCAGCTAGCAGCAGACAAATTCATATTAGACTAATGTCGGCCAAGCCCACTTACATTGACAGGTTTGCCCAACAGTCTGTGTACCGGGGTCCCTGAAAGATGATGTAAGGATCCAACATATCTGATTTTGGATTGCTGATCCTTTTGTTCGCTAAGAGATAAGCTACTACCAGAAATGACTGGCATCGGCTCTCCTATGTAATAACACAGGAGTCCTCCTGTGTATGGAGGATTCAGGCAAACTACCTGCTGGCCATACCATCGCAAGGCTGACAGCTATCTAATGTGTATGGGGGTCTTTAGATGAAGCTCTGGATGACAATCAGGTATAACGGACTGTTTACAATGCTCACATAAATGGAGAAAAATATCAATGACTCACCTATAATTTATTTTTGATCACGATTCATAGTGCTATTGTAAAAACTACGATCAGAAATTTAAAGACTGTTCATACTGCGGTTTACTATAGAGGCCCATTTAGATGGGACGATAATCAGGAGATTCCTGAGCCTCTCAGGAATACTCGTTTCTCGATTATCGACCTCATTTGTCAGGTGAGATGGTTCTGCTCTCCTTGGAGCCAAGGATAGGTAACGCTTTTAAACAGCTGGTGAGCCACAGATTAGGGAACACTGTTCTATCTTCATGGGACTGCAAATGGCAGCAATGCTAAAGGGATACAAATTCATTGTCAGACAGTATTTTACCTTGTATGAAAGACAGCATTTCCTTGCAAGCTCCTCTAAATCAGATGCCACCAAATCAACCACTACAAAGAACGGGGAAGAAAAAGTACATTTTGTAGTTACCGCAATAATAACCATTTCTGATCACTCTCCTATTACGAAACCATTTATCCCTGGTTATCATGACAGCCCATCCTACCACTGACAAATTACAGCCTCTAAGAGGAGAAAATAGACTGTGATTAACTACAGCTCAGCTCCAAGATTTGGCAAATTCTCCTGCTTGTAAAGTGAGAACTGCACAGGATTAGAAAAACATGGCTGTTTTGTTTCAAAAATACTGCCACACCAGTTCACATGTTGTGCGTTGTATGGCAACATTACCCCAATTGCTTCAATGGAGCTGAAGTACAATAGCCCATGACAGATGTGGCACTGCGTTTGGAAAACAGCAGCCTTGTTTGTCTACTCCTGTATAATGCCTTTATATACAGTACAAAGTAAACATTTATCAAACCTTTGCCTTAAAGGGGTGGTCTGAAACGAACAATTAATTTCTAAATATCAGTCCATTTTATGGAATAATCAGCTCTCTTTTCTAATATACCTTAATTAAAAATTCCCTATTGTTCCTTCACTACTAGAGATGAGCGGTGTTCGACTAGAACTGTTCGCCAATCTCAAATTCGAGCTGTTTTGGGCGGTGTTCGAGTTGTTCGACGAACCCGAACGATTTGCAAAAAATTCGGCTGTTCGAGGTTATGTTCGATAACTGTTCGTGCACCAAAAGCGTGTCCTGCATGTCTGGCGCTATTTTGAGCACCAATCATGCAGGGATTGCCTGCCACTCACTGTAATGCCACAGCCATGGTGTTTGTGGCATTAGAGTGATTGCCCAAATCGATGGGAACTGTGCTCACAGTGAAACATGAAAAGCGGCAATTCAGCAGCGGCGTACACCGGTACCCGACAATTTAGAACCGAAAGAATAGAGCTTCACACATAGATTAGATAGATAGAAACATGTCAGTCACATATATATGAAGTACAGTGACAGTGTTGATTACTGTACTTGTCATTTAGTGTAAAGGATTTATTAAAACAAATATTAGTGTTTCCATGCACCGTCTCTTTAAAAAAGCCGGCCGGCAATTCAGCAGCGGTACCCGACAATTTATAACAGATAGAATAGAGCATCACACATAGATTAGATAGATAGAAACATGTCAGTCACATATATATGAAGTACAGTGACAGTGTTGATTACTGTACTTGTCATTTAGTGTTAAAATAAAGGATTTATTTAAAAAAAAATTGGCGTGGGGTTCCCCATAATTTTAGGCTGTAGCGGAGGTTAAGCAGATGGCTGGGGCAGATGTTTGAAGCCTGGGAAGGGGGTAATACCCACGGAGCTTCCCAGGCTACTAATATCAGCCCCCAGCTGAATACCTAGCCTTTACTAGCTATTAAAATGGGGGACCCCCCAAAAAATTGACGTGGGGTCCCCCCTATTTTAATAGCTAGCAAAGGCTAGGCAGACAGCTGGGGGCTGATATTAATAGCCCAGGAAGGGTGCCATGAATATTGGCCCCCTCCCAGGCTAGAAACACCAGCCGTCAGCCACCCCAGAAATGGCACATCCATAGGATGCGCCAATTCTGGCACTTAGCCTCGCTCTTCCCACTGCCCTGTAGCGGTGGCAGTGGGGTAATAGGGCTGGGGTTGATGTCAGCTTATAATGCCAGCTGACAGCAAGCCCAGGTTAGTAATGGAGAGGCGTCTATAAGACACCCCCATTACTAACCCCATAGTCAAAGTTAAAAAAAAAACACAACACCCAGAATAAAGTTCTTTAATTGAAATAAACACACAATTCTTTATTGTTCTAAATTAAACCATACTTACAATCACGCCCATTCCAGCTGAAGCCAACGATCCCCTGCAATAAAAGTAAAATAATAAAGCAACATCATCCTTACCTTTCCATGGTTCCCACGACAGCTTCAGCTCTGCTACATCGAGATGACAGGCTGGACCGCAGCAGAAAGCTGCCATCCAGCCTGTCATCCTGCAGACACTGAGAAGCGCAGGCTTGCTTGCGCTCCTCAGCGTCTCTCTGTGACGGCATCCAGATGAGCCGAGTTCATGTCCAATGAACTCGGCTCACCTCATGCACGTCACTGACAGCGTGGGAAAATTCTCACGCTGAAGCGCTGAGTGCAAGAGAATTCTCCCACGCTGTCAGTGACGTGCATGAGGTGAGCTCATGTCCAATGAACTCAGCTCACCTCATGCACGTCACTGACAGCGTGGGAAAATTCTCCTGCACTCAGCGCTTCAGCGTGAGAATTCTCCCACGCTGAAGCGCTGAGTGCAGGAGAATTTTCCCACGCTGTCAGTGACGTGCATGAGGTGAGCCGAGTTCATTGGACATGACCTCGGCTCATCTTTATGCCCTCACAGAGAGACACTGTGGAGCGCAAGCAAGCCTGCGCTTCTCAGTGTCTGCAGGATGACAGGCTGGATGGCAGCGTTCTGCTGCGGTCCAGCCTGTCATCTTGATGTAGCAGAGCTGAAGCTGTCATGGGAACCATGGAAAGGTAAGGATGATGTTGCTTTATTATTTTTCTTTTATTGCAGGAGATCGTTGGCTTCAGCTGGAATGGGCGTGACGGTAAGTATGGTTTAATTTAGAACAATAAAGAATTGTGTGTTTATTTCAATTAAAGGACTTTTTTCTGGGTGTTGTGTTTTTTTTAAATACTTTACTAGAAATTCATGGCGGTCATATCTAATATTGGCGTGACCCCATGAATTTCGGGCTTAGGGACAGCTGATAATGCCAAGCTGGCCCTAACCCCTTTATTACCCAGTGAGCCACCGCATCAGGGCCCTGGATGAGTTGGGTACAGCGCCAGAAGATGGCGCTTCTATGAACGCGCCATTTTCCGGGGTGGCTGCGGACTGGCTGGACACAAAAATAGGGCGAAGCCCCACGTATTTTTTTTTTAATTATTTCATGAAATTCATGAAATAATTAAGAAAAAAAGGCCTTCCCTATATTGTTGTGTCCGGCCAGGTACAAATAGGCAGCTGGTGGTTGGGGGCAGCCCGTTCCTGCCTGCTGCACCTGACTGGACACAAATATAGTGCGAAGCCCCACGTCAATTTTTTTTTAATAATTTAAAAAAATTTAAGTGGGGCTTCGCACTATATTTGTGTCCAGCCAGGTACAGCAGGCAGGAACGGGCTGCCCCCAACCACCAGCTGCCTATTTGTACCTGGCCGGACACAACAATATAGGGAAGGCCTTTTTTTCTTAATTATTTCATGAATTTCATGAAATAATTAAAAAAAAAATACGTGGGGCTTCGCCCTATTTTTGTGTCCAGCCAGGTACAACTAGGCAGCTGGGGGCTGGAATCTGCAGCGCAGGGAGGCCCAAGCTTTCTGGGCCCCCCCCCCCCGCTGCAAATTGCAGTCCGCAGCCACCCCGGAAAATGGCGCGTTCATAGAAGCGCCATCTTCTGGCGCTGTACCCAACTCATCCAGGGCCCTGGTGCGGTGGCTCACTGGGTAATAAAGGGGTTAGGGCCAGCTTGGTATTATCAGCTGGCCCTAAGCCCAAAATTCATGGGGTCACGCCAGTATTAGACATGACCGCCATGAATTTCTAGTAAAGTATTTAAAAAAAACACAACACCCAGAATAAAGTCCTTTAATTGAAATAAACACACAATTCTTTATTGTTCTAAATTAAACCATACTTACCATCACGCCCATTCCAGCTGAAGCCAACGATCTCCTGCAATAAAAGAAAAATAATAAACCAACCTCATCCTTACCTTTCCATGGTTCCCATGACAGCTTCAGCTCTGCTACATCGAGATGACTGGCTGGACCTGCAGAACGCTGCCATCCAGCCTGTCATCCCGCAGACACTGAGAAGAGCAGGCATGCTTGCGCTCCTCAGTGTCTCTCTGTGACGGCATCCAGATGAGCCGACAATGAACTCAGCTCACCTCATGCACGTCACTGACAGCGTGGGAAAATTCTCACGCTGAAGCGCTGAGTGCAGGATAATTTTCCCACGCTGTCAGTGACGTGCATGAGGTGAGCTGAGTTCATTGGACATGAGCTCACCTCATGCACGTCACTGACAGCGTGGGAGAATTCTCCTGCACTCAGCGCTTCAGCGTGAGAATTTTCCCACGCTGTCAGTGACGTGCATGAGGTGAGTTCATGTCCAATGATCTCAGCTCACCTCATGCACGTCACTGACAGCGTGGGAAAATTCTCCTGCACTCAGCGCTTCAGCGTGAGAATTCTCCCACGCTGAAGCGCTGAGTGCAGGAGAATTTTCCCACGCTGTCAGTGACGTGCATGAGGTGCGCCGAGTTCATTGGACATGACCTCGGCTCATCTGGATGCCGTCACAGCCAGACACTGAGGAGCGCAAGCAAGCCTGCGCTTCTCAGTGTCCGCGGCATGGCAAGCTGGATGGCAGCGTTCTGCTGCGGTCCAGCCTGTCATCTCGATGTAGCAGAGCTGAAGCTGTCGTGGGAACCATGGAAAGGTAAGGATGATGTTGGTTTATTATTTTTCTTTTATTGCAGGAGATCGTTGGCTTCAGCTGGAATGGGCGTGATGGTAAGTATGGTTTAATTTAGAACAATAAAGAATTGTGTGTTTATTTCAATTAAAGGACTTTATTCTGGGTGTTTGTGTTTTTTTTAACTTTCACTATGGGGTTAGTAATGGGGGTGTCTTATAGACGCCTCTCCATTACTAACCTGGGCTTGATGTCAGCTGGCATTATAAGCTGACATCAACCCCAGCCCTATTACCCCACTGCCACCGCTACAGGGCAGTGGGAAGAGCGAGGCTAAGTGCCAGAATTGGCGCATCCTATGGATGCGCCATTTCTGGGGCGGCTGACGGCTGGTGTTTCTAGCCTGGGAGGGGGCCAATATTCATGGCACCCTTCCTGGGCTATTAATATCAGCCCCCAGCTGTCTGCCTAGCCTTTGCTAGCTATTAAATAGGGGGTACCCCACGTCATTTTTTTGGGGGGTCCCCCATTTTAATAGCTAGTAAAGGCTAGGTATTCAGCTGGGGGCTGATATTAGTAGCCTGGGAAGCTCCATGGGTATTACCCCCTTCCCAGGCTTCAAACATCTGCCCCAGCCGTCTGCTTGACCTCCGCTAGAGACTAAAATTACGGGGAACCCCACGCTAATTTTTTTTTTAATAAATCCTTTATTTTAAATGACAAGTACAGTAAGCAACACTGTCACTGTACTTATTATATATGTGACTGACATGTTTCTATCTATCTAATCTATGTGTGAAGCTCTATTCTTTCTGTTCTAAATTGTCGGGTACCGCTGCTGAATTGCCGGCCGGCTTTTTTAAAGAGACGGTGCATGAAAACACTAATATTTTTTTTAATAAATCCTTTACACTAAATGACAAGTGCAGTAACCAACACTGTCACTGTACTTCATATATATGTGACTGACATGTTTCTATCTATCTAATCTATGTGTGATGCTCTATTCCTTCTTGCCTAAATTGTCGGGTACCGGTGTATGCCGCTGCTGAATTTTCCGGCCGGCTTTTTTAAAGAGAGTGTCTTCTGAGCAGTTTGTCAGCTTTTGGACACCTTTGAAGGTGTTTTCTATGTGTTTCTATGTGTTTTTGTTTGCCTGCCATTGGTTTTAACGGTGTTCGACGGTGTTCTAAGGTGTTCGACGAACTGAACCGAACCCGAACACTACGGGGGTGGCTCAACACTATTCACTACTAGTATCTAACTGCTTTAGTTTTTTTTTTCCTACTTTCTCTTTGTGACGCTTCGCTTGAGAACCCTCAGTGCATGCTGGGATACTCAAATGAGAGACATCCTCAGAGGGCAGAGGCTGCGGTTACTGCCACAGCCTCTTCCCCCACCCTGAAACGTAGCATCACCAGTGATGTCTGTTTCAATTGCTGGGCTAGTCCCTGCTCTACTGAGCATGCGTCGGTTGTCAATTCCGATCTATGCTCAGTAGGTTCTCGTTAGGCTATGTTCACATGTCCAGTAGAGATCAGTTACAACGGATCCAGCAACAATCCACTGGCAAAAAAGTTGTGCAGACACAACTTTTTAGTCTGTTTTTAAATAACTGATCTTTGCTGTAACCGTTTTTTTTTTTTTTTTTTTTAAACATTAAAGTCTATGGAAAACGGATCCGTTAATCAACCATCTGTTTTTCTTTCATTTGTAACGAATCCGTTTTTTGCTTTCTGGATCAAAAATGTAAATGAGGTTATGATACCAACAGATTGCAGCTGGATCTGTTCTAACTGATCACTATGGGACAACATAGTCTTACCGTGTACTTTTTAATGCAGTGACAAGTGTGCTCCCTCGCCGGCTCTGATGTGAACTGACGAGCTGGCAAGAGAGCATGCTGTCAGTGCATATTATAAAATTATCTGGTGAGTAGACACCAGCCCTGCCCCCACAAAGGACATCAGAAAGGCGAAATAAAACGGAAAAAAAAATCCTCTTATTCTGTTCTACAGCACCTATTACATTGTGTGTCCAGTTTAACATGAAAAATTAGGTTAAAGGTCCTCTTTAATTTGCTCCCATAAGGTTTAATAAAGTCAAGTAATAAGCAGATGGTAGAAATACAGTGAAATGAGCTGGAAGAAAATACATGCTATTTTACGAACATAACAGAACTTTTAGGATAAAGCTAGATGGTGCATGTGACACAATCATGATGTGGATGATGAAGTCAACAGCATGGGGTTTTTGCATAAAAAAACATGGTTTCACAGGACATTTTTTACATAATGACCCTAATTAAATTAAATAAGGGCAATTTAATCAACCTGGCACTCCTGCAGTAATGAAACAGCTAAACAACTACTTACAATCAATTTCACTACACTGCCCACTGTTGGGCACTTACACTCAGGGGGCATGTGCCCAGTAGTGTGCACAGTCAGGATGCATGCCAAGGCATCTGTCCACCATAGGGACCTACTGTAAAGAAAAGTATATTGCATGGTACACGTTTCTTTACAGTGACCCTCTGTATAGGAAACCACAGTCTGCTGTGCTTTCCTATACAATTAAACAAGCAGTTTGCAGTTGCATACCGGATCGAGACTGAAAAGACAAACGCTTAGCCTGTCTGATGAAAGGCTTCCAGCATACGCTGTAGGTCAGGTGCTCAGACGCAGTGTGCATCTAGCCTCAGCATGTTCATCTAAGCAACAACCTCAAGCAGTCAGACGCTCGTGTTTTGCTGAATCTGAGATAACAGCGCTGTCTGATTTTACTCTTGGGACTCATTCAGATGATAGTTTCTAGACGTGATCTGTTTTTCACGGACTGAACTGTTACCTATTATAGTCTATGTGGCTGTTCACATGTATGTGTTTTATGCAGACTGGGTGGACACGAAATCACAAAGACCTGTCCAAATTTGATCTGAGCCATGGATCAAACTTGCTAGTGAAAGTATGGGTCCCTATACAAATCTGACAACAGATGCCATCTGTGTGCTGCCTGTTTTTCACTTATTGTTTCATAGGAGATACTTGAGAAACCGCAGTTATTTTTTTCATACTAGAAAACCTGATGGTGAAAAGATCCTCTGTTGAAAAAGTGAGTGGTTCCCAGCTCCAAGACGGAATGGGAGGTCAGGGGGTCCTACCTGTTCTCACATGGTTCTTTTTCAGTACAGCAATAATCTCAGCTGTTAGTCCAGGACAAAGTCCTTCTCTCAAAATCACCATTGCAGCAGGTGGGGTTATACCTGTGGATGAATGGTATGAAATCAGTCATAGAGCAGTGAAGGGTGTATGTGAGTGGGCTGTCCGTCCGGGCGCCGTGTCGGGAGCGGTCACTGGACCAGCAACCTGCACCTCCCAATGACTGGAAGCGAGCGGCTACAAGGAGGACATAACTTCACTTTCTCCCTGTAGCCGCCCTTCTGATTACACTGCTGAACATGTATTCACCTGCAGATTACCACAGTGCCTGCAGGTAAAGACATTTCTTTTGCTGACAGGTTCCCTGAGCGACAGCGTACACTCCAGTCATCTCCCCCTGGCCACGGGCTTGATGATCGGTGGAGGACACAGTGTCTGGCTCACAGTGGGGTTCTAGTAGTGGGAATCACACCCAACTAACAATATTTGTAGATCTGAGGACCGCTTTATGGCTGCAGAATGGAGAGGACAGTAACTTTACCACAGAGCAGGCAGGGGAAGGCGTATTCCACGTCTCCATCCTACAGCTGCGCCGCCTGCATTCCGCCTATAATATAAGACACACGTTAGACACCTGACATAGAGGCAGTTATGGCCACGCATCCTCCCTGCACCAGTATCACAGCACGTTCACTCACACAATAATGGCATGTCAAGTGTCCTAGGGAATTACCCTCTAAGCAATTCTCTAATAAGAGCACAAGTAGAAAAGCAGCCCATAAATTAATATGTACTCATACACTACAGCACTTGTGCCACGCAGCTATTGTTCGGTGTTATCAGCCTAGGCAAATGCAAATGAGACAGGACAAGAGCGGCTCCCCAAATACATCAGCGCAGACACTACAACCTCCAGACTTGAAGGACCTTCCGTGACGTCATGAGCACGTGATCAATTGTATGGATGGGAGGAGTCAGCTCACATGGTGGAGTTACAGTAGTCGGAGTGGAATCTGTGCGAGCCGAAGCAACAGGAACTTGCCGTGTGCAATTTGTGTGTGCAGTGTACGGACTGCTCCTGACATGGCTGAAGAAGAGCTTGTGCAATACATAATGTGTATGCAGCAGAGCTGTATGTGTGTATACATAATGTGTATGCAGCAGAGCTGTATGTGTGTATACATAATGTGTATGCAGCAGAGCTGTATGTGTGTGTATATATAATGTGTATGCAGCAGAGCTGTATGTGTGTGTATAGATAATGTGTATGCAGCAGAGCTGTATGTGTGTGTATAGATAATGTGTATGCAGCAGAGCTGTATGTGTGTGTATAGATAATGTGTATGCAGCAGAGCTGTATGTGTGTGTATAGATAATGTGTATGCAGCAGAGCTGTATGTGTGTGTATAGATAATGTGTATGCAGCAGAGCTGTATGTGTGTGTATAGATAATGTGTATGCAGCAGAGCTGTATGTGTGTGTATATATAATGTGTATGCAGCAGAGCTGTATGTGTGTGTATACATAATGTGTATGCAGCAGAGCTGTATGTGTGTGTATACATAATGTGTATGCAGCAGAGCTGTATGTGTGTGTATACATAATGTGTATGCAGCAGAGCTGTATGTGTGTGTATATATAATGTGTATGCAGCAGAGCTGTATGTGTGTGTATATATAATGTGTATGCAGCAGAGCTGTATGTGTGTGTATACATAATGTGTATGCAGCAGAGCTGTATGTGTGTATATATAATGTGTATGCAGCAGAGCTGTATGTGTGTGTATATATAATGTGTATGCAGCAGAGCTGTTTGTGTGTATAGATAATGTGTATGCAGCAGAGCTGTATGTGTGTGTATAGATAATGTGTATGCAGCAGAGCTGTATGTGTGTGTATAGATAATGTGTATGCAGCAGAGCTGTATGTGTGTGTATACATAATGTGTATGCAGCAGAGCTGTATGTGTGTGTATACAGCAGAGCTGTATGTGTGTGTATATATAATGTGTATGCAGCAGAGCTGTATGTGTGTGTATATATAATGTGTATGCAGCAGAGCTGTTTGTGTGTGTATAGATAATGTGTATGCAGCAGAGCTGTGTGTGTGTGTATATATAATGTGTATGCAGCAGAGCTGTGTGTGTATATATAATGTGTATGCAGCAGAGCTGTATGTGTGTAGATATAATGTGTATGCAGCAGAGCTGTATGTGTGTAGATATAATGTGTATGCAGCAGAGCTGTATGTGTGTAGATATAATGTGTATGCAGCAGAGCTGTATGTGTGTAGATATAATGTGTATGCAGCAGAGCTGTATGTGTGTGTATAGATAATGTGTATGCAGCAGAGCTATATGTGTGTATAGATAATGTGTATACTAACGTTGTGTGCTGTGTGAAAAGTTATGCTAAGTTTTTTATTTTTTTACAGAAGTTACTGAACTTAAAATTCCTCTTATTCATCTCAATGGGTTTTTTTTGCATGCCCTATTCAGGTTAATGCAACAGTGGCAGAAATGTCGCGAGTAACTGCATATAAACATAATCTAATGTATGCATGACATTCGGTAGTTGTGTGTGACATATATTTTATTAGCGTCCACAATGCAGTCCTGTCCTGGCTGGTCACCTAGGCAAGGAGCGCACTGCTCAAGTAGGCTCTTTGCTTTACAGCCTGCCAGTGTCACTCTGAAGGTGGCCGGATAGCTTGATCTTACCAGCTGCAGTCGCCCTATGCTTCTCCCATGCTGTAGAGGTAAAGCTGCCTGTGTTAGTAGCAGCCTGAGAGAGTGCACAGTTCAGACGAGGCATGACGATAGTCTAAACTGTCAATCTTCAGGAGCGCATCACCCCAGAAAGCCATTAAGGGGATCTTCTCATTGTAAGTACGTCTACAGCTGCCACTATGCCGCTAGTCCAGGGATGAGCAATTCATTTTCCCATGAGGCCACATGAGAGACTCTTGACTGTTGTGGAGGGCTGAAATTAATTCTGCTCAATATTAATGTATAATTTTTTTATATTAACATTAATGGTATCAATTAATATTGAGCAGAATTAAGTATGCTGACATATACCATATGAGCGCCCACATAGCCTCCCATATAGAGCATGAGCCTCCATATAGCCTCCCATTTACAGCATGAGCCCCCAAATAGCCTCCCATATACAACATGAGCCCAATATAGCCTATCTATATACAGCATGAGCCCCACATATAGGCCACGGGCCTATTATCAGTATTTGGTCAGTGTTCGGTCAGTATTTTTTCTCAGGAGTGGGAGCCAAAACCAGGAGTGGGTGATAAATGCAGAATTGGTGACTTCTTTCTATTATACCTTTTCTCTGATTGTTCCTCACCTGGTTTTGTCTTCCACTCCTGAGAAAAAATACTGATGGAATACTGATAGTGGGGCTGGCTGTGGCCTTATAATGTGTAAAGCCTCCCTATATACAGTGTGAGCCCCCCATAGACTCTTGTATACAGTGTGAGCCTCCCATATACAGTGTGAGCCCCCCTTAGCGACCCATATACAGTGTGAGCCCCCCATAGCGACCCATATACAGTGTGAGCCTCACATAGCCTCCTGTATACAGTGTGAGCCCCCCATAGCGACCCATATACAGTGTGAGCCTCACATAGCCTCCCATATACAGTGTGAGCCTCACATAGCCTCCCATATACAGTGTGAGCCCCCCATAGCGACCCATATACAGTGTGAGCTCCATTCAGCCTCCCATATACAGTGTGAGCCCCCCATAGCGACCCATATACAGTGTGAGCTCCACATAGCCTCCCATATACAGTGTGAGCCTCACATAGCCTCCCATATACAGTGTGAGCCCCCCATAGCGACCCATATACAGTGTGAGCTCCATTCAGCCTCCCATATACAGTGTGAGCCCCCCATAGCGACCCATATACAGTGTGAGCTCCACTCAGCCTCCCATATACAGTGTGAGCCCCACATAGCCTATTATGTACATATAAACATCCCATACACATGAAAAAAAAAAAACACCACATACTCACGTCGCTCCCGATACCCTTTAGACTAAAGTCGGACAAAGCTGACAATTTGGTCTAATGTGTATGGAGACCTCCAGTCTCTCCCCCGACAAATGATGTCATGGGAAAGAAGGATCCGGTCTGTTGAATTTCAACGGACAATCTTTTTGAGCGGCAGCGAAATAAGCCACTCTTAAAGCCAAGTTTTCCATTGTATGTGGGAGTCGAGATAATGTATAAGGATGCCTTTAGAACTGCTTGGTTTGAATATAAGATAATGTTGTGTTTGTATCGACCATAAAAGTGAGGGAACAATATACTTGTGTAAATGGAAAGGTAACAATGATGTTATAAAACTGGAAGCCAAGAAAGCCTAAATACTGATAGTAGCTGATCAAGTTTGTCCAATAGAAACTTTTAGCTCGTAGTCTCCGTTCTTGCTTATCCCAGAGGTTTAGGTTTGAGGTTGTGCAAGTCAGTTTCATCCACACCAAACACACTGAACAAGTTGTTCAAACGTAACCACTGCAGCCAATCACTAGCCACCATGGTGTCCACTCCTGTCACAATTAAGTCACATGATATCCCTGCTGGAAAAAAAACGGGACCTGACAGTATGAAGGGGGGGATCAACAAATGAGGTTTTTTTTTCTATGCTGGGGTGTTTTTTAGGAAAAAAAGTACTGTACAATTCATTTAATACATATTCTCTTCATTACAGTAGTAAAGACACTAAGCAGTATTAAGCTAAATAAGTGTGTGTGTGTGTATATCTATATATAATATATACACACACACGGACACACAAGTACACAATCATACACTAAACTACGTCTATCTTGCAGCCTCCTCTCAGGTTTTCCAACTGCCAAGAAATTCTTGGAGAATCTGTAAAAGTAGGGCACTGTCAGTAAAAAACAAAAATGTGATGCATCGGTGGTTATTTTTTTTTAAGCTGAAGAAACTTGTAGGCCCTGATTCATCAGTGTTTACGCCACATCCAACACTTGAAACATTGCTGAATTTTTGCGCAATGCACGAAAATGGAGAGTTTTGGTGTTTTCACACTAGTTTTGACCAGCTCTGCCAAAAATGTGAAGAGCTAGGGTGGGATGTCCTGCTCATCTAATTCATGATGAGCTGTGGCATACCTTACGCCACTAATCTTACTCCACTTCCTGACTGGAGTAAGATTTGTGGTGAGGCACACAACTTCTCGTCAGACACGCCTGATGCATTAAGTGATGCCTCTGACTCCAGCAACCCCCCTAATCAAGACAGGCATGAGCGAGGCCGGTCTTGTTGAATCAAGCCTGTAATGATTATTTTACAGTTCAGAGTGAATGCAGCTGATGTAGTTATATCAGCATTATGGACTATAAACATGTATCACATAAAATCTTTAAAAGGTTGGTACTGGGAGCAAAGGCCATCTCTGCCGCTGCTCCCCTTGTAGGGCATTGTCTGTGTTGTTGAGGGCAGCCAATCAGTGAGCTCAGCCGATCTGAGCGAGGCATTCCATCTACGCTGAGCTCACTCATTGGCTGCTACGCTGTCGACATGACATCAGCGAAGGAGCGAATGCCAGATACCGAGAGCAAAAGCAGAGACTCTCTGGTGGACCTGGGGAAGGTGAGTACGGTGTGATTTGTTTCTTTATAATAACCTGCAGCTGAGGACCAACATTTACTGAAGGAGAACAACCCCTTCAATAATTTATTATGGTTGTCAAATGTGTCCATAAAAAATGTTGGCTGACTGTTTTTTTTTGAGAAGCTGTTGGCAACCCTGCCTCCCTTGACTTCACTACTCTTCCCCCAATTCCAAGACTGCTCTGTAGGGGGTCACCACAGATTAAAAACCAGCTGGAGAAATCTATTAGCCACAGCACAAACAGGACTGATAGCACAGTCTTCATGTCCTGCTGTGATAGCACTGTGGACTGCTGCTGTGTGTCTTCTTCCTCCCCTCTCTCTGACCCGACTAAACTGACCTCCCAGAAGTGCAGCACTATGGATTATGCTCTGTAAAATGTGTAAGGAATCCTCGCCAATGCTGAGCTGCACATCCTACACATTATCTGCCTTGAGATAACCAGATCCCCTGACACCCGATGCCTTCTAGCAATCGATGTGGCTGCTACTGTGGTACTTATGCCCCTGCATTCTCCTGGCATTCAAACCCAAACTAATACTTTAGACAGCCAGCTAATGAAGCATGATTCATCACTCCACTGAGCAATTTTATACTGCCCCAGAGTGCAATTGTAGTGAGCCTCACACCACTCCATCTGACGCTTGGTGTTGTGCTTGGTGGTGTAAAGCCACGTTCACACGTTCAGTATTTGGTCAGTATTTTCCATCAGTATTTGTAAGCCAAAATCAGGAGTGGAACAATCAGAGGATCATAGAATCATAGAATCATAGAATCATAGAATGGTAGAGTTGGAAGGGACCTCCTGGGTCATCTGGTCCAACCCCCTGCTCAAAGCAGGATTCACTAAATCATCTCAGACAGATGTCTGTCCAGCCTCTGTTTGAAGACGTCCATTGAAGGGGAACTCACCACCTCTCGTGGCAGCCTGTTCCACTCATTAATCACCCTAACTGTCAAAAAAAATTTTCTAATATCTAATCTGTGTCTCCTCCCATTTAGTTTCATCCCATTGCTTCTAGTCTTTCCTTGTGCAAATGAGAATAAAGATGATCCTTCTACAATGTGACAGCCCTTGACATATTTGTAGACAGCTATTAAGTCTCCTCTCAGTCTTCTTTTTTGCAAGCTAAACATTCCCAAATCCTGCAACCGTTCCTCATAGGACATGGTTTGCAGACCAGTCACCATTCTGGTCGCTCTTCTCTGAACTTGCTCCAGTTTGTCTATGTCTTTTTTAAAATGTGGTGCCCAAAACTGTACACAGTATTCCAGATGAGGTCTGACCAAAGAGGAGTAAAGACCAATAATGACTTCACGTGATCTAGACTGTATGCTTCTGTTAATACATCCCAGAATTGTATTTGCCTTTTTTGCTGCTGCATCACACTGTTGACTCATGTTCAGTCTATGATCTATTAGTATACCTAAGTCTTTTTCACATGTACTGTTGTTTAGCTCTATTCCTCCCATTCTGTATATGCTTTTTTCATTTTTATTGCCCAGATGTAGTACTTTGCATTTTTCCCTGTTAAAAACCATTCTGTTGGTTGCTGCCCACTGCTCCAGTTTATTTAGGTCTTTTTGAATCCTCTCTCTCTCTTCTCTAGTATTAGCTATCCCTCCTAGCTTTGTGTCATCAGCAAATTTAATCAGTTTACCCTCAATTCCTTCATCTAAATCATTGATAAAGATGTTGAACAATACAGGTCCCAGGACGGAGCCCTGTGGTACCCCACTTGAGACATTCATCCAGCTGGATGTGAAGCCATTTACAATCACCCTTTGAGTCCGATCACTAAGCCAGTTATGAATCCACCTAACAGTTGCCTGGTCCATTGCATACTTGGTCATTTTTTCAATAAGGATGGTGTGAGATACTTTGTCAAATGCTTTGCTGAAGTCAAGATATACTATATCTACAGCATTTCCCTGATCCACCCAGTCAGTGATTCTGTCATAGAAGGAAATTAAGTTAGTCTGACATGACTTGTTAGTTATAAACCCATGCTGACTCTGGTTAATCACTTCATTCTTATCCAGGTACTTACATACATGTTGTTTAATAATTTGTTCAAAGATCTTTCCTGGTATAGAAGTCAGACTCACCGGCCTATAGTTCCCTGGGTCCACCTTCTTCCCCTTTTTGAAGATAGGAACAACATTTGCTCTTCTCCAGTCTTCTGGGACTTCTCCTGTTCTCCAAGAATTTTCAAAGATTATGGAGAGTGGTTCTAAAATTTCTTCTACGATCTCCTTCAGTACTCTGGGGTGTAATTCATCTGGACCTGGAGACTTGAACTCATTTATGTTAGCTAAATATTCCCTCACAATCTTTCTGTTTACAGATAACTTGGATTCTTCTATTCCTTTAAAAGGACAGTGAAGATCAGTTAATGTTACATTTTCTTTCTGAGAGAAAACAGATGCAAATTAGGAATTAAAAAGTTTGGCCTTCTCAACATCCTCTCTTACCATTTCTCCATTTTCATCCTGTAAAAATCCTATAGCATCTTTGACTTTTCTTTTACTTTTGACATACCCCCAAAATCCTTTTTTATTGCTTTTGACATCTCTTGCAAGCCTTAATTCATTGTCAGCTTTAGCTAACCTGATACATGCCCTGCAGGATCTGCAGACTGCATTATAATCTTCTTTAGATATGCCTCCCTCTTTCCATTTAATAAACATTTCTTTCTTTCTTTTTAGCATGTGTTTAAGTTCTGTGTTCATCCATCCTGGTTTCCTTAAATGCTTCCCATTCTTCCTACTTTTCGGGATTGTTAACGATTGTGCTTTGAGAATCTCATTTTTAAAAATTTCCCATCCTTCCTGGACATTTTTGTCCTTAAGGACATCCAGCCATTGGATCCCTCCTATTCTCTTTCTGAGTCTCTTAAAATCTGCCTTTCTAAAATCTAACCTTGAAGTTTGAGTCTTCACATGTCTTCCTCCTCTAGTTATCCAAAATTCTATAATAGCATGATCGCTGCCTCCTAGGGTCCCAGCCACTTTTACCTCCTCAACCATTTCCTCCTTGTTTATAAGGATTAGATCCAAAGTAGCAGATCCCCTTGTTTTCTCCCCTACCTTTTGGAAGATAAAGTTGTCAGCAAGAGAGGATAAGAATTTGCTTGACCTGTTAGTTTTACTTGAGAGAGATTCCCAACAAATGTCTGGATAGTTGAAATCTCCCATGACCACTACGTCATATTTTTTTGAGAACTTGGTCATTTGATACATAAAGAGTTCATCCATATCTTCAGCTTGCCCAGGTGGCCTGTAGTAAATGCCTACAATGGTGTCCTTTCCGTTGTTCTCTCCTTGTATTCTTACCCAAACAGTTTCCACAGAACTCCCAGTCTCTGAAGCTTCAATCTCTGTGCAGATATACGCTTTTCTAACATACAATGCGACACCTCCTCCTCGTTTATCAAGTCTGTTTCTTGCAAATAAGTTGTATCCTTTTAGCCTTTTATTCCAATCATGTGTATCGTCCCACCAAGTTTCAGTGATTCCAATGACATCATATTTCTTTTCCTGCGTTAGTAGTTCTAATTCTCCTTGTTTGTTGCCCATGCTTTGTGCATTTGTATAAAAACATTTTAGTTTGTGATTGGTTTCTCTTCCTCCCATATTTTTATTATTTAAATTGTTTTGTCTTTGTTCTTCCTTTCCACTTCCAGTAGCAGAGATCTCAATAGTATTTGTCAGCTGTATGGCTTTTTCTGGCCTTTTGCTTCCCTTCCCACATTGTTCTAGTTTAAAGCTCTCCTGATGAGTGCAGCAAGGCAATTTCCAAATACATGTTTTCCAGTCTTCGTAAGGTGCACCCCATCTCTAGCAAGTAGTCCATAGTATAGGTAATTCATTCCGTGATCCAGAAATCCAAATCCTTGTTGACGGCACCATCGACGTAGCCAGTTGTTCACCTGTAGAATCTTATTCCACCTCATTGTTCCATGGCCATCCACTGGGAGGATGGATGAGAAGACCACCTGCGCTCCCAATTTTTTCACTTTCTTGCCCAAGTCTTCAAAGTCACTGCAGATGGTTTCCAGGTCCTTTCCTGCGGTGTCATTTGTCCCCACATGTATTAGCAGGAATGGGTAGTGATCTGTAGGTCTGAAGAGTCTTGATATCCTGTCAGACACATCTTTAATTTTTGCTCCTGGAAGACAGCACATTTCTCTTGAGGTTATGTCTGGTCTGCAGATAGCAGCCTCTGTTCCTCTTAACAGGGAATCCCCCATGACCACCACTCTCCGTTTTTTCTTCACAACATTCTTCTTTCTCCATCCAGGAGGATTCTGAGGGCTTACAAGGTTATTCATTGCTGGCAAAGTCTTATCTTGCTGTATTTCTTCATGGTTCTCCTGCGAGAGAGCCTGGTACTGGTTCCTGAGCAGTATAGGTGCTGACTGCCTCTCTATCCTCCTGCTTCTCTGGGTCACATGCTTCCATTCCTCTGTTTCCTCAGGTGCAGTTCGAATTTCTTCTCTTTCTGAATCATGA
The DNA here is from genome assembly GCF_046119375.1 of Phyllobates terribilis. Taxonomy (NCBI): domain Eukaryota; kingdom Metazoa; phylum Chordata; class Amphibia; order Anura; family Dendrobatidae; genus Phyllobates; species Phyllobates terribilis. The sequence continues at coordinate 443,584,490 of NW_027362762.1, read as the reverse complement.
AGAGATAATTCTGCTCTGTCTAAGAACTCTTCACCTTCCTTAATGATTTTCAAGGTAGTTAACCTCTCTTCTAGATTTCGCAACTTTTCCTCCAACAGGGACACAAGCTTGCATTTCTGGCATGTGAAGTTTGGCTTTTCCACTGGCAAGTCTGTGAACATGTAGCAGGATATGCAGCTCACCAAATGGCTCCTGGACTCTTCCATGTTCTTACTGTTAATGTTCTGAAAACAGTGAAAAAAGCTTAAAAAAAAAGCTTCAAAATGCCGGCGCGCGGTTTACCAATGTCCTCTTTTCAGCTCCAACAGCCAAAATCCAGTGTTCTTTGAGCTCACGGAGACTCTTCACTTACCCCAAAATGCAGTGGGAATATGCAAATTATCTCCTCAGGACTCCTCCCCTGGTTTACCGATGTCCTCTTTTCAGCTCCAACAGCCAAAATCCAGTGTCCTTTGAGCTCACGGAGACTCTTCACTTACCCCAAAATGCAGTGGGAATATGCAAATTATCTCCTCAGGACTCCTCCCCTGGTTTACCGATGTCCTCTTTTCAGCTCCAACAGCCAAAATCCAGTGTCCTTTGAGCTCACGGAGACTCTTCACTTACCCCAAAATGCAGTGGGAATATGCAAATTATCTCCTCAGGACTCCTCCCCTGGTTTACCGATGTCCTCTTTTCAGCTCCAACAGCCAAAATCCAGTGTTCTTTGAGCTCACGGAGACTCTTCACTTACCCCAAAATGCAGTGGGAATATGCAAATTATCTCCTCAGGACTCCTCCTCTGGTTTACCGATGTCCTCTTTTCAGCTCCAACAGCCAAAATCCAGTGTTCTTTGAGCTCGCGGAGACTCTTCACTTACCCCAAAATGCAGTGGGAATATGCAAATTAACTCCTCAGGACTCCTCCCCTGGTTTAGAGGAAAAGTATAATAGAAACATGGCACCACTTCTGTATTTATCACCCACTCCTGGTTTTCGCTTACAATTACTGATGTAAAATACTGACCAAATACTGAACGTGTGAACGTGGCCTAAAAGTGGCTCTCAGCAGAGGATGGTATGGCAGTAGACATAAAAACTTCAGGTGCTATTTTCTTTGTCCTAATTGTATGTCAAAATGCACAATATCAGAACATAAAATAAAATGCCAAAACATACAACAGAAAGGATAGTGAGTAAAATCACATTTTTATTGGATGCCATATGTAAGCTAATTCTATAGGAGTTAAAGACTTTGTCCTGGTATATACTATTGATAACTTAAACAGAATAGCTCCATTTAATGTGTAGTGGCCACTGTAGGTTTTGTAGGTAAGCTAATATTTAAAGGTAAAATGTCCTCAGAAAATAATCTATTGTTTAAATCAGGTTTTTGTATTAAATGTATTTTTAAATCAATATCTATATAAAAAAATAATTAGCAATCTTGCATTTCACAATGATCACTGGGGATATTTTAGACTCATACCTCTTGTCCTTTCAGGATTTTTTTTTAGCTGGCTTATTATTATCAGAGCAACACAACAGCCTTGGAATGAATTAAACCCCAGGCTTTACATGAAGTGAGCTAATCAACCAGTTATACTTAAAAGGGTATTCCCATCTCCAAGATCCTATCCCAATATGTAGTAGGTGTAATAATAGTAATATTGGCAAATATCTTCAATTAGAAATGTAGTATAGTATTTTTGATTCGTTATCTCTCTTACCGCATGTGCAGGCATTGCAGGACCTTAGGTATCCACGGTTACGACCACTAGCAACTAGCTAACTGTGACTTTATCAGTGGACGTAACCATGGATACCTAAGGTCCTGCGATGCCTGCACATGAGGAAAGAGACCTAGCGAATCAGCAAAACTATACTACATTTCTAATTGGAGATATTTGCGAATATTACTATTATTACACCTACTACATATTGGGATAGGATCTTGGAGATGGGAATACCCCTTTAATAAAGATTGACTGATCTAATAAACTATATTCTATATAGAGGACTTTTGTTTTTGTTGTTATTATTATTATTATCAGAGGCGAGATTACAATCACAGGTAACACCTCTATCCATAGCTGATAAACAGGATCCACCGTTCACAATCAGCAGTATCACAGCTCCCCCTGCACCTCTTGCCTTCACAATGGTCCTTGCACACACTCATGAGTTGCTTCAATACAAAAAAATTGAGTCTGAGTTAATTTACTGCAACTAATGTAAAACATAGATTTCCTGAACAGGAAGTTAGAGTCTTAAAAAAGCCCATGTGGACATTGTGAAAATTGCAAGATTACTAATTTTTCTTGTTAATACAGATTAAAAAAAAAAAAAACTTTGCCAAAAATAAAAAAAATACAGGTAACACAAAAACCTGATTTAACTTCTTAACATATAATCACCTACATGTACCTTGGAGTGATCACATGTGGAGGAGGCTCAGAAACTGAGCTCTCTCTGCACAGGGTAGACGCCTGCTGAATTACATAGGCAGCACTTGTCTAACAGCAGTGGCTGGAGATGCGTTACGATCGCTGATGTTAATCATTAAAACTGATCAAAGTGCCATATGTACCCCAAATTGGTATCAATAAAACTGTCATCTCAGGGCATAAAAAACAAGCCCTCACACCGCTCCATAAACAGAAAAAATAAAAATGTTACAGATCTTAGAAAATGGTGATACAAAAAAAGTTTCCTTTTACAAACTTCTGAATTTTTCTTCTCGCCAAAAAAATATACATGCAAATTTGAAATCACCATAATCATACAGACCCCGAGAATCATGCTGCTAGGTCATTTTTACAACACAATTGACGCGCCCACTGGGGCCGTGGGGTACTCGGTGCCGGGCTGGTCGGTGCTGGGGATGTCATGGTGGCAGTGACCCATTCCGTGGCCCCGGGCGGTCAAATAATTAAAGAAAAAGTAAAAGGGGAATAAAGTTTTTAGAGATAATGTTTGTGACGCCCCCTGTGGTATGCGGCTATATAAGGCCGCCGCTGCAGTGCAGATCCACAGGAGCTGATGGTGACGCAGCAGAGTTGGTTCAGCTCTCCACAGGGAGAGCTTAGCTCCAAGGCAGGAAATAGAGATGTTATGAGGTAGATGTTGGTGCAGTGTAGTGCAGGGCTGGTGATGGCGCAGCAATTATTCAAGGACACAGTGCGGTGCAGTCTTCAGGTTTTACTCACAGTTGTTAAGTTCCTCAGATTACAGTCACTGGTGTGCAACCGCCCACGTCGTCCTGTGTCCTCCGGGGTAGTGATACAGCAAACTCTCAGCTATCTCAGAAGCACTGGGACGGGACCCCGTTCTATGTACCTTTCCAGGTCGTCTCACTGCGCTGGCTCTCACCCTCCTGCCCTGCGCCTCACAATCAGTGTCCCAAGCCAGTGGCCTCGGACCTTGTTGGGCGACTTGCTATCCCCTGGACCCTATGTGGCCACCTTTTCAGCGATATAATTGTGGGTTTTGGCTGCAACACCTTGAAAATGCTGCTGCCTCCGGTTGGCTAGCTGAGCCTGGTTGTTCTCCACTAGTTTGGGGCCGGTCTCCTTCTGCGGCCTGATCCCTCCACGTCAGTGTGAATTCCGGTGCACGGGTGGCTTCCTGCACTCACCGTACCCCTGGGATCCCTTCTGTCTCTGAAGCCTTTCCCTCTGCTCCCGTCCTCTCACACTCTCCTCCTGGGCCTCTCTTACTAGGCCCGGCTCCTCTCTCTCTCCTGAGCGGAGCTCCTTCTGAGCTCCCACTCCTAACTGAACTTGAACTTCTGAGCCGTACTGGACCCTTCTAGATGTTTCTCTGTCTTTTATACTCTTCCTGTCTGTGCTCCACTGATCTACTTCCTCCACCCACCTCCTCTACCTAGTTCCACCCTCCAGCTAGGGACCAAGGACTGTGCTCTCCCTTAGGAGCAATCTCGCCCTTCCCTCCTGAAGTGGAGTGTATTGGATGTGGGTGTGTGGGTCCCGGGTAGTACTCCGTCCTTACCTGAGAGTGGGGTACCACACCGCTGGGTGAGATGCAGTACCTTTGTGGCAACTGGACCCGCAGGGGCGCCACACAATGAATACCATAAAAACTAAATAAAATAAAAAACAATTGCAGAATTGCAATTTTTTTACACCCTTTCACTTGGATTTTTTTTTTCAACATCATTTTTATTTGATTTTTCAAAACACAAATACATAACATACATCTAATCTGGTACATAGAGAGGTAATAGTGCCCGTACGCAGACTGGGTCTATAACAACTCTATTCACATATTTAATTGGTATAACAGATATAGCAAACAACAAAATGAATTAGTTGACAGTATGTCTTATATATCATTAACCCCTTAACCCCCGAGGGTGGTTTGCACGTTAATGACCAGGCCAATTTTTACAATTCTGACCACTGTCACTTTATGAGGTAATTACTCTGGAACGCTTCAACGGATCCCCCTGATTCTGAGATTGTTTTTTCGTGACATATTGTACTTCATGATTGTGGTAAAATTTCTTCGATATCACTTGCATTTATTTGTGAAAAAAATGGAAATTTGGCAAAAATGTTGAAAATTTTGCAATTTTCAAAATTTGAATTTTTATGCTCTTAAATCAGAGAGATATGTCACACAAAAGAGTTAATAAATAACATTTCCCACATGTCTACTTTACATCAGCACAATTTTGGAACCAAAATTTTTTTTTGTTAGGGAGCTATAAGGGTTAAAAGTTGACCAGCGATTTCTCATTTTTCCAACAAAATTTACAAAACCATTTTTTTAGTGACCACATCACATTTGAAGTCACTTTGAGGTGTCTTTATGACAGAAAATACCCAAAAGTGACACCATTCTAAAAAATGCACCCCTCAAGGTGCTCAAAACCACATTCAATAAGTTTATTAACCCTTCAGGTGCTTCACAGGAATTTTTGGAATGTGGAAGAAAAAAATTAACATTTAACTTTTTTCACAAAAATGTTACTTTAGACCCAATTTTTTTTATTTTCACAGGGGTAACAAGAAAAAATGGACCCCAAAATTTGTTGTGCAATTTCCCCTGGGCACGCAGATACCCCATATGTGGGTAAAAAACACTGTTTGGGCGCACGGCAGGGCTCGGAAGGGAAGGAGCGCCATTTGACTTTTTGTAAAATTTGCTTGAATTAGCGGACGCCATGTTGCGTTTGGAGAGCCCCTGTGTGCCCAAACATTGGAGCTCCCCCACAAGTGACCCCATTTTGGAAACTAGACCCCCAAGGCACCTATCTAGATGCATAGTGAGCATTTGGAACCCCCAGGTGCTTCACAAATTGATTCGGAAAAATGAAAAAGTGTTTTTTTTTTCACTTTTCATTTTTACGAATCAATTTGTGAAGCACCTAGGGGTTCCAAGTGCTCACTATGCATCTAGATAGGTGCCTTGGGGGGTCTAGTTTCCAAAATGGGGTCACTTGTGGGGGAGCTCCAATGTTTGGGCACACAGGGACTCTCCAAATGCAACATGGTGTCCGCTAACAAATTGAATGGAAAATCGGCTCAAATTGTTAGCGGACACCATGTTGCGTTATTTTTTTATTCTGTTCCGCGTGTGGTAAAATTGATAAGGCAGCTTTATTCTTCGGGTCAGTACGTTTACAGCGGTACCACATTTATATCGTATTTCTATGTTTTGCACTTTTACATAATAAAAGCAATTGTATAGAAAAAAATATTTTTTAGCATAGCTTTATTCTGAGAGCTATAACTTTTTTATTTTTCGGCTGATGGAGCTGTATGGCGGCTTGTTTTTTTGCGAGACGAGATGACGTTTTCAGCGGTATCATTTTTATTTATATTTGTCTTTTTGATCGCGTGTTATTCCATTTTTTGTTTGGCGGTATGGTGATAAAGCATTGTTTTTTGCTTTGTTTTTTTTTTTTTTGTTTTTTTACTGTGTTCACTGAAGGGCTTAACTAGTGGGACAATTTTATAGGTCAGGTTGTTCCGGACGTGGCGATACCAAATATGTGTACTTTTATTGTTTTTTTTTTTTTATAATAATATTTATTGATGGGTACATTATATTTTTATTTTTGGTGGATTATTTTTTTTATTTTTTTTTAAATCTTTTTACAATTTTTTTTTTATTTTTTTTTCACTTTCTGATAGTTTTTATACTTTATTACTTTGTCCCACTATGGGACTTTCACTTTTTTTTCTCTGATCGCCTGCATGGCACAGGAATGCAGCACCATCCCTGTGTCATGCAGGCTGTCAGCGCTGGACAGGGAGAAGATTGTTTGGAGATGCACTGCGCATGTCCAAAAAATCTTCCTGCTGTCTGGTGACCCGGATGTTGTCATGACGACATTGGGTCGTCATGGCAACATCCTGGAAGCCACGGCAGACAGCGCTGGAAGCCGAAAGAGGAGGTGAGTATCTGCGATCACCTCCCCTTGCCTCCGCAATGCTGCGATCGACTTCGATCGCAGCACCGCGGGGGTTAATGTGCTGGGAGCGGTGCGTGACCGCTCCCTGCACATAGTACCGGGTGTCAGCTGTGACAATCAGCTGACACCCGGCGGCGATCGCGCCCGCACAGCCTGTGTGCGCGTGCGATCGCCATGACGTACTAATACGGGTCTGGCTCTTAAGTCCCAGGGCACAGACGCGTATTAGTATGTCAAATGTTGTTAAGGGGTTAAAGCCATCATGGATAATTAATGCATTTATATCTATGCCAGAAGTCCCGGCCCATTGATTGTTCCTCTCACCATTCTCTTCTTCATTTTAAGTTAAATGAAGTGGACCTAAGTTATTTTTGAGATGTTCTAGTATATACCATGCTGTAGATGTAAAGGGTTCTACCATTTTCCTTTTGTCCTCTATTGAACAACAATTTATAATAAACTGTTTCCATTTTAGAAGGAATTTGCCTGCTTGCTTCTCTTTATTACATAGGGCATCTTGTTGTTCTACCTCCATATAATGCTTCATTTGTGCTATTAGTTCCCTATAGGGGGGGGATATTGGGATCTAGCCAATGTTTTAGGAGCTGTTTTTTCGCCAATATAAGCCAGGTTTTCAGTAGCTTGGGGGTACTTCCTATTAATTTGTTAGGGTTGTTTATATTAGTCCAAACATGCAGCAGGGCTAAACATGGAGAAAGGACATATCCTGGTCCCCATGTGGTGTTAATCATGTCAGCTACCTGGTCCCAATAGGAAACCGATGCAGGACAGGACCAAAGGCCATGTAGGAGGTCAGAGTGTGGATATTGACTCTTGGGACATGCAATTAGTCTATTAGAAAGTGTGTCTTATATTGGTAGATTCAAGGCGTATATTGCACCATGCATGATTTTGAACTGAGTTTCTCTCTACGACTCATTTATAATATGTTTCCTTAATAACCTCCAACCCGTTCTAATCTTCTCGGGGATATCTACATCATCAAATTGTTTCCAGTACTTAAAAAAGGTATCTGGGTGTGTTTCCACAAGGTTAGGTTTCATTGATGAATATAGTGTAGATATTGAGGGGGTACCCATTGGAGATGACAGGATATTATCCAGTTCATTTCGGGAAGTTTCAAAGGTAACATCTCTTAAATTAGCCATGACGGAGAGTTTGATCTGTTCATATTGGAAATAGTGCTGTGGGGGTAGTTCATATTTCCTAAAGTTTCTGCACATGTTAGCCAACTCTATTCAATTGGGCGAGGAAGGTGAGATATATTCACAACACCTGCTTGTTGCCATTTTAAAAATAATTTATTTTCACTACCTTGGGGGAATTCTGGGTTGTGCCACAACGGAAAGTGTTTTGAGATTCTGAATTAAAGGCCATATTATTTCCTGACTGCTTTCCATGTAGCGATAGTATCTCTAAAGATCACGGATTTCTTGATTACTAAGGGTAGCGAGGTAAAACGTGAGTGGAGGAGAGCTGTTAAGTTTTCACTTGGATTTTTTTTATCCGTTCTCATGTAGATCATATGGTGAAATGAAAGGTGTCATTCAATACTACAAGTTGTCCTGCAAAAACAAGACCCAAATGGCTCTGTCAATATAAAAATAAAAAAGTTATTGTTCTTGGAAGAAAGCTAGGAAAAAATTGAAAGTGAAAAAATGAAAAATCGCCCAGTCGGTGACTGGAGTTGCATTTCTGGCATAGAAAACAATGGCAGATTTGATAAATTTGTTTGGGGCGTAGTCCTCCCCACCTCCACCCATTTAAGCGGAGCTGATCCAAAATGGCTGGAAAAAAATTAAAGTTGCAAAATTCTTGTACAATTGCACATCTTTTTGGCATAAAAGCTTTCATGAATCAGTCCCTCTGTTTTTATATAAAGCATACAAAATATATAAGATTTTCTCATAAAGCAAAACAGATCCATACTAAACCAGTACCGAAAGGCTTACGGAGCTCAGCTTGTGCCTTAATTATACATGAAGTCTTGTACTGTACAAATATAGCTAAAATATTTTACAAATAATAACAAATAATTACAAACCACATTTGGAACAATTGTGTAAAAAAACAATACAAGACTATGGAGTTTTTTTTTTCCGAGTTTTCAGAGCAGAAACTACCTATGGGCATACAAAGTCTTTTTCATGTCGGTAACTGCCGAAAAAAGTTTCAGAAAATGTTTAAATGAATGAACATATGCAGAGCGAGTATTTTTTTCCATAAGAAATGCATATGTGCAGTGGTGCGGTTAAAAGAAGTGACATGTCCGTTCTGGCATTTTCCGCTTGGAAGATGATATGTACTTTACAATACAAGTCAATGGGAAAGCTCAAAAGACAAGTGGAAGTCTTTTGGAGTGTTTTGCAATAATTTTTTAAAAACGCTAGCAGTTTCTTTATTATTCAATGGAGTGAAGTAAAACCAGTGACTGGAAAATTTCAGAAAAAAAGACGTCACAAAATCATGGGGGAAACCCTCCGAAAAAACACTGGTTGGTAAAACGCTCAGAAAAACGCTCAGGGAGCAATTGAATAAACTACACGAAAGAAAGAAAGAAAAAAAAAACTTCCAGCGTTTCCTGAAGCATCATCTACTTGAAAAACTACTTGGGTTTGCCTGAGTTAAGTGTAGTGTGCACAGAGCCACTGGGCGGAAACCCGACATTTTTGACGACTTTTTAGATTTGATGGAGAATGTCTTCGTATTTCTGCAACAAAACCTAATCAAAAACTCTGTGTACACATACAAGATGGATTTATATAAATATATTCTAATCCAAAAAAATTGTCTCTAATTAACATAGCCAAGTCACTATATGGGACTTATTAAACTTCAATGCAAATCAAACTGTAATTCCGTTTAGGTTCCAGCAGTAGAACAAAAAGATAAAAGCCTTTCAATGTTATATGCTTCACATGATCCTGTAAAGCATAATTACTTTTATAACATGCACAATTGTTTTGGCTGTAGACAGATTAACTAGCAAAAGCAGCATCATTGAGGGTGAGAGGCTTCTTGTCATCTATTACAATTATATGTAACCAGTTCTAGTTGTATATGCTTATTAACATTTTCTTTTGCATTGTTGCAGATCAATTTAGGAGTATGCTTTATGAATATACACTGTGTGCAGAATTATTAGGCAAATTGTATTTTAGAGGATTATTTTTATTATTGATCAACAACTATGTTCTCAATCAACCCAAAAGACTCCAAGCTTAATATTTTTGGAAGTTGGAGTGTTTTTTTTTTTAGATTTGGCTATCTTAGGAGGATATCTGTTTGTGCAGGTAACTATTACTGTGCAGAATTATTAGGCTACTTAATAAAAACCAAATATAATGCCATGTCACTTGTTTATTTTCACCAGGCAAACCAATATCAGTGCACAAAATTTGGACATGCAAAAACAAAAAACAAAAAAATTAGTGATCAATATAGCCACCTTTCTTTATGATGACACTCAACTGCCTTCCATCCATAGATTCTATCAGTTGCTTGATCTGTTTTCGATCAACATTGCATGCAGCAGCCACCACAGCCTCCCAGACACTGTTCCGAGAGGTGTACTGTTTTCCCTCCCTGTAGATCTCACATTTTATGATGGACCACAGGTTCTCTATGGGGTTCAGATCAGGTGAACAAGGGGGCCATGTCATATTTTTTTCTTCTTTTAGAGCTTTACTGGCCAGCCATGCTGTGGAGTAGTTGGATGCATGTGATGGAGCATTGTCCTGCATGAAAATCATGTTTTTCTTGAACGATACCGACTTCTTCCTGTACCACTGCTTGAAGAAGTTGTCTTCCAGAAACAGGCAGTAGGTCTGGGAGTTGAGCTTCACTCCATCCTCAACCCGAAAAGGTCCCACAAGTTCATCTTTGATGATACCAGTCCATACCAGTACCCCACCTTCACCTTGTTGGCGTCTGAGTCGGAGTGGAGCTCTGCCCTTTACTGATCCAGCCTCTGGCCCATCCATCTGGCCCATCACGTGTCACTCTCATTTCATCAGTCCATAAAACCTTTGAAAAATCAGTCTTAGACTATGTGTCCACGATGCAGAAATGCTCCGGATTTTTCCTGAGCGTTTCTGCATCTCCCTGGCAGAAAAAATGCATGCGAATTGTACATGCGGATTGTACATGCGTTTTTCCTGCCAGGGACATGCGGATGTGAAGCGTACTTCACATGCATTTCTGCATGCGGGTTGACAAGCGCTTTCCAAGCAATTTTAGCATCACTTGAAAAGTGCTTGACAACTTGGTCACACTATATAAATCCATGCAATCGGCATGGATTTATATAGTGTGACCACAAAGAATGTAAAGAAAAAAAAAAACAAATATATACTTACCTTCTGATGGCCCCCGGAGTCTTGCTTCGCTCCATCCTGGCTTGCCGGCAGTTCGTGGTACACTGAAGGACCTACCGACGTCAGCGTCGCGTGACCTGTCAAATGACTAAATGACATCACCGCAGGTCCTTCAGTCCACCGCGAGTTGCCGGCAAGCGAAGACAAAGAGACCGCGGGCCATCAGAAGGTAAATATAATATTTATTTTTTATTTTATTCTTTTTTTTTTATAGGTTCTATGGTACCCGGGTCCGGAGGAGAGTCTCCTCTCCTCCACACCCGGGTACCATCCGCACATTGAAACGCTTGGATTCCGCATGTACAGATGCAGTGATGCGGAATCCATGCGTTCCAATGCAAGTCAATGGCGGCGAAAACGCAGCACTTCCGCAAAATAATTGGTAGTGCTGCGTTTTTTCCGCAATGATAACCCGCAGCGCAAATTTCCGCAGTATGTGCACAGCACATGCGGATTATCATTGGGGAACATGGCAGGCCTTCTACCATGCGGTTTTTAAGCGTTTCTGCAGCGTTTTTGCAGCTGCGGAAATGCTTAAAAAACGCATCGTGGGCACACAGCCTTAACATATTTCTTGGCCCATTCTTGACGTTTTATCTTATGTTTCTTGTTCAAAGGTGGTCATTTTTCAGCCTTCCTTACCTTGGCCATGTCCCTGAGTATCGCACACCTTGTGCTTTTTGATACCCCAGTAATGTTGCAGCTCTGAAATATGGCAAAACTGGTGGCGAATGGCATCTTGGTAGCTTCACGCTTGATTTTCCACAATTCATGGGCAGTTATTTTGCGCCTTTTTTGGCCAACACGCTTCTTGCGACCCTGTTGGCTATTTGCCTGTCTCCTGATATCTGCTACATGCTCTGGACACTGTGCTGACAGACACAGCTACCCTTCTTGCCACAGCTTGCATTGATGTGCCATCCTGAATGAGCTGCACTACCTGAGCAACTTCTGTGGGTTGTAGACACCGCCTCATGCTACTGTACCTCTAGGGGTGAGGGCAATGACAAAATGCAAAAGTGACCAAAAAAAGCAGCCAAAAAGGATGAGAACAAAGAAATGGTCTGTGGTTACCACCTGCAGAACCACTTCTTTATAGGGAGTGTCATGCTAATTGCCCATCATTTCTACCTGTTGTCTGTTCCATTTGCACAACAGCAGGAGAAATTGATTCACAGTCAGTTTTGTTTCATAACTGGACAGGTTGATTTCACAGAAGTGTGATTAACTTGGAGTTACATTGTGTTGTCTCAGTGTTCCCATTATTTTTTGAGCAGTGTATATAGCTATATATATATATATATATATATATATATATATATATATATATATATATACATTTATATAGTGCCAACATATTCTGCAGCACTTTACAATAAAGTAGGGACATGTACAGACAATAATACAATGTAACACATTTCAACAGTTACATGAGGAGTGAGGGCCCTGCTCGCAAGCTTACTGTAGCATCGGCGTCTCTGCGAGGCAGAGACGCCGATGCTACAGTAAGCTTGCGAGCAGGGCCCTCTCACCGCCAGGTTCCTCTCACCGCCACAGTCCCGGTCCGCGTCTTCCTGTGCTCCTGCTGCTAAGGCGCGCACTGCGCGCAGCTCCCCGGGCACTATGCTTAGGGCTTGCTCCCTCCCACTTAAAGGGGCCGCGCGCGCAGTCCTAAAGAGTCCCCGCCAATGGCCGGAGGACTGCCCCTATATTAAGCTCCTCCTCCAAAATGGAGGTGCCTGTGCAAGGTTGTTGTTTGTGTGCTAACACTCTCCTCAGCCCTCAGGTTCCTTGCCCGCCAGTCTGTCTAGCAGTCCTGCCCACCAGTCTGTCTAGCAGTACTGCCCGCCAGTCTGTCTAACAGTCCTGCCCGCCAGTCTGTTTAACAGTCCTGCCCGCCAGTCTGTCTATCTGCCAGTGCTCGCTAGCCTGCCAACCCGGTGCACCTACCAGATTGCCTGCCTGCCTACCCGGAGCACCTGCCAGTGCTCGCCAGCCTACCAATCCGGTGCACCTGGCAGTTTACCTGCCGTGCCTGCCTGCCTACTCGGAGCATCTGCTAGTGCTTGCCAGCCTGCCAACCCGGACCACCTGCCAGTTTCCTGCCGTACCTACCTGCTCGTTTACCCGGAGTACCTGTCTGGCTATCTGCCGTAACCGCCTGCTTGTTTACCCGGATCTCCCGCCAGCCTACCTGCTGTGCTCATCCGCTGTACCGGTCAGCTCCTGTCATCTGACCCGTGGGAGTCACCTGCTCTCACACAAGGTTGGTCCCAGGGTGGCACCTGGTTCATCTGCCCGGTCCCTCCTTGGTTCACGGAGTCGACTAAGCCGCCGTGTGACCTGGGTCGGTCCGAGTAGGCACTTAGTTACGCCCCTCTGGTCCCTCCTTGCATCAAAGCACAGAGGTTCCACCACCCGGACCCGTAACAGTTTGCACAGGCCATGGAATCCGGTAGCTCCCAGGCTCCTTCGCTCTCTGACTTGTACCAGGAGGTCTCTCGTCAAAGATCCCAACAGGAGACTATCCTGTCCTATCTGCGGACAGTCAACTCCCGCCTGGACATGCTGTCTACTCCGACCGTGTCTGTCTCCAATCGAGCAGCACCCATCCCGGCGGCACCCACTCCGGCGGCACCTCAACCCTGTGGTGCTGTGGCACCCGGCTTTGGACCCCTCCACGTTTCGCTGGTGACCCTGTCCTATGTCGGGGCTTCATAAATTAGTGCACGCTGCACTTTGAAGTCTTGGCACACTAGTTCATCTCCGACCGGGCCAAGGTGGCATTCATCATGTCTCACCTCACCGGAGAGGAGCTGGCGTGGCTTAACCCTCTGTGGGAGAGAGGGGATCCTTTGGTGCCTGATCTCCAGGCCTTCCTCGCGGCTTTCCGGAAGGTATTCGATGAACCTGGACGGAGATCTTCTACTGCCTCCTCACTTCTCCGACTCCGGCAAGGGAGCCTTTCTGTGGGACGGTATGCCATGTGTTTCCGCACCTTCGCATTTGTACTGGCCTGGAATAATGAGGCACTGGTGTCCACCTTTTGGGAGGGCCTTTCTGGACGGATCAAGGATGAGCTAGCCGGCCGAGACATACCTCCCACCCTGGACTACCTGGTGACTTTAGCTACCCGGATCGACATCCACTTTCTGGAACGTGCAAAGGAGACGACCTGGGAGAGAAGACCTCCTTGTCTCGCTCCAACCTTCCAACCTTCTTGCAACCAGCAATCCCCCGGGTGTCTTCTCCGGAGCCAATGCAAATTGACCAAGCCAAGATGGTCAAGTCTCGCCAGGAGACACGCTGCGCCGAGGGGAGTTGCTTCTACTGTGGCAGTATTGAGCATCTGATCCTTTCCTGCCCAGAGAGACCGGGAAACTCCAGTGTCTAGGACCACTCGGAGAGGTGGTCCTAGGCAAGAGTTCTTCCTCTCCGTCCTTGACTCTGTCCGTTTCTGTCACCAGTGGTGTGACCCGCTTCTTCGAGACTGCCTTTCTGGATTCTGGATCCGCAGGGAATCTCATTCAACAGGCCGTTGTGGAGCGTTATCAGATTCCTACCATACGTCTGGCTGAACCTTTGGCGGTTTCCTCAGTGGATGGGAAGCTTCTTCCGGAAACTGAGCCTGTAATTGTTCAGGTGGGAATGCTGCACTCGGAGAAGATCTCCTTTCATGTGCTGTCCGGTCTCTCTCATCCCCTCTTGCCTGGTTTGCCCTGGTTACAGAAACATAAGCCCATCCTGAATTGGAGATCTTGTGAAGTGCTCCGTTGGGGTCAGGAATGCCATGAATCCTGTCTGGTTCCAGTTCGCCCTGCTTGACCCCCGTTTACCCTGGCTAACCTACGTAGCCTGCCGGCACCCAACTGGTCCTATGTGGACGTCTTTGACAAAAAGGAGGCTGAGACACTACCGCCTCATAGGCCGTATGATTGCCCCATCGACCTAATACCTGGTGCTTCTCCTCCTCGTGGGCGAATCTACCCCTTGTCGTTGGCCGAGACCCGTGCAATGTCTGAGTACATTGAGGAGAATCTTGCTCGGGGATTTATCCGGAAATCCACCTCTCTGGCTGGAGCAGGATTCTTCTTTATCAAGAAGAAAGACGGCTCGCTTCGTTCTTGTATTGACTATAGGGGTCTAAACCAGATTACCATCAAAAATAATATTACGGATCCGGGTGGTGGAACCTCTGTGCTGCGGTGCAAGGAGGGGCCAGAGGGGCGTGACTAAGTATCAACTCGGTCCGACCAAGGTCGCACGGCAGCTCAGTTGACTCCGTGAACCAGGGAGGAACCGAGCAGAGGGACCAGGTGCCAATCTGGGACCGACCTTGTATGAGAGCAGGTGACTCCCACGGGTCAGAAGGCAGGAACTGACCGGTACAGCAGATGAGCTTCGGCTGGCAGGCTGACGGGTGGTCCGGGTAGACAAGCAGGCTGATTAGGCAGATAGTCAAGCGAGTGTTCCGGGTAGGCAAGCTGGCGGCACAACAGGTAGCTGGCTGGTGCTTCCAGGTAAGCGGGCAGGCAGGCATGGCAGGTAACAGGCAGGTGCTTCCAGGTAAGCGGGCTGGCAAGCACGGCAGGTAACAGGCGGGTGCTTCCAGGTAAGCGGGCAGGCAGTCATGGCAGGTAACAGGCAAGTGCTTCCAGGTAAGCGGGCTGGCAGGCACGGCATGTAACCGGCAGGTGCTTCCAGGTAAGCAGGCGGGCAGAGCCCATAGACAGACTGGCGGACTGGACTGTAGACAGACTGTTGGGCAGAAGAGAAGTCAGGCTAGCGGACTGAGCAGAAGATCAGACTGGCAAACAGGACTGACTTGCAGAGGACCTGGGGGCTGAAGCAAAGTAAGAATCACAAAGCAACAACCTTGCACGGGCACCTCCATATTGGAGGAGGTGCCTCTTAAAGGGAAAGCCCTCCGGTGATTGGCCGGGGACTTTTTAGGACGGCGCGTGCAGCCCCTTTAAGAGGGAGGGAGCGCGCGCCCTAAGCACAGAGCCAGGGAAGCTGCGTGCACCAGCAGCAGCTGCAGGGAGGCCGGAAGACGCTGGAGCAGGACCGCGGCGGTAAGGGGGACAGCATCTCTGCCTGGCAGGGGGCAGAGACGCCGATGCTACAAATAAGTACCCCTGCCTCTCATCTCGGAGTTGTTTGACCTCCTAAAAGGCGCAAAGATCTTCACCAAGCTCGATCTTCGGGGGGCATACAATCTGGTCCGTATTCGCCAGGAAGATGAGTGGAAGACGGCATTCAACACCCGGGACGGTCACTACGAATACCGCGTGATGCCTTTCGGTCTCTGTAATACCCCAGCCGTCGTCCAGGAGCTAGTTAACGACATCTTCCGAGATCTCCTGTATTTCTGCGTGGTGGTGTACCTGGATGACATCTTGGTGTTCTCCCCGGATCTGCCTTCACACCGGAGGGATGTTCGTCAGGTTCTTCTGAGGCTCCGGAAGAATTGCCTGTATGCTAAATACGAGAAATGCCTCTTTGAGCAGACCTCCTTGACAGTTTTTGGTTATATCATTTCTGAGACCGGTCTGCAGATGGATCCCGAGAAGGTGTCAGCTGTCTTAAAGTGTCCCCGACCAGAGGGATTGAAAGCGATTCAGCGGTTTCTGGGTTTCCCAAACTATTACCGCCTCTTCATTCCTCATTTTTCCTCCCGGACTGTTCCCATCTCTGCTCTCACCCGTAAAGGAGCAAATTCCAGGGAGTGGTCTTCCGAGGCGGAGAAAGCCTTCGTCTCCCTAAAACAAGCCTTCTCCTCTGCTCCAGTGCTACACCATCCGGATTGCAACTAGCAGTTCTTCCTAACGGTTGATGCCTCCTCCTCCGGAGCAGTGCTCACCCAGAAATCCTCATCCGGGAGAATGGTAACCTGCGGCTTCTTCTCCAAGCTCTTCTCCTCGTCCGAGTTCTACTACTCCATAGGAGATCGTGAGCTGCTGGCCATCAAATTAGCGCTGGAGGAGTGGCGCTACTTGCTGGCGGGGGCTCTGCACCCGGTGGTTATCTACACTGACCACAAAAACCTCGCTTATTTGCAGAATGCCCAAATACTAAACCCGTGTCAGGCCAGATGGTCACTATTCTTCGCTTTACTCTTCACTACCGCCCGGCAGACAAGAACATTAAAGCCGACGCACTATCCCATTCATTTTTGTCTACCGACCAGGAGGATGAGCCTCTACATATCATTGACCCCTCCAAAATAATGACTGTTACTCCAATTGACCTGTCTCATCTACCTCCTGGTAAGATCTTTGTAGCGGTTCAGGATCGGAAGAAGGTTTTACTGTGGGGTCATTCGTCCAAACTTGCTGGTCACGCCGGCCAGAGGAAGACATTTCTGCTCATTGCCCCACATTATTGGTGGCCCACCCTGCGCAAGGATGTTGCAGAATGTGTCGCAGCTTGTTCCTCTTGTGCCCGTAGCAATATACCTAGGCACCTTCCAGCCTGTCGTCTTCTTCCTCTTCCCGTGCCTTCCGCTCCGTGGCCACATATCGCAATGGACTTCATCACGGATCTCCCTGTTTCTGCCGGTTGTACTGTCATTTGGGGGGTCGCTGACCGCTTTTCTAAAATGGCCCACTTTATTCCCCTGGCTGGTCTTCTGTCTTCACCGATGCTGGCTAAGGACTTCATCCATCACATCTTTCGTCTTCACGGCTTACCCCTCCACATTGTCTCGGATTGCGGAGTTCAATTCACTTTGCGCTTCTGGAGAGCCATGTGCAAGCTGCTGGATGTCTCCTTGGATTTTTCTTCGGCTTATCATCCTCCGTCCAATGGCCAAATGGAACGCATCAATCAAATTCTCACCAGTTTTCTTCGACACTTTGTCAACGCTCACCATAGCGATTGGGTTGAGCTCCTGCCCTGGGCTGAGTTTTCCTATAACAATCATGAGAGCAAGTCTTCAGCTAAAACTCAGTTTTTTGTGGTCTACGGTCAACACCCCCGGATTCCGTTTCCCGTTTCCTCTTCAGTGGACAATCCTGCCGCGGAATCTCTCGTCAGCGAATTTACTGCAATTTGGGAAGACACTAGATCTGCATTTCTTCAGTCCTCGGAGCCGATGAAGAAGCATGCTGATAAGAGACGTCTGGATCCGCCTCTATTCCGTTCGGGAGACAAGGTCTGGCTTTCTTCCAAATATGTTCACCTTAACATACCATCTTACAAGTTGGGTCTGCGGTTCATCGGTCCGTTCGAGGTTCTGAACCAAATTAATCTAGTGGCTTAAATACTGAAACTCCCGGTCTCCTTACGGATTCCCAACTCCTTTCACGTGTCTCTCCTCAAACCAGTTGTCCTTAATTCTTTCTCTGATGATCCAGGTACCACTCCAGCTCCAGTCTCCGCTGAGGACATCTTTGAGGTAGAAAACATTTTGGCCACCAAGAGGGTAAGAGGAAAGACTTTCTTTCTTGTGGATTGGAAGGGGTTTGGCCCTGAGGAGAGGTCTTGGGAGCCCAGGGAGCACATTCATGCCCCTCATCTTCAAGAAAAATTTCTTGCAGGCTTAAAGAAGAGGGGGCGTAAAGGGGGGTACTGTAGCATCAGCGTCTCTGCCTCCTGCCGGGCAGAGACGCCGTTCCCCTCACCACCGCGGTCCCGTCTGGCGTCTTCCTGTGCCCCTGCTTCTAAGGCGCGCACTGCGCGCAGCTCCCCGGGCGCTGTGCTTAGGGCACGCGCGCTCCCTCCCTCTTAAAGGGGCCGCGCGCCGTCCTACAGAGTCCCTGGCCAATGGCCGGAGGACTACCCCTATTTTAAGCACCTCCTCCAAAATGGAGGTGCCTGTGCAAGGTTGTTGTTTGTGTGTTAACACTCTCCTCAACCCTTAGGTTCCTTGCCCGCCAGTCTGTCTAGCAGTCCTGCCAGCCAGTCTAACAGTCCTGCCCGCCAGTCTGTCTAACAGTCCTGCCCGCCAGTCTGTCGAACAGTCCTGCCCGCCAGTCTGTCTAACAGTCCTGCCGCAAGTCAGTCTATCTGCCAGTGCTCGCCAGCCTGCCAACCCAGTGCACCTGCCAGTTTACCTGCCGTGCCTGCCTGCCTGCCTACCCGGAGCACCTGCCAGTGCTCGCCAGCCTGCCAACCCGGAACACCTGACAGTTTCTTGCCGTACCCGCCTGCTCGTTTACCCGGAGTACCTGTCTCGCTGTCTGCCATAACCGCCTGTTCGTTTACCCGGATCTCCCGCCAGCCTACCTGCCGTGCTCATCCGCTGTACCGGTCAGCTCCTCTCATCTGACCCATGGTAGTCACCTGCTCTCACACAAGGTCGGTCCCAGAGTGGCACCTGGTTCACCTGCCCAGTCCCTCCCCTTAGTTCACGGAGTCGACTAAGCCACCGCGTGACCTGGGTCGGTCCGAGTAGGCACTTAGTTACGCCCCTCTGGTCCCTCCTTGCATCAAAGCAGAGAGGTTCCACCACCTGAACCCGTAACACTTACAATCTATCTGGAAATAGGGCGGAAACTATAGGTAGAACATGGTCATCAGCCAGTATGTGCCCAAGTGCAGTTACTGTGTGCTATTGGGTTCATGGAGGATGTGTATACAGATAAATAGGCAGGAGCAGATTAAGATTAACATTTAGGAGAGAACAGGGAAAAGTTAGGTTAGTGAGTTGATATAATAGGCTTGTCTAAACAAAGCTCGCTTAAAAACATGGGGGCTAGATATTAGTCTATGTGTATGTATATGTATATAGTACAGACCAAAAGTTTGTACACACCTCATTTAAACATTTTTCTGTATTTTCATGACTATGAAAATTGTACATTCACACTGAAGGCATCAAAACTATGAATTAACACATGTGGAATTATATACTTAACAAAAAAGTATGAAACAACTGAAAATATGTCTTATATTCTAGGTTATTCAAAGTAGCCACCTTTTGCTTTGATGACTGCTTTGCACACTCTTGGCATTCTCTTGATGAGCTTCAAGAGGTAGTCAGCGGAAATGGTTTTCACTTCACAGGTGTGCCCTGTCAGGTTTAATAAGTGGGATTTCTTGCCTTATAAATGGGATTGGGACCATCAGTTTTGTTGTGCAGAAGTCTGGTGGATACACAGCTGATAGTCCTACTGAATAGACTGTTAGCTGCTTTTTTCTTGCCATAATACAAATTCTAAGTAAAGAAAAACGAGTGGCCATCATTACTTTAAGAAATTAAGGTCAGTCAGTGCGAAAAATTGGGAAAACGTTGAAAGTGTCCCCAAGTGCAGTTGCAAAAACCATCAAGCGCTACAAAGAAACTGGCTCACATGAGGACCGCCCCAGGAAAGGAAGCCCAAGAGTCACCTCTGCTTCTGAGGATAAGTTTATCCAAGTCACCAGCCTCAGAAATCGCAGGTTAACAGCAGCTCAGATTAGAGACCAGGTCAATGCCACACAGAGTTCTAGCAGCAGACACATCTCTACAACAACTGTTAAGAAGAGACTTTGTGCAGCTGGCCTTCATGGTAAAATAGCTGCTAGGAAATCACTGCTAAGGACAGGCAACAAGCAGAAGAGAATTATTTGGGCTAAAAAACACAAGGAATGGACATTAGACCAGTGGAAATCTGTGCTTTGGTCTGATGAGTCCAAATTTGAGATCTTTGGTTCCAACCACCGTGTCTTTGTGCGACGCAGAAAAGGTGAACATATGGACTCTACATGCCTGGTTCCCACCGTGAAGCATGGAGGAGGAGGTGTGATGGTGTGGGGGTGCTTTGCTAGTAACAATGTTGGGGATTTATTCAAAATTGAAGGCATACTGAACCAGCATAGCTACCACAGCATCTTGCAGCGGCATGCTATTCCATCCGGTTTGCGTTTAGTTGGACCATCATTTATTTTTCAACAGGACAATGACCCCAAACACACCTCCAGGCTGTGTAAGGGCTATTTGACCAAGAAGGAGAGTGATGGGGTGCTACGCCAGATGACCTGGCCTCCACAGTCACCAGACCTGAACTCAATCGAGATGGTTTGGGGTGAGCTAGAACGTAGAGTGAAGGCAAAAGGGCCAACAAGTGCTAAGCATCTCTGGGAACTCCTTCAAGATTGTTGGAAGACCATTTCCAGTGACTATCTCTTGAAGCTCATCAAGAGAATGCCAAGATATATATAGAGTCCCTGTGGGTGGAGATAAGGGGAGAGGGAAAAAATAATAAAATACTGATAGGCGTTTGTTATAAGTCTCCAAAAATAATGGAAGTAGCGGAGAATATCCTCGTAAAGCAAATAGATGAAGCAGCGACTCAAGGAGAAATCATTATTATGGGAGACTTCAACTACCCTGAAATACATTGGGGGACAGAAACCTGTAGTTCCAGCAAAGGTAATAGGTTTTTGACTACTATGAGAGACAATTACCTTTCACAACTGGTTCAGGACCCAACAAGAAGGGGGGCACTGCTAGACCTAATATTAACCAATAGGCCAGACCGCATATCAAATATACGAGTTGGGGGTCACTTGGGTAATAGTGATCACAAAATAATACGTTTTCATGTAACCTTTAATAAGATGTGTAGCAGAGGGGTTACAAGGACACTAAACTTCAGGAAGGCAAATTTCCAACGGTTAAGAGATGATCTTAGTGCAATAAACTGGGACGATATCCTGAGACATAAAACTACACAAAGCAAATGGGAGACATTTATTAACATCCTGAATAGGACCTGTGTACAATATATACCCTATGGGAATAAACATGCTAGAAATAGGAGGAAACCACTATGGCTAAATAGAGCTGTAAGGGGCGCAATAAGTGACAAAAAGAAAGCATTTAGAGAACTAAAGCAAGTAGGTAGTGATGAGGCATTAAATAACTATAGAAAATTAAATAAATTATGTAAAAACCAAATCAAGGCAGCAAAGATTGAGGCAGAGAGAATCATTGCCAGAGAAAGTAAAAATAACCACAAAATATTCTTTAACTACATAAATAGTAAAAAACTAAAAAATGATAGTGTTGGCCCCCTTAAAAATAGTCTGGGTGAAATGGTGGATGAGGATGAGGAAAAAGCCAATATGCTAAATGATTTTTTTTCAACCGTATTTACACAAGAAAATCGCATGACAGAAAACATGATTAGCGATAACAAAAATTCTCCAGTAAATGTCACTTGCTTAACCCAGCAGGAAGTACGGCGGCGTCTAATAATCACTAAAGTTGACAAATCCCCGGGCCCGGATGGGATACACCCGCGAGTACTGCAGGAATTAAGTAACGTCATAGATAGACCATTATTTTTAATCTTTGAGGATTCCATAATAACAGGGTCTGTACCACAGGACTGGCGTATAGCAAATGTGGTGCCAATATTCAAAAAGGGGACAAAAACTGAACTTGGAAATTATAGGCCGGTAAGCTTAACCTCTACTGTGGGTAAAATCCTGGAGGGTTTCCTAAGAGATGCTATACTAGAGTATCTGAAGAAGAATAACCTCATGACTCAATATCAACATGGGTTTACGAGGGACCGTTCCTGTCAAACTAATCTGATCAGTTTTTATGAGGAGGCAAGTTCTGGACTGGACCAATGAAATGCAGTGGATGTTGTGTATATGGACTTTTCAAAAGCTTTTGATACGGTTCCACACAAAAGGTTGATACATAAAATGAGAACAATGGGGATAGGGGAAAATATATGTATGTGGGTTAAGAATTGGCTCAGTGATAGGAAACAAAGGGTGGTTATTAATGGAAAACACTCAGACTGGGTCTCAGTTAACAGTGGGGTACCACAGGGGTCAGTATTGGGCCCCCTTCTTTTTAACATATTTATTAATGACCTTGTAGGGGGCATACAGAGTAATATTTCAATATTTGCAGATGACACTAAACTCTGCAGGGTAATCAATACAGAGGAGGACAATTTTATATTACAGGAGGATCTATGTAAACTAGAAGCTTGGGCTGATAAATGGCAAATGAGCTTTAATGGGGATAAATGTAAGGTAATGCACTTGGTTTGAGGAAATAAAATGTATAATTATATGCTTAATTGTAAAACACTGGGCAAAACTGTAACTGAAAAAGACCTGGGTGTATTGGTGGACGACAAGCTCACGTTTAGTGGCCAGTGTCAGGCTGCTGCTGCAAAGGCAAATAAAATAATGGGATGCATTAAAAGAGGCATAGATGCTCATGAGGAGAACATAATTTTACCTCTATGCGAGTCATTAGTGCGACCACACTTAGAATACTGTGTACAGTTCTGGTCTCCGGTGTATAAGAAAGACATAGCTGAACTAGAGCGGGTGCAGAGAAGAGCGACCAAGGTTATTAGAGGACTGGGGGGTCTGCAATACCAAGACAGGTTATTACACTTGGGGTTATTTACTGTGGAAAAAAGAAGGCTTAGGGGTGATCTTATTACTATGTACAAGTACATGAGGGGACAGTACAAAGACCTTTCTACTGATCTTTTTACTTTGAGGCCTGAGACGGGGACAAGGGGGCATCTTCTACGTCTGGAGGAAAGAAGGTTTAAACATAATCACAGACTGGGATTCTTTACTGTAAGAGCAGTGAGACTATGGAACGCTCTGCCGCATGATGTTGTAATGAGTGATTCACTGTTAAAATTTAAGAAGGACATGGATGCCTTCCTTGAAAAGTATAATATTACAGGTTATAAATACTAGATTCCTTGATAGGGCGTTGATCCAGGGAACTAGTCTGATTGTCGTATGGAGTCGGGAAGGAATTTTTTTCCCCAATGTGGAGCTTAGTGTTTGCCACATGGGTTTTTTTTTGCCTTCCTCTGGATCAACAAGTTAGGCTATGGGTTGAACTAGATGGGCTTAGTCTTCCTTCAACCTTAAAAACTATGTTACTATGTAAGAGTGTGCAAAGCAGTCATCAAAGCAAAAGGTGGCTACTTTGAAGAACCTAGAATATAAGACATATTTTCAGTTGTTTCACACTTTTTTGTTAAGTATATAATTCCACATGTGTTAATTCATAGTTTTGATGCCTTCAGTGTGAATGTACAATTTTCATAGTCATGAAAATACAGAAAAATCTTTAAATGAGGAGTGTCCAAACTTTTGGTCTGTACTGTATATGTGTAACGGGTCTGGGAGGTGGAACCTCTGAGCAACGATACAAAGGGGCAGTCCTTGTAAGGAAGCGGGTGGCTCCCAGGGTAGGCGGGCAGGTAGTCACGGCAAGTGACGGGGACAGTCTCTGGGTAGAAGGGCAGGAGGTCACGGCAAGTGACGGGGACAGTTTCTGGGTAGAAGGGCAGGAGGTCACGGCAAGTGACGGGGACAGTCTCTGGGTAGAAGGGCAGGAGGTCACGGCAAGTGACGGGAACTGTCTCTTGACAGGCGGGTGGTCACGGCAAGTGACGGCTAAGCCTCCAGATAGGCTAGCAGGCGGGTAGCAGGTGGACGCTCCCAGGTGAGCGGGCAAGAGTCTCTGGACAGGCAGGTGGTCACAGCAAGTGATGGCTTAGCCTCCAGGTAGACTAGCAGGCAGGTAGCAGGTGGACGCTCCCAGGTGAGCGAGTAAGAGTCTCTGGACAGGCAGGTGGTCACAGCACGTGACGGCAGAGCCTCCAGGTAGGCTAGCAGGCAGGTAGCAGGCGGACGCTCCCAGGTGAGCGGGTAAGAGTCTCTGGACAGGCAGGTGGTCACAGCACGTGACGGCAGAGCCTCCAGGTAGGCTAGCAGGCAGGTAGGCAGATGAGCGCTCCCAGGTGAGCGGGTAAGAGTCTCTGGACAGGCAGGTGGTCACAGCATGTGACGGCAGAGCCTCCAGGTAGGCTAGCAGGCAGGTAGCAGATGAGCGCTCCCAGGTGAGCGGGCAATCAGATCCATAGACAGACTGGCAGGGCTGGTAGGCAGACTGTCGGACCGCAGGAATGCAAGTAGATAGACAAGTAACAGGCAGGTATCAAGCAGGATTCTGGCAGTTAACTGGCAGGTAACTGGCAGGTATCTGGTAACGGGACCTGAGGGCTGAAGCAGAGTGATAAGCTATGCAACAACATTGCTCGGGCACCTCCATTTTGGAGGAGGTGCCTTATATATGGTGAGGTCCTCCGGCCATTGGCCGGGGACTCCTTAGGACGGCGCGCGGCCCCTTTAAGAGAGGGGGAGCGCGCGCGCCCTAAGCACAGTGGCCGGGAAGCAGCGCGCGCTGCCAGCAGAGCGGGAGGAAGACGCCGGGCACGGAGCGGAGAGGTGAGGGGAACAGCGTCCCTGCCTAGCAGGAGGCAGGGACGCCGACGCTACAGTACCCCCCCCTTTAGGCCCCCCTTTTTTTAGGCCAGACAGAAATTTATCAAGGATGAGAGGGACATGGATGTTCTCCCGGGGCTCCCACGTTCTCTCCTCAGGACCAAACCCCTTCCAATCCACTAGAAAAAAGGTCTTTCCTCTTACCCTTTTGGTGGCCAGAATGTTCTCTACCTCAAACTCGTTTTCAGCGGAAACCGGAGCAGGAGGCGTACCTGTAGACTTGGAAAAAGAGTTAAGTACCACGGGTTTGAGGAGAGATACATGGAAGGAGTTAGGGATCCGCAAGTTGGCCGGGAGTTTCAATTTATAGGCCACTGGGTTGATTTGTTTGATAACTTCC
Source organism: Phyllobates terribilis (assembly GCF_046119375.1). NCBI lineage: Eukaryota > Metazoa > Chordata > Amphibia > Anura > Dendrobatidae > Phyllobates > Phyllobates terribilis. The sequence goes on along the minus strand of NW_027362762.1, from coordinate 443,559,058 downwards.
AGTGGGCCGATGAACCGAGGCCCTAACTTGTAGGAAGGAATCTTGAGCCGGACATACTTGGACGAGAGCCAGACTTTATCTCCAGGACGGAATTGTGGAGGATCCAGGTGTTTTTTGTCAGCGTGTCTTTTCATCCGCTCGGACGACTGAAGGAGTGCGGATTGGGTACTCTCCCAAATGGAGGAGAATTCGCTAACGAGAGATTCCGCAGCCGGATTGTCCACCGAGGTGGAGACGGGAAATGGGATCCGAGGATGCTGACCGAAGACTACAAAAAACGGGGATTTGGAGGAAGATTCGCTCTCGTGATTATTATAAGAGAACTCGGCCCATGGTAGGAGATCCACCCAGTCCGAATGGTGGGCATTAACGAAGTGCCGGAGGTAACTGGTCAGGATCTGATTGATCCGCTCCACTTGACCATTGGACTGTGGCTGGTAGGCGGAGGAGAAGTCCAGGGTGACGTCCAGCAGCTTACATGTGGCTCCCCAGAAGCGTGAGGTGAACTGAACCCCACGATCCGACACGATGTGGAGGGGCAAGCCATGGAGACGGAAGATGTGGCGGATAAAGTCTTTAGCCAGCTCGGGTGCAGACGGGAGGCCCGGCAGGGTAATGAAGTGAGCCATCTTGGAAAAGCGGTCAGCGACCACCCAAATGACCGTACAACCGGCAGAGACAGGGAGATCCGTTATAAAGTCCATAGCTATATGCTGCCACGGGGCAGCAGGTACTGGAAGAGGAAGGAGGTGACCGGCTGGCAGATGTCTCGGAACCTTGTTGCGGGCGCAGGACACACAGGCTGAAACAAAGTCTATTATGTCCTTGTGCAGGGTAGGCCACCAGTAATGCCGGTTAATAAGCTGGAGGGTCTTTTTCTGACCGGCGTGGCCAGCTAGCTTAGACGAGTGACCCCAGTGTAGGATCTTCTTCCGATCAGGTACTGTTACGAACGTCTTACCGGGAGGGAGACGATTTAGATTCACGGGGGCCACCTGCATTACTCTGGCGGGATCAATGATGTGAATAGGCTCCTCCTCTAGATCAGACACCAGGAAGGATCGGGACAAGGCGTCAGCTTTGATGTTTTTGTCTGCCGGGCGAAAATGAAGAACGAAATCAAAGCCGGCAAAAAACAAGGACCACCGGGCTTGGCACGGGTTAAGTCTCTGGGCGCTCTGGAGGTAAGCCAAGTTCTTGTGGTCCGTGTAAATAATTACTGGGTGAAGAGCCCCCTCGAGCAGGTAACGCCACTCCTCCAGTGCCAGCTTAATGGCCAATAACTCTCGGTCTCCTATAGAATAATTGCGCTCAGAAGGGGAGAAGAGTTTGGAGAAGAAGCCGCAAGTTACCATTCTTCCGGAAGACGACTTTTGGGTAAGTACCGCTCCGGCTCCAGAGGAGGAGGCGTCCACTTCCAGGAAGAATTGTTTGTTGCCGTCCGGACGATGCAGCACCGGGGCGGAAGCGAAAGCCTGTTTTAAGGAAAGAAAGGCTTCCTCTGCTTCGGGCGGCCATTCTCTGGGATTAGTGCCCTTACGGGTGAGCGCAGAGATTGGGGCACCCGGGAAGAGAAGTGCGGTATGAAGAGGCGGTAGTAGTTGGCGAAGCCCAGGAACCGCTGAATAGCCTTCAACCCCTCTGGTCGGGGCCACTTCTGGATGGCAGACAGTTGCTCGGGATCCATTCGTAGGCCGGTCTGAGAGAATATGTAGCCCAAAAACGGAAGCGAGGTCTGCTCAAAGAGGCACTTCTCATATTTAGCGTAGAGGTGGTTCTGCCTGAGCCTGAGCAGGACCTGACGAACATCCCTCCGGTGAGTGAGAAGATCCGTAGAGAAGACCAAGATGTCGTCCAGGTACACCACTACGCAGGAGTAGAGAAGGTCCCGGAAGATGTCATTGACCAACTCTTGAAAGACGGCGGGAGCGTTACAGAGACCGAAGGGCATTACCAGGTATTCATAGTGGCCGTCCCGGGTGTTGAATGCCGTCTTCCATTCATCCCCCTGACGGATACGGACCAGGTTATACGCCCCACGGAGGTCCAGCTTGGTGAAGATTCTAGCCCCCCTCAGATGGTCAAATAATTCCGGAATGAGCGGAAGGGGGTATTTATTCTTCACCGTGATCTGGTTAAGGCCTCTATAGTCTATACAGGGACGGAGTGAGCCGTCCTTCTTTTTGATGAAGAAGAAGCCTGGTCCCGCCGGGGAGGTCGATTTCCGGATAAATCCCCGGGCCAGATTCTCCTCAATATATTCAGACATGGACCGGGTCTCAGCGGCGGACAAAGGGTAAATACGCCCACGGGGAGGAGTAGCGCAGGGCATCAAGTCGATTGGGCAGTCGTATGGTCTATGAGGGGGTAATGTCTCTGCCTCCTTTTTTATTAAAGACGTCCGCATAAGACCAATAGGGAACCGGAAGACCAGGTAGATTGGCTGGGGTAGGAGAAGGACGGACAGGATGGACGGGAACTAAACAAGTCTTATGGCAGTCCTGTCCCCAGCGAAGGACTTCTCCGGTCTGCCAATCAAGCACGGGTGCATGTTTCTGAAGCCAAGGTGGGCCTAGCAAGAGGGCGTGAGAGAGTCCAGGCAGAACATGAAAGAAGATGCTCTCTGAGTGCAGCATTCCCACATGCAGAGTTATGGATTCGGTGATGAGTTGGATGGGATGTGGTAAGAGGCCCCCATCTACGGCAGCGACAGACAAGGGTACAGCTAGAGGTTTGGTGGGAATGCGGTATTTCTCTACCAGGGACTGAGAAATGAGATTTCCGGCAGCTCCAGAGTCAAGTTGGGCTAGTTCAAAATAACGGTTCTCCCCGCAGATGATAGAGACCGACAGCAACAGAGATGGAGAGGGTTTACTCTTTTCTAGGACGACCTCTCTGAGCGATCCTAGACACAGGCGTTTCCCGACCTCTCCGGGCAGGAGCGGATCCGGTGCTCCTTACTGCCACAGTAGAAGCAGCTCCCCTCGGCTCGGCGTAACTCTTGACGGGTCTTGACCATCTTGGTCTGGTCGACCTGCATAGGCTCGGGTGAGTGCGCCTGGGGAGTAATGGGAGAAGTGACGGGTTTCTGGAAGGTAGGGGCTAGACGTGGAAACCTCCTCTCACGGGTGACCTCTTTGGCGCGCTCCTGGAACCGGATGTCTATCCGGGTGGCAAGAGTTATTAAGTCGTCAAGAGTGGTAGGAATGTCCCGACCGGCGAGTTCATCCTTAATACGGCCGGACAGACCCTCCCAAAAGACAGACACCAGGGCGTCGTTATCCCAGGCCAGCTCCGAAGCAAGGGTACGGAACTGTATGGCATATTGGCCCACGGTGAGATTTCCTTGACGGAGGCGTAGCAGAGATGATGCGGATGAGGTCTTCCGTCCTGGTTCGTCGAAGACTTTCCGGAAAGCCGTGAGAAAGGCTGGCAGGTTGGACACCAGGTGTTCTCCTCTCTCCCATAGAGGATTTAGCCAAGCCAGTGCCTCTCCCGTAAGATGGGACATGATGAAGGCTACTTTGGCTCGGTCGGTGGAAAACTGGTGTGCCAACAGTTCGAAGTGCAGAGTGCACTGGTTAATGAAGCCCCGTGCCAGGCTGGGATCTCCGCCAAAACGAGGAGGAGCAGAGAGGCGGGGACCGGGAAGAGATGCCATGGTGTTGATGGGCTGCGGCGGTGCCGGGGTAGTAAGTGTGCGTGTGGAGGCAGCTCCCGAAGAGGTAGACAATGTGTCCAGGCGGGAGTTAACACTACGCAGATGACTCAGGATGGACTCCTGTTGGGACCTCTGACGGGAAAGTTCATGACACAAGTCCGAGAGCGAGGGAGCTTGGGTGCCACCGGGTTCCATGGCCCGAGCAAACTGTAAAGGGTCTGGGAGGTGGAACCTCTGAGCAACGATACAAAGGGGCAGTCTTTGTAAGGAAGCGGGTGGCTCCCAGGGTAGGCGGGCAGGTAGTCACGGCAAGTGACGGGGACAGTCTTTGGGTAGAAGGGCAGGAGGTCACAGCAAGTGACGGGGACAGTCTCTGGGTAGAAGGGCAGGAGGTCACGGCAAGTGACGGGGACAGTCTCTGGGTAGAAGGGCAGGAGGTCACAGCAAGTGACGGGGACAGTCTCTGGGTAGAAGGGCAGGAGGTCACGGCAAGTGACGGGGACAGTCTCTGGGTAGAAGGGCAGGAGGTCACGGCAAGTGACGGGAACAGTCTCTTGACAGGCGGGTGGTCACGGCAAGTGATGGCTAAGCCTCCAGATAGGCTAGCAGGCGGGTAGCAGGTGGACGCTCCCAGGTGAGCGGGCAAGAGTCTCTGGACAGGCAGGTGGTCACAGCAAGTGATGGCTAAGCCTCCAGGTAGACTAGCAGGCAGGTAGCAGGTGGACGCTCCCAGGTGAGCGGGTAAGAGTCTCTGGACAGGCAGGTGGTCACAGCACGTGACGGCAGAGCCTCCAGGTAGGCTAGCAGGCAGGTAGCAGGCGGACGCTCCCAGGTGAGCGGGTAAGAGTCTCTGGACAGGCAGGTGGTCACAGCACGTGATGGCAGAGCCTCCAGGTAGGCTAGCAGGCATGTAGGCAGATGAGCGCTCCCAGGTGAGCGGGTAAGAGTCTCTGGACAGGCAGGTGGTCACAGCACGTGACGGCAGAGCCTCCAGGTAGGCTAGCAGGCAGGTAGCAGATGAGCGCTCCCAGGTGAGCGGGCAATCAGATCCATAGACAGACTGGCAGGGCTGGTAGGCAGACTGTCGGACCGCAGGAATGCAAGTAGATAGACAAGTAACAGGCAGGTATCAAGCAGGATTCTGGCAGGTAACTGGCAGGTATCTGGTAACGGGACCTGAGGGCTGAGGCAGAGTGATAAGCTATGCAACAACATTGCTCGGGCACCTCCATTTTGGAGGAGGTGCCTTATATATGGTGAGGTCCTCCGGCCATTGGCCGGTGACTCCTTAGGACGGCGCGCGCGGCCCCTTTAAGAGAGGGGGAGCGCGCGCCCTAAACACAGTGGCCGGGAAGCAGCGCGCGCTGCCAGCAGAGCGGGAGGAAGACGCCGGGCACGGAGTGGAGAGGTGAGGGGAACAGCGTCCCTGCCTAGCAGGAGGCAGGGATGCCGACGCTACAGTACCCCCCCCTTTAGGCCCCCCTTTTTTTAGGCCAGACAGAAATTTATCAAGGATGAGAGGGGCATGGATGTTCTCCCGGGGCTCCCACGTTCTCTCCTCAGGACCAAACCCCTTCCAATCCACTAGAAAAAAGGTCTTTCCTCTTACCCTTTTTTGTAGTCACCCCCAAAATTAAAGTGGAAAAACACACTACAGGCTGATCCAACTTTGATGTAATGTCCTTAAAACAAGTCAAAATGAGGCTCAGTATTGTGTGTGGCCTCCACGTGCCTGTATGACCTCCCTACAACGCCTGGGCATGCTCCTGATGAGGTTGCGGATGGTCTCCTGTGGGATCTCCTCCCAGACCTGGACTAAAGCATCCGCCAATTCCTGGACAGTCTGTAGTGCAACGTGACGTTGGTGGATGGAGCGAGACATGATGTCCCAGATGTGCTCAATCGGATTCAGGTCTGGGGCAGGGGCGGACCAGTCCATAGCTTCAATACCTTCATCTTGCAGGAATTGCTGACACACTCCAGCCACATGGGGTCTGGCATTGTCCTGCATTAGGAGGAACCCAGGGCCAACCGAACCAGCATATGGTCTCACAAGGGGTCTGAGGATCTCATCTCGGTACCTAATGGCAGTCTGGCTACCTCTGGCGAGCACATGGAGGGCTGTGCGGCCCTCCAAAGAAATGCCACCCCACACCATTACTGACGGGTTTGGTCATGCTGAAGGATGTTGCAGGCAGCAGATCGCTCTCCACGGCATCTCCAGACTCTGTCATGTCTGTCACATGTGCTCAGTGTGAACATGCTTTCATCTGTGAAGAGCACAGGGCGCCAGTGGCGACTTTGCCAATCCTGGTGTTCTGTGACAAATGCCAAGGGTCCTGCACGGTGTTGGGCTGTGAGCACAACCCCCATCTGTGGACGTCAGGCCCTCATACAACCCTCATGGAGTCGGTTTCTAACAGTTTGTGCAGACACATGCACATTTGTGGCCAGCTGGAGGTCATTTTGCAGGGCTCTGGCAGTGCTCCTCCTGTTCTTCCTTGCACAAAGATGGAGGTAGCAGTCCTGCTGCTGGGTTGTTGCCCTCCTACGGCCCTCTCCACATCTCCTGGTGTACTGGCCTGTCTCCTGGTAGCGCCTCCAGCCTCTGGACACTATGCTGACAGACACAGAAAACCTTTTTGCCACAGCTCGCATTGATGTGCCATCCTGGATGAGCTGCACTACCTGAGCAACTTCTGTGGGTTGTAGAGTCCGTCTCATGCTACCACGAGTGTGAAAGCACAACCAACATTCAAAAGTAACCAAAACATCAGCCAGAAAGCATTGGTACTGAGATGTGGTCTGTGGTCCCCACCTACAGAACCACTCCTTTATTGAATGTGTCTTGATAATTGCCAATAATTTCCATCTATTGTCTATTCCATTTGCACAACAGCATGTGAAATTGATTGTCAATCAGTGTTGCTTCCTAAATGGACAGTTTGATTTCACAAAAGTTTGATCTACGTGGAGTTATATTCTGTTGTTTAAGTGTTCCCTTTATTTTTTTGAGCAGTGTATATACAAATATACATAGATAAATATCTATGTGTGTGTATATATATATATATATATATATATATATATATATCTATATGAATAGATATATCTATATAAATAAAAATGTAAATGTTCGTTTGTTCAAAATCTTAAATCTCCGAAAGTTCTTCACCGATTGCTTTGAAATTTTGACACAATGTTGCATGTTTTTATATACCTCCTATGTTTTTATATGCCAGCTGTTGGACATAAAAGCAGCAGCGAGGGGGGAATGTTACGAGCTCAGTCTCAGGCTGACTCTCCCCGGCCATCCGGCATTCTCCCCACCTTAGTGACATCTCATTCATAAACCCTTCTCCCTCTCCTTCATTCGCCCCAGCCGCTGCCTGTGCTCTGCTCCTTTCGTGTCCCCCGTGGGGGCTGGGGGCAAGAGGAATGACGAGACCGTCTGTTCAAGGATGAAAGACGCTGCTGCTCATCACCACCACCGCCTCTGCTCTCTGGCACCGCTGCTGCGGCTCCTTCTTCTCCGGCAGGTGAGTCTTATTTCCAACTGCGCAACAACAAGCGGGAGAGGGAGGGAAGGAGAGAAAGAGGCTGCATGGAGAGGCCCAGCCTCGGCCTCCGCTCTGTGCTCTGAGCTGGGCCCCAGCCTCACAGCAGTGGGCGGATAGCGAGCGACTGCAAGTCCCACTGCGCCACCGGCGGGAGCAGCGCTGTGGCGCTGTGATCTGGCCGCTACTGGCCCGGGACATGTCAAGCGGATCACCCCCTCCTCCTCTGCCGCCTACCTTCATCTTTGTGCCCCCTCCTGTCACATTCCCTCTGTACTAGGGAATTGCATAACTAGCAATCCCTAACATGACCGGCCCCATTGTGACACCTCACTGCAAGTATCGACCTCTTTAGTGACCTGTGCAGAGTACAGGCCTGCAGGGGACACAGGGTACAGACTGCCACCATGCCTGCCTGATGGGCACAACTATCAACAGCGCCAGCATTGCCCCATCTGATATCTATATAAATAAAAATGTAAGTATATATCTAAATGGATGGGATGAATGCACAATGGTGCACAAAAAAATTGCTCAAGGCTCTTGATCGATCATTGCAAGATTTACGTGGAAACATCATACCATTTGTGAATGCATTAATATTGCTTGCAGGAGTTTTCAGGCAAACATTACCTGTAATTCCTCGATCGACACCAGAGGACAAAATAAATGCTTGCCTGAAATACTCTACTTTGTGGCGACACGTAAAGACGTTAAAATTAACTACAAATATGCGTGTCCAGGTACAAAATTATCAATCAGCTGAAAAATTCTCGCATCAATTGCTGGAAATTGGGAACGGAAAGGTGCTGGTTGATCTGATCTCAGGACAAATTTCATTGCCTTATAACTTCTGCAATTTAGTGACGTCAAAAGAACAATTGGTTGAAAACATATTTCCCAACATTCAAATGAATTATAAGAATCATGATTGGCTGAGTGAATGAGCTATTCTTGCGGCCAAGAACAAAGACGTCTACGAACTTAGCAATATTATTCAGTCTAACATTCAAAGCAAGGCAGTCACATACAAGTCCGTTGACACTGTTGTGGAAGCAGATGAAGCGGTTAATTATCCAACAGAATTTTTGAATTCACTCGATCTGCCAGGGATGCCACCGCACGTACTGCAATTGAAAATCGACGTGCCAATTATCATGTTGCGAAATATCAACCAGCCAAAGCTTTGCAACGGCAAGCGGCTTGCAGTAAAACAATTAATGAGCAACGTCGTTGAAGCAACAATCTTGACAGGACCTTTCAGGGGCCATATATACAGTACGGAGCATCATATGGGGCCATATATACAGTACGAAGCACCTTGTGGGGCCATGTGTACTGTGTGGAGCACTATGTGGAGTCATGTATACAGTACGGAGCACTATGCGGGGTCATGTATACAGTACGGAGCACTATGCGGGGCCATGTATACAGTATGTAGCACTATGCGGGGCCATGTATACAGTACGGAGCACTATGTGGGGTCATGTATACAGTACGGAGCACTATGCGGGGCCATGTATACAGTACGGAGCACCATGTGGGGCCATGTATACAGTACGGAGCTCCATGTGGGGCCATGTATACAATACAGAGCACCATGTGGGTCCATGTATACAGTACGGAACACTATGCGGGGCCATGTATACAGTACGGAGCACTATGCGGGGCCATGTATACTGTGTGGAGCACCAGGTGGGGCCATTATACTGTATGGAGGACTATGAGGGGCTCATTATTCTGTATGGAGGACTATGTGGGGCCATTATACTATGTGAAGGACTATGTGGGGCCATTATACTGTATGGAGGACTATGAGGGGCCCATTATTCTGCATGAAGGACTATGTGGGGCCCTGTATACTGTATGGAGGACTCTTTGTGGCCATTATACTGTATGCAGGACTCTTTGTGGCCATTATACTATATGGAGGACTCTTTGTGGCCATTATACTGTATGGAGGACTATGTGGGGCCCATTATACTGTATGGAGGACTATGTGGGGCCATTATACTGTATGGAGGACTCTTTGTGGCCATTATACTAAAAGTGTTGGGATTACAGTTGGAGAATCATACTGTGATGGAGTCACCATACTTTGTTGGGGGGATTGAGGGAGAGTGGTACAGTAGGGTCATCATACTGTGAGTGTGGAGGAATTCACTGTGGGGATATCATACTGTGTTTGGGGGCACTTTTGTTTGCATCATTCATTATCGGTTTCATTCAAGGATTTTTATCTTCTCTTAAATGACATATTTAAATTAGACCATTGGGCCATATGCTTTTTACATAACATATTATAATATTCCACTCTAATTTTTAAAGTAATCGTTATATTTGATAAAGAAAAAGTTCCTCAATTGTAGACACTTTTTTAATAAATATCAAGGTTCGTCCGCGACTTTGGCCAAGCTTTGAACTTTGGCCCTCTGTGTATTTGAATTTGACATCCTTGGCTTTAAAGGGAACCTGTCATGTTGTATCTAATATCTACACTGCCCCCATTGCTTTGTAAGTGATGCAATGTTCATTACTAACAAGCTTTTTTCATTAAAATTGGTGGTAGTATAATGATTTTATAACATCTATAATATAACCGGGGATGCGTACCTCTGTCTGAAGCCTCGATAGACTGCGCATGCGTGACGCGCAGTCTGGCTCCAGACAGAAGCAGGCATCCAGCCGTTACAGGTAAGAGGAGGTGTATGGCGCCGGAGATCGCGGTATGCGTAGGCTCTGAACGCATACCGTGATCTACGGTGCGATACTTGCATACTTTCCTGACCGGGAGGAGCGTTGCCGCGGCGCCTCCCTTCGCAGGAGACCGGGGCAGGAGTGAGGCGTCGGATCGGCGCGTGCGCATAGCGCTATCCAGCTCCATTTTACTGAAGACACATTTACAGTGCGGACAGCGCGGTGCTCCGGCGCTGCATTCCTCCCCCGGCCTCCGGCAGAACAGGACGCAGCAGCGCTGAAGTACAGAGACGAAAGGTGAGTATAAGTGTTTATTTTTTTTGTACGTGTGTACAGTGTGAAAGGGATGAGGGGGCCACACATAACAGGATTGTGGGGTGAGGGGTACCACGCATACCAGGATTGGTGGGTGAGGAGTACCATGCATACCAGGATTGGGGGGTGAGGGGTACCACGCATACCAGGATTGGGGGGTGAGGGGACCATGCATACCGGGATTGGGGATGAGGGGTGCCACGCATACCGGGATTGGGGATGAGAGGTGCCACGCATACCGGGATTGGAGATGAGGGGTGCCACGCATATCGGGATTGGGAATGAGGGGTGTCACGCATACCGGGATTGGGAATAAGGGGAGCCACGCATACCGGGATTAGGAATGAGGGGTGCCACGCATACCCGGATTGGGGATGAGAAGTGCCACGCATACCGGGATTGGGGATGAGGGGTGCCATGCATACCAGGATTGGGGATGAGGGATGGGGTGCCATGCATACCAGGATGAGGGATACCATACATACCAGGACAGGGATGAGGGATGGGGTACCACGCATACCAGGATTGGGGATGAGGAGTGCCACGCATACCAGGATTGGGAATGAGGGGTGCCACGCATATCAAGATTGGGGATGAGGGGTGCCACGCATACCGGGATTGGGGATGAGGGGTGCCATGCATACAGGGATTGGGGATATGGGGTGCCATGCATACTGGGATTGGGGGTGAGGGGTACCATGCATACCGAGATTGGGGACAAGGGATGGGGTGCCATGCATACCAGGATGAGGGATACCATACATACCAGGATAGGGATGAGGGGTGCCACACATACCAGGATTGGGGGTGAGGGGTGCCACGCATACCAGGATTGGGGGTGAGGGGTGCCATGCATACCAGGATAGGGGGTGAGGGGTGTCATGCATACCAGGATAGGATGGTGGAGACAGGATGGGGGCAGCACAAATACAAGGAGGGGGGCAGCACATACCAGCATGGGAGACCATATACCAATAAAAATGCTCGCCACCCGGGCGTAGAACGGGTTCAATAGCTAGTTATATATATTTTGTCCTACCTGCTCATTTTCAGTCATAAGGGTGTGATCCTGCTATTCAGTCAGGGGCGGGCGCAGCATTCAGTCACTGCTGGCGTCGCCCACTTGTTTGAATATTGCTGCCGGCAAGCGCTATTATTGTGGAGCGCATGCGCATTTCTACATGTCCGCCCGCTGGTCTCGCGCCTGCACAGTGAGGCTGTGCCGCTGCTCATGGGCCACTGCTGTATGCTTGCCCCCTAGGCCAAAATTTGCCAGCCAGCCCCTGCACACCATACAATAATGTTGGATTAAATTGGCCAGAGCAGCTTTTTATTAACAATTATTAACAAACATTGTAAAAAGCAACGACCTTCTAGAGGGGTGGTCCTCGAAGACCCAAACCTATAAACAACAGGTCTAACAAGCCCACCTTGGCCCAGGTTGTATCTCACCTCTAGCCGCTAAGCACCTACGGCTATAGGTGAGATACGGCTCAGAGGCACCTATTAATTAACTGGGCCAATGAACATAACCATTAACCATGGCCCTCTAATCCCTTCTCCGGGATTATTTAAACACCCGTCACCACTTAATTCCACCTAGGGGGGTCCAGAACCTCGTGAGACACCCCCCCCACACACCGATCCGCCATTATCCAACTCCACCAACTTCAAGGACCTCCCCCCATGCCACAAGCATAAATGTTTTGCATCTCACAAACATTTATATCCCTGTATGCCTTCGTGTATTGCTAAACATTAAGGCTCCCGGCAAGGCTTTATTAATGCCTTCTATTGACCAAGCCCCCCGCCAAACCTTCTGAAGAATGATATCAGACCGTATTGCAAGAACCTTGGGAAACATTGCCCATAGCCTCAGCAGATCAAACTTAATGTCTTTTATCAATTTCCTACAAGGTCTCCTACCTAAATCATTGCCCCCCAAGTAAAGTACCAATACATCCGGGACCCGGTCAAGCCGGACGAAACAGTGAAACTCCCAGAGGAATTGATTACAGACCATACCCCGTTTCCCAATCCACCGGAGAATAGCATCTTCCCTTGTGACACCCAATTGACACTCCTCCAGGCGCACCGCTGCATGCAAAGCCACCCAGAATACAAATGAGTGTCCCATAATCCACACGAGCAGCTGAATACTATCTGTAAAAAATAAAACATAACTTTAACTTATAAACCCCACTCAAGTAAAAAAAACTACATCCTTCATATGACTGCCCAAATTAAACCATGGCTGGATGTATCTACAACCTGAACCTTGCTGATTCTCAATGCCCAATCCTCTTAACCACTTCATCACCTAGCCCCTCCTGGCGGCCTCTGTAGCTGCTCCAATCCTAAATGAATGGCCACTATAATCCTTTGATGGACAACCCCTAACTCCAGACAACGCTTAAAGACAGCTATAAATTGAAAGCGCGATAGAAACGAACCATCAGCATGAATCAATAATGGGGCATTAAACCCGCCAGACCTTGGTCCAGTCTACATCCTTTTCCAGCTGTATCTGGTTTTGACGAACGGATAAACACCTCGACTCTGTCATCATATAAGTCCAGGTCTTCCCTAAAAAGACCCCCTTTTTTAAATCTGGAAGGGCTAACTAACTCCCCTAAACAAAGTGCTCCAAAAAAGGCGAATGACAAAGCCAGTTTAAACAAGTCTATCTCCCATTGAGACGGAAAAATGGAAACTAGCAGCCTGCCTATGAGTAATACTAACTCATAAGAGACGTCTCTTGTCCACCACTTTCCAGCCCTTCCTCCACCCCTTTAATGTTTATAGCACCAGAAAAGATTTTGTCTCATCCCGAAGCCCTCAAGCTTTAAAACCAGAAGGTAAACCTGCCATAAAGTTGTTCATCTCTGGGACTGACCAGTCTGCCTCCCAATAGTGGCCCACTAATAAAAATAACAAACTCACCTCCTCAACCCCTCGACCCCATTGCCTAAAGATGCCCTCCAATCTTCCCAAATCTTCCAAGCTTGACCATAGTGTGTCCATGTCCTATCCGCTAAAGACAACAAAATCATATTCCTTACTGCCTGAAAGGAAGGTTCCACAACTCTGCCAGACATACTAAACCTGTCGTTCTTGCCTGAAGTACCAACCTCCGAAATCGATCTCACTGCGAATGAAAAATAACATCAGTGATTGGAGTTTTTATTCCTGGCCTAAACTCTGCCACAACCCACATGTTCAGTGGGTTGAACCCAGCAATACCAACCATTGCAAAACCTTCAGCACCTGCGGCGACAATGCTGATAAGGAATTTATCACTGCCTTCATGATCACACTGAAAACTGACTTTCTTGTTCTTAATGTTATCCCCCCAAACTGACAATGCCACAACAATGTGAAATAAATGAAGTAAGATATGTTGTCAAGCCTTGAGCAATCCAAATCTGGGGCCACCTGCCAGCCAACCAACTTCCCAAAAATAAATACCAAAACCATGCTGCCCCGCTATGTCAATAAACAAGCCCAAATCTTCAGCTCTCACCACTGGCTCAATCTAAATTGACCTGCCATTGTATGTCTCCAGAAAAACTGCCCAAACACAGAAATCCTCCCGTAATTCCTTCTTAATCCTGACAAAATGATGAGGAGACTTCATGCCAGCTGTCGCTGATGACAAACGCAGACAAAAAGCCCTACCCATCAGCATGATTCGGCACGTGAAGTTGAATTTTCCAAGTAAGGATTGCAATTCTCTCAGAGTAACCTTACATAGTTTTCTAACTCTAGACACTTCTGCCAAAAGGTCCGTAATTTTCTCCCTGAGCAGCCTACACTCCATTTCCATTGTATCTATTACAATTATCAAGAAACTCAATGATATAACTGGCCCCACTGTCTTTTCAGCAGCTAAAGAAACTCTGAACTTCTTAGCCATACTTTCCAATGTATGTAACAGGATGGAACAATGGGACGCATGAGCCAAATCAATGTACAAAAAATCATCCAAATAGTGGATGCAAGAATTCAAACCCAAAACTTCCATAACTACCTAATCCAAAAAAGTACTAAACGATTAGAAGTAAGCGCAAGTTAGTGAACATCCCATAGGGAGACAACAATCGATGAAAAAAACCCTGTCTCAAAAACAACTCAATAAGTGCATGCTATCAGGATGCACAGGTAATAACCGGAATGCTGCCTTTATATCAGTTTTTGCCAACAAAACCCCTTTTCCGAAAAAACGCACCCAATCAATTGCAGTGTCAAACGAAGTATAAATTACTGCGCATAACTCTGAATCAATGCCGTCGTTCACTGAAGTGCATTTTGCAAAAGATAAATGGTGGATTAACCTAACTTTATTTGGCTCCTTTTTAGGGATGACACCAAGTGGTGAAACCCTCAGATTACTAAGGGGAGCCACAACAAAAGATCCTGCCATCCTACCCATTGCCACCTCCTTAGCCAACATGTTAAACAACATCGGAAAATTGAATTGCCCATCTTAAATTCTTTGTGGATAACTTAAGTTTGGTATCAACAAACGGGATCTGAAAAACGCCCCTAAACCCTTCTTTTAACAAAATGGCTGCTGCTTTTTCAGGATACTTATTTAGAAAGTGCTCCAACTCAGCCAGAAGCACCGGCGTCGCTCCTTTTGTCAGAATTTTCTCCCCCTCTGTCTACTACCCTTGAAACATTTTGCTGCACTGTAAGTACCCCCCACAGACTTAACATTCATATTTAAATTTACACTTATTCCCAAATTTACAAGTCCCCTTATTGAAGAGGAAACACAGTCCTCTCTGCAACGCCACCGAGTGTCCTGACTGTCCCGAATCACCGGTGAACCCTGGAAACGACTGACTACCCTGGCATATCATAGTAGGAGCCGTCACCCTCAACCATTAAGCGATGTCCTTATGGTCTCAGTGAATACTGGATCGCCTTCCATTGACGAAACTGTTTGTTGTATCTGAGCTAACCTTGGACCCCCATACACCCTGTAAGCTTCCCCAATCGCTTCCATGTAATAAAAAAGGCCCAATCAATTCTCAGGAGCCTTTTCACCTATTACACTAGCTAAGATGGCGAATGCCTGCAACCAATTAGTGAAAGTTCTGGGTATTAAGCGACACCTCCTCTTTTCCTCATCCTTCTTTTTTGAGTCGTCATTTCTAGCCCTGTCAAGATTAAAGCGCTCTAGCAGTAAAAGAGAAAAAATTTCAACATATTCCCCTTTACAAATTTTTTCCCTCACCTCTTGTTTTAAATGAGCCCCCATTTAAAACAAGAGGTATACGTATACCTCTCCCTTTGCTGTATCATCTACCTGTACGGAATCCTCCTTATCTTTATCCTTATCCTCCCCAGCCGATTGGCCAGATACCCCATCACACGCCGCATTGGACAATGGAAAACCTGTCCCTATGCTCAACGTTTCTGAACCCTGTGCCCCCCACTAACCCCACCAGACCCCAAAGCAATAACTGGATTCCCCAACCACACCGCGGTTGGAGACACCCTTCCCTGAGTACCCCCAAACGCCAATAATATAGCCAAATCCCTTAATCCATGCAAAAACAGACCCATTCCTCTGTGAACGCCCTCCCCCCCAGAAACAACATCCTGACCTCTAATTTCTGGGGCAGTTAACAAAGGCCTGAAAGGAAAGATTTGCAACGTCTCACCTAGCTGCCTGGGTGCTGTGTTCCCAGCAGCTGGAAATCCGTGCTCCTGGAGCTTCCGTCCTTGATCCAGTCTATGCGTGAGCTATTCCTCGGCCCTCACAGAGCCTCTACCACCTGGGAAAGGGCTTGACATGACCGTATCCATCTAGCCAGCGGATTGCTGACCACGCTGTGGGGCCATGTCTGCAGTCTGTGCAGAAGATGCTGTACTACTATGGGCAGGGTCAGCCGACTGCTATCCGTATGATAATGGCATGTCAGCACTAACGGCTGATCCAGCCATGCTGTATGCAGGGCCAGCCGACTGCTGCCCGTATGACTCAAACCTCCCAGCTGTTAACTGAGTTGATACCGGAGCCAGCTGAATGCTAGCCGTAAGTAATTAACCCCTCTGAATGAACGGCTAACACCGCCGTGTTGTGGGCAGAGCCAGCCGCCTGATGCTCGCCGCACTGAGGAGCCACACAGTCTGACCCCCGGCCTGTTCCCGCTCCGGTCTGGAGACCTGCCGTTTCTTCTCCTGACACCTCACACGAAGACTGACCGACTCCTTCCCCTGGTGCAGGCCCTGCCGACTGGGAGAATTAAAAAAAAAAAAATGATGACGATATGATGACATATTCAATATGACGACCTAATGTTATCAAATTCTGTAGAGAGAATGCTCACTATACCCCTGGATACAATTCTTTAGGGGTGTAGTTTCAAATGAGGTCACTTGTGTCTGCTGTTTAGGCGTCTTAGCCAAATTTGTGTTCCAAAATTTCAAATATTGCTTCTTCCCTTCCGTGACCTGCCGTTTATCCAAACAGAACTTTTTGATTACATGTGGGTCATCGTTGCATTCGTAAGAAAGTGGGTAACAGACTGTGGGGTCCACTTTTTGGCGTTACCTCTTGCAAAAGTGAAAAAATTAGGGCTAAAGCAACATTTTAGAGGTAAAATATAATTTTTTTTTTTTCATTCCGCTTTGCGTTAATTCCTGTGTAGCATCTGTAGAGTTAAAAAATTTCCTGCAGCAGTTTTGAAGTATTTGAGGGGTGTGTTTTTTTTTTTAATTGTATCACTTTTGGGGAGTTTCCAATATATAGGCCCCTCGAAGTCCATTTAAATCTGTTTAAGTCCCTAAAGAAAAGGGTTTTGTAAAGTTGTTGAAAAAATGAGAAATAGCTGCTAAAATTGTAACTTCTAACATCCTAACAAAATAAAATGACGTTTGAAAAATTATCCAGATATAAAGCAGACATATGGGAAATGTTATTTATTAATTATTTTGTACAGCAGGACTAACTGGTTTAAGGATAAAAAGATTGAAAGTTTGAAAATTGTGATTTTTTTTTAAAATGTTTGCTAAATTTGTGATATTTCAAGTCATATCAAACAAATTTTACCACTATCATGAAGTACAATGTGTCACGAAAAAACACAGTATGATCAGTGGGATCCTTTGAGTTATTACCTCATAAAGTGACACTGGTCAGATTTCTAATATTTGGGCTGGTCGTTAGGGTAAAAATTAGCTCTGTCACTAAGAGGTTAAAGAATTCAGGATGTCTGTTTTTCAACAGCAGAATAAGTCACTTACAGAGGAGCCTGGCAGCAGTTTTCTCACAGAGAACACAAGGGTGCCTGGCAGATCCGAATCTTCCCGTGTATGGGGGAAGTCGTAAGTGATAACTCAGCTGAGCAATCATTCGGCTGACAGCTGTCTAGTGTGTATGGGGAGCTTTACAAGAAGGAACCTATCTAGAGAGATAGATGGCTCGATAAGATAAATGAATTAAATAGGTGATATGCAGGAGTGCAATCAATAGTTAATTTCTGTATCAGGAAGGAGCAAGGTCTGTCCAAGTTTTCCTAATCAAAGTTATCCCAACTGATCTGAGCAATCAAGGTGTTAAAGTCAAAGTCCAAAGATCACAATGGCCACAGGAGAAGATATTAGACAATGTAATGGTACCAAGACATCTGTCTCTGATTGCTCAGGTACTGATAGGAAAGGGTATAATTAGTAACTGGAGTTATGCTTTATCTCTCAACAACATCATTAGAATGTTCTATGAAGTAGTAATCTACTTGATATATTTAAAAAGTAGATTTATCCATATTGCTAGTAACATAAAAGACAGTCCATTAGTTAATCTTTACATTGAATATTACTGAATATATTTGGACCAATTTAATTGCAGCTTTCACTATACTGGTCTGATTTACTGTCCAGATTAGTTCATGTAAGGCTTCATTCACACGTTCGTGTTTCACATATGTGTTTATTTTATATATTTACTGTACTCACATATATAGCACCATTAATTCCACAATGCTTTACATCTTCACAGTCCCCATCTACTGCAACATTTTTTTGTGGCAAATTTATTGTTTTTCTGTACAAAATATTGCTCCGGGTTCCTGTTAGGGTTCACATGAGCGATGATTATTTCTAGAGAATCGGATCAATTATGGTAATGACATTCGGCTGAAACTCTGATCCGAGTTTGATCAGTGTCAGTTTATTGTGATCTGATTCTCTCGCATGAGAGAATAGTAGCGCAGGTGAGGAGAAGAACGTAATTTCTCCATCTTCTCCATTGTCTGCGTCCGCGTAAATGGGACAAAAACAAATTGTAGTGATGAATGAAAATTGTGGTGATCACCATGATTTTTTTACTTCTTCATCCACATCTAAGAAAATATTTATTATATCTTTACAAGGGGATACATGCTTTGAAGGCAGCTTATACAACTCCAATACGATGCCTGAATACTAGAGAACATGGGGGAGGGATGAACAAAAAGTTCATTTAGAGGAGATTAGCTTTAAACAAATAGCAATTACTCCTGTTCAATGTGTTTTAGCATATGGCGATATAAAAAAATACCAAAAGATAGCCCCATTTTAATATTTGTTATGTTTCCTATCCTATAAGGCCTCATCTAGACATGATTTTCTTGTACACCAAAAACAAACAAACATGAAAACCGATAGGATACAACAATGTATACAAGTATGAGGCTAAGTCCCCACGCATAGTGTGCACACTTGGTAATACGGTAATACGTGCCCCATGGTCCCCAATGATAATCCACATGTGCTGTGCACATTCTGCGGAAATTTCCGCTGCGGATTATCATTGCGGAAAAATATGCAGCATGTCCATTAATTTTGCGGACACGCAGCGTAATTGCCGCCATTGACTTTCATTGAAACGCATAATATCCGTGTGAGCACATGTGCCCATGCGGATATCATATGGTTCAATGTGCGGATGGTACCCTGTTTTGGAGAAGAGGAGACTCTCCTCCAGACCCAGGTACCATAGAACCTGTTAAAAAAAAAATTTAAAATAAAAAATAAAGATTATACTTACCTTCCGATGGCACCCCGGTGTTTTCTCCGCTCTGTCTGGTCTGTTGTATGGGTCGCTGTGGTGTGAAAGGACCTGCCATGACGTCATTTAGTCATGTGACAGGTCACGCGACCACTGACATCGGCAGTCGCGTGACCTGTCACATGACTAAATGACGTCATGGCAGGTCCTTTCACACCACCGCGACCGATACAACAGACCGGACAGAGCGGAGAAAACACCGGGGGCCATCGGAAGGTAAGTATAATCTTTATTTTTTACCATTCTTATTCTTTTTTTTTTAACTATTACTTGGTCACACTATATAAATCCATGCCGTTTGCATGGATTTATATAGTGTGAACAAGTTGTCAAGCACTTTCCAAGTGATGCTAAAATCACTTGGAAAAGCGCTTGATAACCCACATGCAGAAATGCATGCAAAAACGTTTCATATCTGCATGTCCCTGGCAGGAAAAACACATGTAAAATCCGTATGTGTTTTTCCTGCCATGGAGAAGCGGAAAAAATATGCAGCATTTATGCATCGTGGGCACATAGCCTGAGTGTGGTCTGAGTTTTTCACAGACTCATAGACTTGCATTGGAGATTCTGATCCGCGACTAGGATAAAAGATGGACAAATCTCATTTATTCCCCAACTACTTGATGCACAAAAACACTGAGGCATTTTAACAGCCACATAGCCTATTATGAGTATGAACTCGTACATGAAACACAGATGTCTGTATGAGCCCTTAGACTTGTTAGTACATTTTGTTTTAATGTATTTGTTCCATTTTAATATGACTAGAAATGTTTCTTTGTGAGTCATTGATGAATTAGATTAAATTATCATCCCAACAACATTACATCTCTTTCAATAAAAAATGCTACATTGATGTTTTAAACTTTATCATTTATTTTACATAGATGACAAAAATTATTTGTTACTACTTTTAAAAATTCTGACTTTTTTTTTTATTCATTTGTGACCCTGTAGTGTTCTAAACAATGAATGTGACTTGATGCCCCACTGCTGCTCTCACCCCTCAGTGTGCAGTACAGTGGGTGTGGGGGCAGATTTGTGACTTCATGTCCCACCGCTGCTCTCACCCTTCAGTGTGCAGTTGTAGCACCCCGAGGGCTCGGCTGTTACAGGGGTATTGCACCTCAGACCAGAGGTGTGATATTCCACTCCCGGGTAAGGATGGAGTGTGGACCAGGACTCGTTTGGCTGCATGCACCACACACACCCCATTTCCGAGGGACAGCTCAACGGTGCTCCCACTAGACAGAAGTGCAGGCACGACAGCATCTGTCCCTGGCTGGAGTGGGGAGGGGAAAGTACACCCAGTGGTGTAGGAGCAGATAGGGGTGGGTCTCTGGGCATAGGTAGGAGCCCATTGGTTGCTAGTCACCTGGGCTCACACATAAGGGAGGTATATAAGGTGGGCACCATCTTAGATCAGTGTGCAGTCTGAGGAGAAGTGACAGGGAGCAGAGCTGCTGCATGGGCTCTGCTCCACGGGCAGGCCTTGTCAGGAGGCCGGAGCCTGAGAGAGAGAGCGAGAAGAAAGGAAAGTAAGAAAGGAAACAAGGAACAGGAACACAGAGAAAGGCCCAGAGACACGAGGACAGAGGGAACCCTAAGGACCCAGGAGACTGCGGGTGACGGGTTGGCAGAACAGGGTACCGGAACCCAAATTGGTGGAGGCAACAAATTCCTCAGCCAAAGACCGGAGGTTGAGACCACATCTTGGTGCGACCCCTCACTACATCCACCAGGAAAGCATACCACATAGGGCCAGGGAAACCGGAGATAGGTTTCGCCAACAGAAGGCCCGAGGAAGCTGGACAAAGGTGGGTCACTGGTGGGGACGGCCAGAGAAAGGTAGAGAAGGGAGCCCTGAGCCACGCTCTGGAATTGCCTGGGAGTTGACCGAGTCCCTCACCTGGTGGACGCAGCACGGCTTGGGCCATCATCGCCTGCAGCATTGACCGAATAACAACTGTGAGTAAAGCATTGGAAACTGCAATTACAAGTCTCTGTGTTTCATCGCCGCACCAGCACCATTAGGACTGGGACGCTCACACCATTGCTCCAATCTTCCACATTAGCTGCCCTGAGGCAATACTTCTCCCGTGGGGAGTTATCCCATACTTGGCTGCACATACAACACCAGCCTCAGCGGTCTGCAGCGCAGCGGCGGTCCCCACTGACCGCAATCCATGGGTGGCGTAGTCAAACATTTGCTATTACATTAAGACTGCCACTGAATTGACCGCCCTGGGCACGGACCAGGTCAGCTCCACGGAGACTACAACCACCAGAGGCCCGGTTCCAGGTTCCCCACGCGGACCAGGGGGCGCGTCACAGTACAGTGGGTGTGGGGGCAGATTTGTGACTTGATGTCCCACCACTGCTCTCACCCCTCAGTGTGCAGTACAGTGGGTGTGGGGGCAGATTTGTGACTTCATGTCCCACCGCTGCTCTCACCCTTCAGTGTGCAGTACAGTGGGTGTGGGGGCAGATTTGTGACTTGATGTCCCACCAGTGATCTCACCCCTCAGTGTGCAGTACAGTGGGTGTGGGGGCAGATTTGTGACTTGATGTCCGACCACTGCTCTCACCCCTCAGTGTGCAGTACAGTGGGTGTGGGGGCAGATTTGTGACTTCATGTCCCACCGCTGCTCTCACCCTTCAGTGTGCAGTACAGTGGGTGTGGGGGCAGATTTGTGACTTGATGCCCCACCACTGCTCTCACCCCTCAGTGTGCAGTACAGTGGGGGTGGGGGCAGATTTGAGACTTCATGTCCCACCGCTGCTCTCACCCTTCAGTGTGCAGTACAGTGGGTGTGGGGGCAGATTTGTGACTTGATGTCCCACCAGTGATCTCACCCCTCAGTGTGCAGTACAGTGGGTGTGGGGGCAGATTTGTGACTTGATGTCCCACCAGTGATCTCACCCTTCAGTGTGCAGTACAGTGGTTGTCGAGGCAGATTTGTGATTTAGTGCCCCACCAGTGCTCTGACCCTGCTGTATGCAGTAGAGTGGATGTGGGGGTGGACATATAATTGGTGCAACATGTGCAATCCATGAAGTAAGGGGACCCACTTCCACCTTCAGATCCTGTCACGGACACAAAGAGGTGCCCATATACTGTTCTTACACAGGGGCCCTATTTCATCAGTGTCTGCCACTGGTGAGTGTGGGGGGAAATTTGTGACTTGATGTCCCACCAGTGCTGTGACCCTGGTGTGAGCTGTAGAGTGGGTGGGGGGAGGTCAGCAGTAGAGTGGGTGGGGGCAGGTCTCACATGCCTTGTATTTACATGGAAATTAACCTGGTTTTGCAGGTTATCTATAGGAGCTGTTAACAATTACTCTCAGCATTATTTGCCTGTGATCGCTAGGAGGTGGACACTCTTTTTTTTTTGTCTGCTGGATGCTAAACTGCTTCATCGCTTTGTTGTCAGGTAAGGAATTAGACCTGCAGTAATATTTGTATTTTAGACATAATTTAAAGCACCATATAATATTTTGTGCTCATATCTTAAGCTGCCCACCATGGAACAGTCCATATCAGTGTCTGTACTGCTCTATTGCAAAATTACAACTCCAATCAATTGTAGCTTTGAAAGCTGGGAATCACTGATCTATATAAGGCTATGTGCACACAGTGTCTTTTTTTTAGGCAGCTTCTGCCTGAAATCCACCTGAAATAGCGGCATCAAACCTCCGCAAAAAATGAACATAATGCACGGCAATGTAAAAATGACATTGCTGTGCACATGTTCAGTCTTTTGCTAGTTTTTTTAAACTGTTTCAGGGTCCGGAAAAGGTGAAGTGGTTAAAATACAATCAGTGTTTTTTTTGACACTGCGATTTTAGTTTCGGTAGGACCCCATAAATGAATGAAGATGTTAGATTATCATGCTTATTTGAAAATTGAATATCGTTGATATTGGATGCTCCATGTATTTTTAATTGTTCCTCTGCCTTAAAATTAATTACTTATATATTCCACAATGATTGGTAATACTGTACAGCTAAATGCATGAGGCATAAAATCCCATGGTCAGATATTCATATTTGCTTATTTCTTTATTAACATATCACAGATATGGTGGCATTAGATAGCACAAAACTATTATTGTGTCAGTAGATGGGATTGAAATTAATCCTGTCTTGTAGCTACAAAAGGAGTTGGCCAAATTACATTGAAATACCTTATTTTCCAATATGTGTATGCCTTTTATTATATAAGTAGCCATAACTATAATTTCTTTGAAGTCCTTTTCAATAAAAGTGTATGCAACTGTATAGGCATACAATAATCACCTACAAAACCAGCTCAAGTCACAGACTGCCACAAAAAAGTAATGTAATACATCTAAATGTTCCTCTAAGCTGTTTAAAATAACATATACACAAAGGTATTAAAGAAATTTTAAAAAAGATACTACAGTTTGATAGTAGTCCTAAATAGTAGTCCTCAAAAGAAAATTGATGCATAATTGATCTAAATGGGCTTGAGCTATTTGTATAGTGAGAAAATAAATCTTAATCACAATATAAATCCTATTACCCACACTGTGTTAGCATCAACTTTCAAGAGAGTTGGCTTTATTTTGCATAAAAATTTAAAATTATCTTTAAAACTAATGTATTTGAAAAAAAAAAGATTGTATACTTCCATCATGATCCGGGCATTCATCTTAGCTGCCCATAGGATACTTTGCTAGGATGGTAGTAGTTTTACAGAAAATACTGCACCCTTTCCAACAAAATGAGACGATGCATCATTCTCTAGAGACCACGCTTTACACAATCACCATGATAAAGATAGAGATCAGAGATGTATATTTAAACATTTCAATCAGATTTCTATTGATATTAACAATCAGTGTCCAGGACTAGATAGCTTTGTTTTTGACTAGCCATATCAATCTAATTAATGCACACCGAGAGCCAAAGGTTTATCAGTTTAAGCAAAAAGTCAAACAAAGCAACGAATAAATACTATACCCATTGGTTTACAATTACATTACAAGGCAATTTACAAGACAATTAATGTACGTAGTACTGAAGCAAGAGCAGTTCTTTTTAGGAAGGTAAGAGTCTAGTTTCTATAAGTCAAAGTAGGCTTTGCTGAAGCTGCTCCTGTCATTGTAAAATATGATTTTAAGCCATGTTGGGCAAATACAGAGTTTTTTTTTCCCTGTCTTTTTTGTGCCCACTGGGCATCAATGCTGTTGAGTCACAACAGCACCAACCAAGAGAGGCATATCCAAGCTCCAAGGAACAGGACAACCAAAGATTTCCCTAAGAGAGGCTATGTCTCTTTTGGGAAAATTGACAGTATTCATTGATTTAGTTTCAGGAGCAAAATTCCCATCCCTTCTTCTCCAGCTTCAAATTTTAAAAGATTCGGACAGTCTCACTCAGAATCTGGATGTAAAAATTTCTCCTTTCCAAGTTCTTCAGGGGTGGCTAAATCCCTGCAATGTGGAGGGGTGTTTAGATGAATACAGTACTTCTGACAACACATGCAGGTACTATTGGTGGGGGGCAGGGACTTGGATGCTGACCTTTTTCATGGGACTTAAGAGTTAGAAAATTCAAATAGACTCCCATCAATTACACCTGACAGTCTGGAACTTGAAAGAATAATACCCGGGGTAGGGATAGGTTATTTAAGGCTCTCATAAATACCCTTCAAAAAAGTTGGAAGATAGTTACTGCCCAGATTTATTTCTGAATCTGCCATCCTTTCCTCAGGTTTATAGGTTTCCCAAAGGTAGACCTCAATAATCCCAATACAGTACAGATCTTGGATTTCCTCTAAGAACGATTAGGGAGGGGTTTAAAGCCAGCTACTCTTAGGCTGTGTGCCCACTATGCGTTTTTCAAGCGTTTTTGCCGTGGAATTTCCGCAGCGAAAACGCTTAAAAAATGCTTGGTAATATGTGCCCCATGGTCCCCAATGATAATCTGCATGTGCTGTGCACATGCTGCAGAAATTTCCGCTGTGGATTATCATTGCGGAAAAATACGCAGCATGTCCATTAATTTTGCGGACACGCAGCGTAATCGCCGCCATTGACTTGCATTGGACCACATGACATCCACATCACTGCATCTACACAAGCGGATATCACACGGTTCAATGTGCGGATGGTACCCGGGTTTGGAGGAGAGGAGACTCTCATCCAGACCTGAGTACCATAGAAACTGTAAAAAAAAGAATTTAACATAAAAAATAAAGATTATGGCACGTGGTCCAATGCAAGTCAATGGCGGCGATTATGCTGCGTGGACGCAAAATTAATGGACATGCTGCGGTTTTTTGAGCGCAGCATTAATGCTGCGGAAAAATCCGCAGCATGGGCATTGACATTGCGGCTTGTCACTGGGGACCATGGGGGACGGATTACCAAGTGTTTTCCAAGCGTTTACGCTGCGTAAATTCCACAGCATAAACGCTTGGAAAATGCTTAGTGGGCACGCAGCCTTAAGGTTTAGGTATCAGCTCTACGTACTTTCTATGACCCTAAGGTCACGGCCCCACTATCAATATTTGGTCAGTAATTTTTCTCAGGAGTGGGAGGCAAAACCAGGAGTGGGTGATAAATACAGAATTGGTGACTTGTTTCTATTATACCTTTTCTCTGATTGTTTCTCACCTGGTTTTGGCTCCCACTCCTGAGAAAAAATACTGACCAAATACTGATAGTGGGGCCACAGCCTTAGCTAGCAGATCATGCCTGGGTAGTGAGATTTTTATTAGAGTGGCAAACAGATCAGTTTCCATAAAATATCCAGAGTTCCCATCCTTTTACCTACAGTATCACTAGTCCTTAATGCCCTCACCAAGGACCCATTTAAATCGATTGAATCAACACCTTTTTTGCATTCGATGTTAAAAACTGTGTATAAGGTGGCCATCACATCTGCTAAGAAGGTCGGAGAGATATTCTGCAACCAGATCTTAGAGAGTCATTAGACCAGACCTTGCTTTTCTACCCTAGGTCTTTTCCCAATTTCACTGGTCCCAGGAAATAGTTATCTCTTTCTTCTGCAATAACCCTAAAAATCCAAAAGAAGGGGATCATCATTTTTTAGATGTAAGGAAAACTGTCATTCGATAACTAGAGAGCTAAAAAACACGGAAAATGTTTTGATTAGTTTTCCAGGCCTAATAGACTCCAGAGGTAGCCGAGATACCATAGCAAGATAGGTTGTGGACATGATCAGCTTAAATCTATCTATCTTCTGGTATTCAATTTTCACCTATTGTAAAAGCTCACTCAACTAGAGTGTTGTCCATCTCTTTGGTGGAATGAAGGGAAGTTTCTGTAATCCCACCCAATTCTTATCTTTTGTAAATCTCTCTGTGGGTGCTGTCATGGTGAGGTAACTCTGGTAATTTTGTTTCCTTGAACCACAACAGCACTCTTATATTCCCACCCCTTTTACTCTAGCGCTAACGCACTTTACTTGACTGTGGTTCAGAGGATGAAGAGAAAAAAATAATAATAAGAAAACCCCACAGAAATACAAAGATGATATAGGGAACAAATGCTAGGAGATTTGGTAAATCACTAAGGCTAGAAGGGGAGTAGTTCCCTTTTATATTTCAGGTGTTCTGTCCCTGAGAGGCATGGATATTCCTCTCTCCATCGTTGCTGTTGTGGTTCAAGAAAACACAATTACCGATAAGCGTAATTACCGATGTTCTCAATAGTATTCTATGGGGAGCCTGAAAAAAAAATCTGGACCAAAAATGTATCAAACAAAAGGAAAAACACATAAAAAATATGCAGCAAAAATGCAATAATTAAAGAAGATTGTTCTACCTTGTTCACACTTCGTACTAATGATGCGATTTGTTCTGCTGCTTTTTAGCCACATATTTTCTGAAGGTGTCTGCACCATAACATGCCATAATAATTTTCTGATTGTGTCTTTTTGAAATTTTTTATGCATCTTATCCTTTTATTTGATGTGTTTTTAATGCAGATTTGAAGCATTTTTTAGTACAGAAGAATTTTGATTCCGTACTTATATCTAAGGGGTAACGTTTTTCCTTGCGGAGAGTGACATGTTAAGCATGTCAAAGTGAGGAGACTTTTAAGCAGCAATGCTCCTCTGGGAAATATGCAAATTGTCTCTTCACAGAGGAAGAGGACTAGAACTCTAGTGCCACCTATAGGAAGTAGCAATCCTAAAAGTCAATATCTACCCTTTAACGAGCCTTGACATATGACTTGGGATAAAAGTCAGAACCATAATCTCAATTTGCAGACACCATGTTTGGAGTACTGCCCCTCATCAGTACAAAGTGCGAGATATGGTTTGGCTGGGTGGGAGGCGTCAGACTGGTATCAAAGGGGTGACGTTTCTCCTTGCGGAGAGTGACATGTTAAGGTGAGAAGACTTAAACCCGCAATGCTCCTGCTCCTGGGAAATATGCAAATTGTCTCTTCAGAGAGGAAGAGGACTAGAACTCTATTGCCACCTATTGGAAGAAGCAATCTTTACTTGAGTTTTTACATGTGTTTTATCAGGGTTTTTTTTCAACCTCCCTATAGTGAAAAATGCCCCAAAACACACAGTTCAACAGCATCATTAGAATCTCAGTGGGAATACTTTTCATGAAATCACAAAAAATGTAGCAGAAAATATGTGGATAAAATGCAGGAGAAAAAAACACAGCACTTGCGCTACTCATGAACAAGACCTAAATCTGTAATTACCATTCATACACATTAAATTAGACCATAAAAATGTACAATCTTAGTATGGTATAGTATATAACATCAATGAGTTGTCAAAAATGCATCTTCTGTTTTCTGATGGGTGGGGAGTTGCAGATTGTGGAGCACATCTATTTTGTGCAAAAAAAAGTGTTTTTTTTTTGCTTGTCGTAGTCTTAAGCACTTTGGAGTAAAATGCCCCTGTTAGTCAATCACACTCAGCTATGGGGGAAAACCAGAGTAATAATTTAATGTGGTTTGTATTTCACTTTACAGCACTGCCTCCTGCCATCAAGCTTACTATCTCTATGGATTCATCAGACTATGTACCAAGCGGTAATGTATATACAATCTACTCTCCCGGTTAGCAGACATTTCTGACTGCCCTCATGATTGCAACTTCATATAATATTTCTGTGTGTGAAGTCCTCAATTTGACTTATTTTTAGTGAATAAGGCTGAGTTCACACGATGCGTTTTTCATGCGTTTCCGCGGCGTTTTTGCAGTTGCGTAAACGCCGCGGAAATGCATGAAAAACGCATGGTAGAAGGGCAGCAATGTTCTCCAATTGAAATCCGCATGTGCTGTGCCCATGATGCGGATTTTTCCGCAGCGTAAACGCTGCAGTCAAAAATCCGCAGCATGTCAATTAATTTTGCGGAAACGCTGCTCTTTTGCCGCCATTGACTTGCATTAGACCGCATGGAATCCGCATCACTGTATATGTTGATGCGCTTTTCATGCGGTCTAATGTGCGGATGGTGCCCGGGTGTGGATGAGAGGACTCTCATCCAGACACAGGTACCATAAAAAAAAAAGAATAAAATAAAAAATATATATATTCTCACCTTCTGACGGCCCGCGCAGCGCTCCTGCTTGATTCCCCGCACTTCGCGGTTGAATGAAGAAGGACCTTTGCTGACGTCAGAGTCATGTGACGGGTCACGTGACGCTGACGTCGGAAGGTCCTAAAGTCTTCACTGCCGGCAGCCGGGACCGAGCGAAGCCGGACACCGGGGGCCATCAGAGGGTAAAGTATATATTTATTTTTATTTTTTGACATTCACACACTATATAAATCCATGCCGGTTGCATGGATTTATATAGTGTAAAGTTGACAAGCACTTTCCAAGTGATGCTAAAATCGCTTGGGAAGCGCTTGTCAACCCGCATGCGGAAATGAAAGTGAAGACCGCTTCACATCCGCATGTCCCTGGCAGGAAAATGCATGTACAATCCGCATGCGTTTTTTCCTGCCAGAGAGATGCAGAAACGCTCAGGAAAAAATCCTGAGCATTTCTGCATCGTGTGCACATACCCTTATATATCAGTTAAGCTTCAAGAAACACTCCTAACAAAATGTAAACACCATAAAGAGTGACTCATGCACTGCCCCCTAGGCCCTGCAGTAGTCATACAATGTATCACTTCTCCAGAGGGGTTACTCTTAGGAGTCGGAGAGCCTGACAGCTGCCCTAGCCCCCGTGATCTACAACAATGACTGTATTGCACCCTTTTTTTACATTCTGTAAAGATCTGAGGTTGTGGGTTGTAAGTAATCACCTAGGCAGGTTAGCGATGCAACAATATTTTATTGATCACAGCCATGGTAATAAAGCAATTCCAGGTAAATGGCCAAAATACAGTTCTCTCAGTCCTCAAGTTCCCAATCTGCGTTCAGAAGTTCTACTGGCTTTGTATAAGGCCATACTCACTGTCTCCCAACTTTTGGTTGGCCCACAGATTTCGTATCTCCAGCCAGTATAGTCTGTAGCCACAGTCCATGATCCTCTAGACGGCAGATAAAATGAAAACACAGGTATCCAGTAGCAGCAGTCCTTTTAAGAAAGTTTAAATCCAAACGACATAATCCATAATGGTAACATGTTTATCCATCCATCCTTCTAAGTCCACGGTCTCCATCCTCTTCCTTCAATCCTTCCACACAACTCTGACTAAAACATGTCTGTCCTTTCTTTCGCTGGGATCAGACCCCTCCCAGGTCAGAAGTGATCACCCTCCCCCTTAAGAATTTACTGTTAGCTAAAAACAATGAAGAATTTTCTAGAAGCCTTCATCTGTGACTGCATGTAAGACCCTCAGTTGTTACGGCTCCACTGTGTCTACAATCTACACACGCATAATGAGATTATTGGCTGTTGGAACAATGGTTAGATACTCCTGAGATACAGATATCCTGAGATACAAATTAGTGGAATGCTGGACATTTTACAAGTGAATCTAGTGCACATACTGACAAGTAAGCAGAACTATATAAAACATAACAAGTAAAACACAATAATAATATTGACAAAAATGGTGGTCCGTTGCTGACAAAGTATCATAGTCTTTAGTAAGTGGGCAGCTCCTCAAACATGCTAATAAGCCCCTTTTGTTGCTTAGGGATTGCTAAATCAATATAAACCCATAATGATTGGCTAAAAACTGACCCATAGAAGAACTATAGGTGGAATGCGTGTAGGGGTGTCAAGCTTTAGGGTTGGTATACTCACTGCACAGCCATATTTACATGATGTCTTTACCTACAGTACCTTGAAAAAGTATTTATACCCCATGAATTTTTCCACATTTTTTTCACGTTACACCCACACACTGAAATGTATTTTATTGGGCTTTCATGTGATATAGCAACACAAAGTAGCAATTATTTAAAGTATAAAGGAAATGATACATGGTTTTCTAAATATTTTAAAAATATAAATCTGAAAATTGTGATGTGCATTTATATTTATCCCTGAGTTAATACTTTGTAGGACCACCTTTCGCTGCAATTACTTTTGCAAGTTTTTGGGGTCTGTCTCTACCAGCTTTGCACATCCAGAGGCTGAAATTTTAGTCCATTCCTTTATGCAAACTAGCTCTAGCTCCATGAAATTAGATGAAGAACGAACACGAACAGCAATTTTCAAGTCTTGCCATAGATTCTCAATGGCATTAAGGTCTGGACTGTGACTGGGCCATTCAAACACATGAATATGCTTTGATCTAAACCATTCCATTGTAGCTCTGGCAGTATGTTTAGGGTCCTCACGTCTTTTGCAGCCTCTAACAGGTTTTCCTCCATATTGTCATGTATTTAGCTCCATCCAGCTTCCCATCAACTCTGACCAGCTTTCCTGTCCCTGCTGAAAAAAAAGCATCAGCACAGCATGATGCTGCCACCACCATGTTTGACTGTGGGGATGGTATTTTCAGGGTGATGTGCAGTGTTAGTTTTTGAAGAAAAAGCCAGGAATGGATAGTTTCCACTTCAAAAATGTATCCCAAAACTCCAATGATACATGAGAAAGCACCCTCAACCACAATTTTTATAACAATCTACATATTGATAAACTTAGAAGCAGGTAAAAGACAGTTGTTTTCATTATCAATATCTCAAAATCTATATGTATTATTTATTTTTTATTTTTTTTTACTATAGCCTATTTTTACATTGGAACAGATGACAGTGATGATGAAGATGGTTTTGACTGCGAGTAAGTATTACTGTCATTGTTATGTACTCTGAGACACCTACATTTGCCTTTGTATGATAGGTAAGTAGAGTTTGAAGGTGCTTGAAAATATTCTATATTCTTGGATCAAGTTAAAGGGAACCTGTCAGGTCCCCCATGCCCTCCAGCACAGCAGCATTCACCTGTGTATGAGTAAATTTCCTGCATAACCAACCCTGTATAATGCTATTCAGTGAAAACGAGGTATAAAAAAAGCATTTATAATATCCCTGTTTGCTATGCTAATTAGGGCTTTAGTTTCCCCAGACTAGTCAGCCCTCTTTCCATGTTATCACGCCCCTTTGAGCGTGATTAAAAAATTTGCGCACGCTGACGTCATCGCCAGCTCATGCAAATATCGCGCATGCACGCTGCTCATTTCGGCAGCGTCACTGCATCTCTGCGGCCGGGTGTATGCTTCAGAGGAGCACTGCGCATGACCGGAAGCCATCTTCTGAACTTCCTTCCGGTCATGTGCAGTGCGCCTCTGTAGCTGGGAAGCGTACACCCAGCTGCAGAGATGCAGTGACGCTGCCAAAATGAGCAGCGCGCATGCGCGATATTTGCATGAACTGGCGATGACGCCAGCTTGTGCAAATTATGTTAACATGGAAAGAGGGCTGTCTAGTCTGGGGCCACTAATGCCCCATCGACTAGTCAAAGCCTAATTAGCAAAAGAAACGGGGACATTATAAATGCTTTTTTTTATACCTCATTTTCACTGATTAGCATTATACAAGGCTGGTTAGGCAGGGAATTTACTCATGCATGGGTGAATGCTGCTGGGTTGGAGGGCATGGGGGTTTATAAAATCCATAATCTCATCTTTTTCCCATCACGTCACTTGTAAATGAAGGGACGTCCCATCGTCTCGGGCATAGGGAGTTTAACACAGGGGATCAGTACCTATGTCAATGTTGTTGTGAGGCCGTTTGTTAGGGCGCTTCCTTCCTATGTCCAAGACACAATGGACGTTATTAGGAAGCTAGAGGATATACAGCTGGATGACGGAGTGCTCCTTGCAAGCTTGGATGTGGAAGCATTATACAGCTCAATCCTGCATGAGGCAGGTTGTGGGGCTGTAGAGTACTTCCTTAATGCGAGAGGAATGCATCTAAGATGACACAATGCACTAATGATGGATCTGGTTAGATTTGTTTTGAGCTGGAACTACTGTACTTCCTGTTTGATGGGTGTTACTTCCACCAGCTCAGGGGTAGAGCTATGGGGAGCCCTTGTGCTCCCACATACGCTAACTTATTCCTGGGCTGGTGGGAGGAGGTTCTAGTCTTTGCTGAGGGTCAGGAGGAGTGGATGTCTAAAATATCATTATGGCTATGGTTTATAGACGACGTCCTGATCCTGTGCACTGGAACGACTGAACAGTTTAAAGATTTTGTTTCAGTCCTTAATAATAACAGTGTGGGCCTAAGACTGACATCTTCGATACATGAGTATCGTTTATCTTTTCTGGACATTGTCATAGAAAAAAATGCTGAAGGTCATCTGGCCACCTACCTATATAGGTAGTCTACAGCGACTAACAATCTTTTGGAATGAAGAAGTCATCACTCCTTACCTCTAAAGTGTGGAATCCCTAAAGGGCACTTCCTGAGGTTGACAGAATTGTTTCTCCTTTGATGATTTTGATAGGGGAGCTAAGGATCTAGGAGTGAGGTTTGTAAGACGAGGGTACCCGGATGGTGTCCTAGCATCTGCATATCATCACGCAAGAAGGGCAGATAAAACCTCCCTACTAGTCCCAAAACCAAAGGAGGAAAATGATGGCAACATTAGACTTATAGGGATGTATGACCATGGGTCGAGGGAGGTGATGAGTATCCTAGATAAGTATTGGAATATTCTTAAGATGGACCCAGATGTGAGAGACCTAGTGACGCCCAAGGCATCTGTCACATATAGAAGAGGATGTAACATTAAAGATTGGCTGGTGCATAGTCATCTGCAACCAGAACAAACGGACCCAACGTGGCTTAATCGTACAAGAATAACGGGGACTTACAGCTGTGGATCATGTAAGGCCTGAACATTTGTGGTAAAAAGTGATTCATTTGGAGGGCATGGGGGACCTGACGGGTTCCCTTTAAATGGGCTACATGAGAAAACCATAAGATATCTTTCACTCAGTTTGGTGAGTGACATATTTTCTATTTTCCTTATTTAGAAAAAAATGCATTTTCACAGGAGAGAGTAACAGGGTGTAAGAATGGGTAATAAAACATTTTCGCATCCAGTCATGCTTCCTCTTCCTGTGGGGCAAGAGGAAGTGCGATTAGACGCGAAAACACTGCATCCTGTTTATATACCGTTACTAACTGAATATATAACGTGGCGTGGGGTGGTAACTGTGGGCAAGGTACTCTTCTTCCATGCCCCTGGCATACTACTTGAAGATGGGGGGTCCTGGCTAGGAGTGTGGGCTTTGTCTACAGGGGGCGCTACCCCCTTGCAGGCTACATAATGCTGGTGACTTCAGCTGGCCAGGACAAGATTGTGTAAAGTTCAATGAGGGAGGCCATCAGACAAACATAAACAGCCTTTTACTGAACATCCACTTGGTGGAGATTATGTACAATAGATAGTGGGTGCATAACTTCGCGAACGATTCTTTTACAACATGGAGCATACTGTATATATGATGAGCTGGGGTGTTCTGTATGCGACATGCAGAAGTAGTGCTGTTGCTTCAAAAGCACCGAGGTCCTGTTACAAATAACACAAGCACAGGAGACAGGAATTGTTGTGCTTTAGCAACTAGCGGGGTTAACAGTCACAGGAGACGGGGAGTGTTTTAGCAGAGCCCCAGGGGGATTGTGGGGAACTTGTTATTGTAGTGTGGCTGAAGCCGAAGAGAAAGGTGGTGTGTTATCTGGATCTGACAGAAGGCAACTGAACAGGATTCAGATGAGGAGAGAAACTAAACACAGGTCAGATAAACTCCCTGAACTAACAGTGCAGAGTATTATCGGGCAGGAAGATAAGGACTGGAAGGAATTGTGTCACAGGGATCATCTCCCTCATCAAACCCCCCCCCCCCCCCCCCATCTCCATGCAGGATAAAGAATGCTGTGTATTATTGAATCCTTGTGAAGGAAAAGCCTGTGGTTGTGTATGCATCGAAGTGTGCTGCTAAAAGATCTAATCTGTGCTGAATTATGCTACTGAAGAGACTGACGTTACTGTGCCTGCTCTATTAGACAGTACTGTAATGAAGATTGTTGCTGTAATATCCCTGAATTGCACTGGCCGTGCTTCAGATTAAATTCCACTGTTAAACTGTTGAAAAAGACTCTTGTCAGATGTGTCTGGTCAGCAATTGAATCTATTGTGTGCCTGAGAGTAGCTGAAGCCTATGGTCGCCCTGAGTAACTGTTCCCCCAGGATTCCAAAGAATTAATGAAACCCGTCTCTCCCTATCTGAACCTAGCGGCGTGCGTGTAAAACGTACCCCAGAAATCTTGCTTCAGTCCCTGATTGGAGTGAGATTTCTGGTGCAGCGCACGGAGGCGCACAACACTCGTCAGACGCTGCAGCTGGTTTTGATGAATGTGTGCATATTGTCAAAAGAGGCTTAAGATGTTCCTTGTTAACTATAAAGATAACCAGATAATCTTACACAAATATTTTGATAAATGCTGTTGGACAAGATTATTTAAAATAAAGAGATGGATAGATTCTATTTTTGAGGGTCATGAAATACAGATTGGCACACTGCCTGTTATCTAATAACAAAACATTAACCTTATCAATTATTGTATTAAACACTCCATCTTCTTTCCACACTTATAAAATATATTGATATTGTCTTTCTATGCAATTGGCCCTACGATGTGTGTGTACAGTATATTCTGTGTATAGCACTGCATAATGCTTTTATACCGTCTACATTTTATGTACTGTTATATCTTCAAAACCAAGATGTTTCTAAAGGTGCGTTTACACTAAAAGATTATTGTAAATGAACATTCCCAGGAACGCTCAATTAACTATGGTCTTGTAGTGTAAACAAGCTGCCAATCACCCGATCAGCGAGCAAAACACTCTTATGTAAGGTGAAATTATATTTAATCTTTTTTTAAAAATCATTGTTCTAAGCTGCACATTGTACTGTGTAAACAGCAAGTAGAATGGCAGCCTATGCCTACTGAACAATATATTACAGATTTTTCCATGTGCATATTTTAGCCTGGTCTGCCTCTGTAAACAGGCATTAACAGCTGAAGGGAAAATATTACCAGTTGGTGGTTGTTTATTGCCGCCGTTCGATTAATGTAAATGTGTTACGGTTCTGGGTGGTGGAACCTCTGTGCTGAGATGCAGGGAGGGACCAGAGGGGCGTAACTAAGTGCCAACCCGGACTGACCCTGGTCACACGGTGGCTTAGTTGAATCTGTGAACCAAGGAGGGACCGGGCAGGTGAATCAGGTGCCACTCTGGGACCGACCTTGTGTGAGAGCAGGCGACTCCCATGGGTCAGATGGCTGAGGCTGACAGGTACAGCGGATGAGCACGGCAGGTAGCCTGACAGGTGATCCGGGTAGGAAAGCCGGCGGGCACGGCAGGTAGATAGGCGGGCATGGCTTATAGGCAGGCGGCACGCCTGATAGGCAGGTGGCACGCCTGATAGACAGACTGGTGGGCACTGGAACCTGAGGGCTGAGGAGAGTGTTAGCACACAAACAACGACCTTGCACAGGCACCTCCATTTTGGAGGAGGTGCTTTAAATAGGAGTGGTCCTCCGGCCATTGGCCGGGGACTCTTTAGGATGGCGCGAACAGCCCCTTTAAGAGGGAGGGAGCGCGCGCACGCCCAAAGCACTGTACCCGGGAAGCTGTGCGCGCAACAGCAGCAGGGGAGCTGGAGGACATCGTACCGGGACCACGGCGGTGAGGGGAATGGCGTCTCTGCCCGGCAGGGGGCCGAGACGCCGACGCTACATTACCCCCCCCCTCCTTTACACCCCCTCTTCTTTAGGCCCGCAAGAAATTTTTCAAGAAGACGAGGGGCATGAATGTTCTCCCTTGGCTCCCAAGAACTCTCCTCAGGTCCAAACCCCTTCCAATCCACAAGAAAGAAAGTCTTTCCTCGTACCCTCTTGATGGCCAAAATGTTCTCTACCTCAAAGACGTCCTCAGCGGAGACTGGAGCTGGAGTGGTACCTGGATCATCAGAGAAAGAATTAAGGACAACTGGTTTGAGGAGAGACACGTGAAAGGAGTTAGGAATCCGTAAGGAGGCCGGGAGTTTCAGCTTGTAAGCCACTGGATTTATTTGGTTCAGAATCTCGAACGGACCAATGAACCGCGGACCCAACTTGTATGATGGTATCTTGAGACAGACATATTTGGAGGAAAGCCAGACCTTGTCTCCCGGACGAAATTGAGGCGGATCCAGACGTCTCTTATCAGCATGAGGACTGAAGGAGAGCAGATCTAGTGTCTTCCCAAATCGTAGAAAATTCACTGACAAGAGATGCCGCGGCAGGATTGTTCACTGAAGCGGAGACGGGAAACGGAATCTGGGATTGTTGACCGTAGACCACAAAAAACGGAGACTTAGCAGAAGACTCACTCACATGGTTGTTATAGGAAAATTCGGCCCAGGGCAGGAGCTCAACCCAATCGCTATGGTGAGCATTGACAAAGTGCCGAAGAAAACTGGTAAGGATCTGATTGATACTTTCCACTTGACCATTGGACTGAGGATGATAGGCCGAAGAAGAATCCAAAGAGACATCCAGCAGCTTGCACGTGGCTCTCCAAAAGCGAGAAGTGAAAACTCCTCGCTCTGAGACAATGTGGAGGGGTAAGCCGTGGAGACGGAAGATGTGAAGGATGAAGGCCTTAACCAGCACGGGTGCAGACAGAAGACCATGCAGAGGAATGAAGTGAGCCATCTTGAAGAAGTGGTCGGCGACCACCCAAATGACAGTACAACTGGCCAATTCAGGAAGATCCGTGATGAAATCCATTGCAATATGTTGCCACGGAGCAGAAGGCACGGGAAGAGGAAGGAGACGACCGCTGGAAGGTGACTAGGTATCTTGTTACGGGCACAAGAGGAACAAGCCGCGACAAAATATGCAACATCCTTGCGCATGGTGGGCCACCAATAGTGCCGGGCAATGTGCGGAAATGTCTTCCTCTGGCAGGCATGGCCAGACAGTTTGGACGAATGGCCCCAGAGTAAGACCCTCTTCCGATCCTGAGCCTCTACAAAGGTCTTACCAGGAGGTAGATGCGACAGGTCAAACGGAGCAACAGTCATTATTCTGGAGGGGTCAATGATGTGTAGAGGCTCCTCCTCCAGGTCGGAAGACAGAAAAGAGCGGGATAGAGAGTCGGCTTTAATGTTGTTGTCTGCCGGGCGGTAATGGAGATTGAAGCAGAATCGAGCAAAGAACAAAGACCATCTGGCTTGACGCGGGTTTAGTCTTTGGGTGGTCTGCAAATAGGCAAGGTTTTTATGGTCAGTGTAGATGACAACCGGGTGCAGAGCCCCCTCAAGCAAGTAGCCCCACTCCTCCAGTGCTAATTTGTTGGCCAGCAGTTCTAGATCCCCTATGGAGTAATTGTGCTCGGCCGGAGAAAAGTGTTTGGAGAAGAAGCCGCAGGTCACCATTCACCTGGACGAGGATTTCTAGGTGAGCACTGCTTCGGCTCCGGAGGAAGAGGCATCAACCTCCAGGAAGAACTGTTAATTGCCATCCAGACGGTGTAGCACAGGAGTGGAGGAGAAGGCTTGTTTAAGAGAGATAAAGGCATTCTCTGCCTCGGAAGTCCACTCCCTGGGATTTGCTCCCTTACGGGTAAGAGCAGAGATGGGAGCTGTCCGGGAGGAGAAATGAGGAATGAAAAAGCGGTACTAGTTAGCGAATCTCAGAAACTGCTAAATAGCCTTCAACCCCTCAGGTCAGGGCCACTTTAAGACGGCAGACACCTTCTCGGGATCCATCCGCAGTCCGGTTTCCGCGATGATATACCCCAGAAATGGTAGGGAGGTCTGCTCAAAGAGGCATTTCTCGTACTTGGCATCCAGGCAATTCCTCCGGAGCCTCAGCAGAACCTGACTAACATCCCTCTGGTGAGAGGGCAGATCTGGGGAGAACACCAAGATATCGTCCAGGTACTCCAGGAATACAGATCTCGGGAGATGTCGTTCACTAACTCCTGGAAGACGGCCGGAGCATTACAGAGACCGAAGGGCATCACGCGGTATTCGTAGTGACCATCCCGAGTGTTGAATGCCGTCTTCCACTCGTCTACCTGGCGAATCCAGACCAGATTGTACGCCCCACGAAGATCGATCTTAGTGAAGATCTTGGCGTCTTTTAGGTGGTCAAACAGCTCCGAGATACTTATTTTTGATGATGATCTGATTTACGCCCCTATAGTCGATACAAGCACGAAAAGAGCCGTCTTTATTTTTAACGAAAAAGAATCCTGTTCCAGCCGGAGAGGTGGATTTCTGGATAAATCCCCTAGCAAGATTTTCTTCAATGTATTCAGACATGGCACGGGTCTCGGCCAGCAACAAGAGGTAGATTCGCCCGAGAGGAGGTGAAGCACCAGGTATTAGGTCGATGGGGCAATCATACTGCCTATGAGGTGGTAGTGTTTCTACCTCCTTTTTATCAAAGACGTCTGCATAGGACCAGTAAGGTGCTGGCAGGCCAGGTAGGTAAGCCGGAGTAGACGGGGGTCGAGCAGGACGAACCGGAACCAGACAGCTCTTATGGCATTCCTGACCCCAATGGAGCACCTCACCCGAGCTCCAATTCAGGACCGGCTCATGTCTCTGTAACCAAGGCAGGCCAAGCACGAGGGGGTGAGAGAGACCGGACAGTACATAGAAGGAGATCTTCTCTGAGTGCAGCATTCCCACCTGAAGAGTTACCGGCTCAGTGACCAACAAGATGGGAGAAGCTTTCCATCCACAGAGGAAACCGCTAAAGGATCCGCCAAACATATAGTAGGAATCTGAAAATGCTACACAATGGCCTGTTGAATGAGATTTCCAGCGGCTCCAGAATCCAGATGGGCAGTCTTGAAGAAGCTGGTCTCACCACTGGTAACAGAAATGGACAGAGTCAAGGGCGGAGAGGAAGAACTCTTGCCTAGGACAACCTCTCCGAGCGGTCCTAGACACTGGAGTTTCCCGGTCTCACCTGGCAAGAGCGGATCTGATGCTCTATATTGCCGCAATAGAAGCAACTCCCCTCGGTACGACGGGTCCCCAGGCGGGACTTGACCATCTTAACTTGGTCAATTTGGGCTCTGGGGAAGACACCCGGGGGAGTGCAGGTTGCGAGACAGGACTTTGGAGAATGGGAGCGAGGCGCAGAGGTTTCCTCTCACGGGTTATCTCCTTAGCGCGTTCCAGAAAACGGATGTCAATTCGGGTAGCTAATGACACCAGGTCTAGGGAGGGAGGTATGTCACGACTGGCTAGCTCATCCTTGATCCGTCCGGAAAGGCCCTCTCAAAAGGTGGACACCAGGGCCTCATTGATCCAGGCAAATTCAAATGCGAGGGTTCGGAAACGAAGGGCTTACTGGCCCACAGAGAGACTCGCTTGGCGGAGTGGGAGAAGTGAGGAGGCAGTAGAAGATTTTCGTCCGGGATCATCGAACACCTTCCGGAAAGCGTGGAGATCGGACACCAGAGGATCCCCTCTCTCCCACAGAGGGTTAAGCCATGCCAACGCCTCTTCGGTGAGGTGAGACATGATGAATGGCACCTTGGCCCGGTCGGAGATAAACTGGTGTGCCAGGAGTTCAAAGTGCAGCGTGCACTGATTTATGAAGCCCCGACATGGGACTGGGTCACCACCAAAATGTGGAGGCGCAGAAAGCCGGGGTCCAAAGCCGGGTGCCACAGCTCCACTGGGTTGAGGTGCCGCCGGAGCGGGTGCCGCTCGATTAGAGGCTGACAGTCTGGGTGTACAGCGCGTCCAAGCGGGAGTTCACTGTCCGCAGATAGGACAGGATAGTATCTTGCTGGGATCTCTGGCGAGAGACCTCTTGATACAGGTCTGAGAGCGAAGGAGCCTGGGAACCACCGGGTTCCATGGCCTGTGCAAACTGTTATGGATGCGGGTGGTGGAACCTCTGTGCTGAGATGCAAGGAGGGACAAGAGGGGCGGAACTAAGTGCCAACCCGGACCGAACCTGGTCACAGGGCAGCTTAGTTGACTCCGTGAACCAAGGAGGGACCGTGCAGGTGAACCAGGTGCCGCTCTGGGACCGACCTTGTGTGAGAGCAGGCGACTCCCACGGGTCAGGTGTCTGAGGCTGACAGGTACAGCGGATGAGCGCGGCAGGTAGCCTGACGGGTGATCCGGGTAGGCAAGCAGGCGGGCACGGCTGATAGGCAGGCTGGCGGCCACGGCTGATGGGCAGGCTGGTGGCCACGGCTGATGGGCAGGCTGGCGGGCACTGGAACCTGAGGGATGAGGAGAGTGTTAGCACACAAACAAAAACCTTGCACAGGCACCTCCATTTTGGAGGAGGTGCTTTAAATAGGAGTGGTCCTCTAGCCATTGGCCGGGGACTTTTTAGGACGGCGCGCGGCCCCTTTAAGAGGGATGGAGCGTGCGCTCGCCCCAAGCACAGCACTCGGGAAGCTGCGCGCAACAGCAGCGGGGGAGCTGGAGGACGCCGGACCGGGACCGCGGCGGTGAGGGTAACGACGTCTCTGTCCGGCAGGGGCCAGAGACGCCGACGCTACAAAGTGGAACTTTAGAGAGCAATTAATAAAATAGTCGTCTTATGAAGATAGTTGTTAGCAATTTAATGATCATACAGACTTTAAAATAAATTCCTAAATGAACCCTATATTTGGGTTGCTTTTGCTTTCAACTGCAGCGATTTTAGAGGATATTCTAAATATTCATTGAAAATAAATCTGAAACCCAAAACATTTTATTGATAAAAATGTACTTAATATATTTAAAATTGTTTACTTTCTTGTATTTTACTAGGTCTGCTTCCTACATATCTATGTTAACACAGATCTGGGATGATATAAGCACTTGGGATGAAGGTTATAACCCACCCCTTGGCCTTGCAATTAAAATACTAAGAATACTAAAAGGCCTAAGAATTAGTTCAAGAGAAAGCAAACAAACCCTTACTTGCTACAATGCATTTTTGGTAAGTTGCTTCATCATGGTTAACATAAATAAAAAATTGTTTAAGGTTATGATTTTGCTAGTGTAAGAAATGTGGAACTGTATCTGGTAAGGGTACTGTTGCCACTAAAATAATCCCAAACCACTGGCAGTAATCAGTGGGACCAAGGTTCTCATGGAATAATTGCTGAAAAACGCCATACCTTCTTCATGGAAACAAGGGCAAGTGCATCAACTATAAACAAAAACCTGGGGTGCAGAAAAATCACAGCAGGTTCTCTAAACGGATGAGTCAACATTTCCAACATTTTTTGCGAATAAAGGCAGTTTGTCAGCCAAAGGATACAGAGAGCAGTACAATAATGAGTGTTTGAAGGCATACAGATTCTCTTGTCTCTTGGCATCAAAGACTTGGCCCTATCTTGGATCTCCTCATACTTAACAGACAGGACCTTCAGTGTTTCTCACTCACACACCACCTCCTCATTTCGCCCATTATCTGTCGGTGTCCCCCAAGGTTCAGTCCTAGGACCCCTGCTCTTCTCAATCTACACCCTGGGCCTGGGACAGCTCATAGAGTCCCACGGCTTTCAGTATCATCTCTATGCTGACGACACACAGATTTACTTCTCTGGACCTGATATCACCTCCTTACTAACTAGAATCCCACAATTTTTGTCCGCTATCTCATCCTTCTTTTCTGTTAGATTTCTAAAACTTAACATGGATAAAACTGAATTCATCATTTTTTTTCCCCCATCTCACTCAGCCCGCCATCTGACTTATCCATCAAAATCAATGGCTGTCCACTTTCCCCAGTCATACAAGCTCACTGCCTCGGGGCAACCCTTGACTTTAGCCTCTACTTCAAACCACATATCCAAGCCCTTTCCACTTCCTGCCGACTCCAACTCAAAAACATCTCCCGGATCCGCACATTCCTCAACCACGAATCTGCAAAACCTTAGTGCACGCCCTCATCATCTCCTGCCTCGACTACTGCAACT
Source organism: Phyllobates terribilis (assembly GCF_046119375.1). Lineage (NCBI taxonomy): Eukaryota > Metazoa > Chordata > Amphibia > Anura > Dendrobatidae > Phyllobates > Phyllobates terribilis. The sequence goes on along the minus strand of NW_027362762.1, from coordinate 443,516,372 downwards.
TCCTGCTCTGTGGCCTCCCCTCTAACACTCTCACACCCCTCCATTCTATCCTAAACTCTGCTGCCCGACTAATCCACCTGTCCCCCCGCTATTCCCTGGCCTCTCCTCTCTGTCAATGGCTTCACTGGCTCCCCATTGCCCAGATACTCTAGTTCAAAACCCTAACCATGACATACAAAGCCATCCACAACCTGTCTCTTCCATACATCTGTGACCTAGTCTCGGTATGTATCCTACACGCAACCTACGATCCTTACAAGCTCTCCTTCTCTACTCAACTCTTATCTCCTCTTACCACAATCGCATACAAGATTTCTCCTGTGCTTCCCCCCTACTCTGGAACGCTCTACCCCAACAAATCAGACTCGTCTACAGTGGAAACCTTCAAAAGGAACCTGAAGACCCACCTTTTTTCGACAAGCCTACAACCTGCAGTAACCTTCGCTCCACCACACCTCTGCACGACCAGCTCTACACTCACCTACTGTATCCTCACCCATCCCTTATAGACTGTGAGCCCTCGCGGACGGGTCCTCTCTCCTTCTGTACCAGTTTGCCGTTGCGTTTTTGTTCAAGTTTTCTATATTTGTTTTTGCTATGTATACCCCCTTTTTCACATGTAAAGCGCCATGGAGTAAATGTCGCTATAATAATAAATAATAATAACATTGAAGCATGGTGGAGGCTTCTTGCAAGATTGTGCCAACATTTAAGAAAACTGAGTTGTGGATTTGTTGAGGATTAATGGTGTCTTCATTACTGAGTAATAAGGCAGACTAATACCCTGGGTGGGCATCCAGCAGGTTATGATCTACTGGTAGATCACTGACAGGTTGTAAGTGGCTAACACTGACCAAAGACAGGCAATGTGATAAGATAAATTACTAACTTATACTAACCTGGTTAAAGAAGCACTCCCATCAAAGTTTTTATCCTTTAATATATTGCAATCATCATTTTATAAGGTAATAATGTGCACTTACAATTGCTCGTTTTGCCTTTCTACCCAGTGTAGCAGAGCCAGTTAAGGTTAATTCCTAGCTCTGCAGGATTTGATTAGGTGCACCTGCCTAGTTTTTTTTACTAGAACCAGGACCTGTGTTCACTAGAAGTGTGTCAGTCTGCTGGATGAAGCCGAGTGTGCTGAAGCTGGTGAGTGACCAGCCAAAATGTGAGCTATAGCTGGGAGAAAAAGATGAATCGGGGGTCTCTTTGTATAGAGACTGCTTGGGTCAGCAAGAAAAGCTGAGCAGTCTGTTTATGGGAGATGCAGAGGACCGTGTGGAAACTGCTGCCTATTCAGTGTGATCTGTGCACGACGTTGAATATTTCTGTTTGGAGCTAGAAGCTGCTGGAGCTCTGGCTGAAAGGGATACTGAGACTGGTGGGATCGGGCCTTTTCTGAGTATGAAGTTTTCTCCAGGAGAAAGGACTGTAATCCGTTAGGGTGAGCCTGCACTGACACATGTGCCTACTTAATTAACTGGACAGTTTATGAAAGCAATAAAACTGCACCTGTTTGGACCAAATTGCATTGCCTATGTGAATGTTACCTAATGCGTACCTGAGAGTGGATCCCAACACCAGCTAATTCGTCTTTTCTCTGCTCTATGTAGAAACGGGAAGTCTCTTTTCCCTGCATTTATCATTCCCCTCTTCAACTCCTAACCTAGCTGCTCCCCCCATCAGGAACTTTTGCAGTGACTCATGACTCGTACAGAGAAAATAGACTTCCTGTTTCTACATAGAGCTTAGAAGGATTCAGCCAGTCCGTTTTCAGATGTGATGTCACAGACCTAATGGAAAAGAGAAGAATTAACTGGTGTAATGCAGCGGCTTGCGGCATTACTGTAATGGTCCAGGGTGTGTTTTGGCCGACCATGTACCTCCCCCAGGTGACTGGTCACATGACTGTGACATCGCACAGGTCCTGTGCATACAGAAGGTCTGATCACATGACTGTGACATCAGCACAGGTCCTGTGTGTGCACTAGAGGATATATAAACCCTGGTATATTTGAGACAGGTGTGAAAGGTGTGAGGCCTGTTCCCCGTGTGGGACACCGTTAGAGTGTGAGGCCTAGTGAGGCCTGGTGAAGCCTGAAAGGCAGAGGCTGAATCCTTAGGTGTACGCGATACCAGTAGCCTTGGAGGGCCAGAGGCTTGGAAGGCAAGAGTCCTGGAAGGCAGAGGCTGGATGTTAGGTGAGACAACATACCAGTAGCCTTTGAAGAAACGAGGGCTGGAGACCCCCATCTGGGAAGCCGTAAAGCCACAGTGGTGGCAGAACAAAACTGACTGAAGCAGCTAAAACCCGGCAAAGGCAAAACACTGCATTATATGGACGTTGATATAAGTGACTTTGCTGAAGGCTGTAACTGGAGCCAAGTGGGCCTGTCTGCCACTTGAAAGGCTCCTGGACATTATATGTGTATGTCGGCGAGCCACTGAGTTGGACTCTGTGATAAGATGTAGTGAAGTGTAATAAACTGGATTGTGAAATACTGGAAAACGTGGCTGGTGTGCTTTAATTGACCCGGTACAGCGAGTGTCCCCCAGTATGATGACTAGCGCTGCCTTACATGTGGTTGGAGAATGCGGGCAACTGCAGCCCGGTTGCTAGGGGCAACTGCAGCCTGGTTGCTAGGGGCAACTGCACAGGACGACGAGTGTGGATACAAGCATCTTGCTGTGGCTCGGCGGGGTCACTAAGATTAAAGTATCTTGCTGTAACTCGGCGGGGTTACGAAAATTGTCTTCGCACTGAAACCTGGTTTGCTGTGGCTCGGCGGGGTCACGAAAATTAAAGCATATGGCTGTAAGTCGGCGGGGTCACGAAAATTGTCCTCGCGCTCAAACCTGGTTTGCTGTGGCTCGGCGGAGCCACGAAAATTTTTCCGGGAACAGCGGTGTGAAGTGTCTAGTGTGAATAGTGTACCGCGATGGCTGTGAACAGAGCAGCAAATGAAACTGAAGCTATTGAGCGATTAAAGTGCCGGTTAAAACCGCAGCAGGTATTTGAGAAACGTCTACAGGACATGGTGCAGGAATGGTAGGAGCTGTGGGCACCGTATAGAATGGCGGCAGTGGACCATTCTGTGAACTCTCCGGGGGCGCCAGTATTGTCCCAGAGTGCCCGGGGAGGTGGTAAGAGATGTTGTGAACTGAGTCCTAAGACTATTGCTGTTTTTTTTTTGTAAAAATCCCCCTACAGGTGTGGGTGTCCAAAAGGGGGCGGAGTCTCAAAAGGGGCGGATTTTCAAAAGAGCATGGAGTATAGAAAACCAAAATTTGTTACTGGTTGTGGGTTGGTACCGCCTAAAAACGACAATTTGACCTTTGATAACGGGGTAGCTCCAGTAGAAGGGGTTGACATCAAAGTGGGAGGTAACCTGTTAGTCCACAAAACTATGGGGAGTGACACAGACCCCGTAGCTGACGGTGACACTACAAAAGTAGGAGAGTTCAGTCAGGAGGAGCTAGACGAGGAGAGAAAGTCCCCCTCTCGTCGTCGACGGCGCAAGGACCATAAAAAGGTTGCTCCTGTAGTCTTTGCTGCAAGTGAAAATAAAGAAAATGTAGTACTGTGTGCCTTTGTTTCAAGTGTGGATCCTCCTTTAGAGGCAGAAGAGGAGGTGATGTTGCCAGTAGCAACCTCGGGTACAGTACTGAGACAGAAGGATCAGGATCTGACAGCCCTGAAAGAGGAGGTGGCCAGTCATGACCAAGAGCTGGAGCCTATCAGGCAGCAGTGTCAGAGTGACGTGCAGCAACTATGGGAAAACCTGGAGAACGTGTCCTCAGACCAGCGGAGCCTGGAGTCTGAACGGCAGAAAATATACCAGGTTGTGAGGAACTTACAGCGAGACCTGGAGGGAAGCAACGAGGAAATTAACCAATGGAAGGAAATGTTCCAGGAAATTAAGGAGGACCGCTGCAAAACCAAGGAGGAGGTTTTGCAGTTGAAGCTTGAGAAGGAGGCGGTGCAGGATGAAGTTTCTGGGCGTGAACAAAACCTAGAACGACTGCGCAAACAGTTCAACCGGGAGCTGTGTGAATCCAAGAAAGAATATGGTGAACGCAGTGGGGAACTGCAACACATTAAGAGAGACTATGAGGATCTCCTCAGGGTTAAAGAAAAACTAGAGGATGATAAGGCGGATGCAGAGCACATGCGCCAAGTGGTTGAGACCACTCTGCTGGACACCCGTGATGAAAATGGTGATCTCCACAGAAAGACCCTAGGTCTGGAAGCTCGGGTGAAGGAGCTGCAGACGTTCTGTGATAATCTCCAGAGGGCAGAGACGTGACTTAAGGAAAGAATCAGCAAGATGGAAGCTGAGCGGAAAAAGATGGAGGAGTTTATCAGAGAAGCCACAGACCAGGGCCAGGAGTTGGCCACTGGAGATGGGAGGTATGAAACAAATACCTACCCAAATAATGCGAGCTCGGATGATTCGGTGGATGTAGGAGCCGAGATCAAGGAGCTCAAGGAGTCGCTACAAGCCCATTTGAAGCAAGAGAAGCTTGAGAGACTGGCTGTTGAGAGCCGAGTGGGTGCATTGGAAACATAGAGGTCTGAGAGAACTCTACTGTTAAAGGAGCAGTTGAAGCAGGAAGAGCTTCAGAGATGCGCTGCTGAGAGGCGAGTAGCTGAGCTAGAGGAAGAAGTTTTCGGGCTCAAAAGTCGCCTGGCAAAGTATCACTCGGTGAACGAGGCCTCCTTGGAGAAGGAAAAGGGGAAAAAAAGTTGCACTTACTCCTTTATACCCTGAGAAGGTGGACCTGAGGAGAGCTAAGAGTGTGTGTTAACAGAAGATAAGTATGAGATGGAAGTGGTCAAGACGAAAATTCTTGAATTTGTAGCTGTGAGTCAGCACAGGGGAAGCATACAGGGTGAAGAAGCTGAAAGTCAGTTGGCCCTGACACCTGAGCTAGATGATCGTTTGGAGACCACTGGTGAGACAGAAACCTCTCGGTACAAGTGCCTCATAGATGTACCAGAGGATTTGAGAGAAGAATGCACCAGTGAGTCCGTGCATGAAGAGTTTAAGAAGGCCGTGGGAGCCTGTAAGGTGTACTCGACCTCAGAAGCTAAACAGCTCCTGGTCCTGTCCACAACCGAAGTCACCGTGAAGAGGGGGGCTATCCTAAGTGACATGCACTGGCATGAAGAGGTCATCCGGGTGCCTCAGGCTCTGGTAAGAAAGCTTATTGGGAGAAATGGGCGAGCCATGCAGAGGATGTAAAGAAATCTGGTGCGATGAAAGTAAGCAGTCCACGTGATCGTCAGGACTGGATACCAGATGAAGACGGCATGGTGTCATTCTCCGCTGTAGGAACGGAAGAAAGTCTTGCATATATACGCATGCTGATGGAGTACCGAGTGACCTACCTGCGAAAAGTAGAACAGTTGAATCTCGCCAGACTACAAATGGAAAGGTAGCATCGCCTGAGCAGCAGAAGGTGGCAGCCGTCTAGAAATTGTGAGACCAGACAGAGAAAGGGCCCCCTAAATAACAGAACAGCTACAGCTGAAGTTAGGGACCTTTCAAGATGTCCTGAGAGTAGTGGGCATGGGTTTAGAGGTAGTGAGACCTCCAGTAACTCAGGTTTGAGAGGCCCATACAAACGATCCAATAGAGTACGGGACAGTACGGAGTCTAACCGGACCTTAGATACAAGGGCATGTGAGTCACACTGCTGTATTGACCGCTGGGAGCAGGGGAGGTCTGACAAGGTTACGACTGACCGCTGGGAGCGGGGGAGGTCTGACAAGGTTACGACCCGGAAAGGTGACCTGACGAAGTCAGTGACAATGACAGATGGCAGGTCCCTAAGGAATGGGCTAATGTCGTTGACTAATGTTCCAGGGGCTGAACAGCACAATTGTCAAGTACATGGTGTCTGTGTGAACTGTGGGTTATGAGGATTGTGTATATTATGTGTTCAACCCCACAAGTTTGAACAGAGGGGGGGGGATATGTAATGCAGCGGCATTACTGTAATGGTCCAGGGTGTGTTTTGGCCGACCATGTACCTCCCCCAGGTGACTGGTCACATCACTGTGACATCGCACAGGTCCTGTGCATACAGAAGGTCTGATCACATGACTGTGATATCAGCACAGGTTCTGTGTGTGCACTAGAGGATATATAAACCCTGGTAGATTTGAGACAGGTGTGAAAGCCTAGTGAAGCCTGGTGAAGTCTGAAAGGCAGAGGCTGGATCCTTAGGTGTAAGCGATACCAGTAGCCTTGGAGGGCCAGAGGCTGGATGTTAGGTGAGACAACATACCAGTAGCCTTTGAAGGAATGAGGGCTGGAGACCCTCATCTGGGAAGCCGTAAAGCCACAGTGGTGGCAGAACAAAACTGACTGAAGCAGCTAAAACCCGGCAAAGGTAAAACACTGCATTATATGGACGTTGATATAAGTGACTTTGCTGAAGGCTGTAACTGGAGCCAAGTGGGCCTGTCTGCCACTTGAAAGGCTCCTGGACATTATATGTGAATGTCGGCGAGCCACTGAGTTGGACTCGGTGATAAGCAGTAGTGATGTGTAATAAAATGCTGGATTGTGAAATACTGGAAAACGTGGCTGGTGTGCTTTAATTGACCCGGCACAGCGTGTGTCCCCCAGCATGATGACTAGCGCTGCCTTACACTGGGTAGAAGGGCAAAATGAGCAATTGTAAGTACACAGTGCCGTATAATATGATGATTGCAATATATTAAGAGGATAAAAATTTTTGAGGGACTGCTTCTTTAAATCACCTGGCCTCCATTGCTCCATTGCCATTCTTTAGTAATCCTGTCAGTCTTGTTGACTGGTCCTGCAAGTGATGACGCGATAATCATGGACTGTGGATGTAGGATGTGTTGTGCCAGGTTCTTCAAATGACACATGTAGTTAATGAAATCGGCACAAAATTTAAAAAAAAATTTATTTTTGTCTTTAATCAGTTTTTGCAACTTTTAGCACAAACAGTCCCAAATCTTTAGAAAATAAGATGCGCAAAAAAAATAAATTGACATTTAGTAAAAGCCACATTTCATAATTCTATCTGAAACATCTGGGTAAGCAAAGTTCTTGAGAGAAAAAAAAAATCTTAAAAAGTGGTGCAAAACATATAGAGAATAAGGCGCAAACACAAAAGCCACTAAAAAAGGAGAAACGACAATGCTGAATCTTGGCCCTTGTGTTGTACAAGCTTTGAACATGACTCTTGTAGCCCCAGACACAGAGGCTGTAATGTGAAAATAACAGTACAGTTTACCTGAACAGACCTTTTCAACGCACTGAAAGCTCTAAAGTATGTTGTTAGGTTTTTCATTTACATTGCCACAAAAAAATTGCCCCAGAATACATTTCATGTGTCTGCCTGCCACAAACTCTTTAGCACAATATATACACAGACCTTGCTAATTAAAACATTTATAAAATTGTTTTTTCTTTTTTAAATCTAAAAATGACAAAATATGGACATACCACCCCCTCAAATGGTTTTTAAGCATTGGGTTATTAACATTTTTTTTCTAATTTCAGAATAGACGGATTACTAAAGTTTCCGCTGCATTACTGGAATATAAAGAGCATTTATGCACACAGGTATATTGTTATTCTGTGAAAGACTGTACTCCCTTGTTGAAGTGCAGTACGTGAGGGTGCATCCAACCGGACAACCCAGATCAGACTGGACACAACTGAGTAATAGGCTATGTTGTGTAGCTAAAATGACAGTGCTGGAAAAATGGTCAAACGGAGTTTAATATTTTGAAACCAACTGAAATCTATTGGTTAATTTGGGGAGGACATTTTCTTTTAAATAAATAGAATTGGATAGCACTCAGTAAATTGAAAATCATATACAATATGCCATTCTGAAACCAGAAATTGATTACCCCCCTCCTCAGGGCCGGCTCCAGGTTTTTCTGGGCCCCGGGCGAAAGAGTCTCAGTGGGCCCCTTTAACACATACCACGATTCATGATGCAGAGATACAGCGGAGAAATATATATATATATATATATATATATATATATATATATATATATATATATATATATATATATATATATATATATATATATATATATATATATATATATATAGTACAATGCAAAGATTTCACTTCTTACATTACATGAGTGATATCTATTGTAAATTCCACAATAGCTCAGAAACCGGTGAATCGCTCCACACAGAATACTGGCCCCCATATAAGGCTCCATACGGAATACTGGCCCTCATATAACGCTTCATACAGGATACTGGCCCCCATATAACGCTCCACACAGAATACTGGCCCCCATATAACGCTCCATACAGGATACTGGTCCCCTTATAAAGCTCCATACAGGATACTGGCCCCCATATAACGCTCCATACAGGATACCGGTCCCCTTATAACGCTCCATACAGGATACCGGTCCCCTTATAACTCTCCATACAGGATACTGGCCCCCATATAATGCTGCATGCAGGCTGTTACCCCCCACATAATGCCCCATACAGGCTGTCCCCCCCTTATAATGCTCCATGCAGGCTCTTACCCCCCACATAATGCCCCATACAGGCCCCCCCCTTTTAATGCTCCATGCAGGCTGTTACCCCCCACATAATGCCCCATACAGGCAGCCCCCCCTTATAATTCTCCATGCAGGCTGTTCCCCCCCCTTATAATGCACTATGCAGGCTGCCCCCCCTTTATAATGCCCCATGCAGGATGTCATCCCCCCCTTTATAATGCCCCATACAGGATGTCCCCCCCTCTCTTTATAATGCCCCATGCAGGATGCCCCCCCCTTCTCTTTATAATGCCCCATGCAGGCTGTTCCCCCCCCCCCCCCCTCCTCTATATAATGCCCCATGCAGGATGCCCCCCCCTTCTCTTTATAATGCCCCATGCAGGATGTCCCCCCCCCCCTCTATATAATGCCCCATGCAGGCTGCCCCCCCCCTCTATATAATGCCCCATGCAGGCTGCCCCCCCCTCTATATAATGTCCCATGCCTCCATACATTAA